>NC_143385.1:37825552-38150491 GCF_980474605.1 Leiobunum rupestre | reverse complement strand
TACAGAGCTCAGCGGACCGAAAGGCCAAGGCCCTTTTTTGCAAAAGTTAAAATTGTTTTAAAAATAGAACTCAATTTTTTTTTAACCGTGAGTATCATTTTTATACTTAATTTAGGAGTAGGAATAGATATAATATAAGTTACATAAGCTTTTAATTATACCTTTAATGGAAAAACTCCGGGAAAAGCAAAAGTTAGTGACATTTGCAGTTTTCATAGAAACCGCACTCGATTAAAAAGAGACAAAGATATAGATCGCTCGATTAGGCCATAACTCTGGGGTGGCAGAGTGGTTAGCACTTTCACCTCGCAGCAAGAGGAGCCGGGTTCGATCCCAGCTTGTGGCACTGGGTGAAAACTCGGAACAACTCCTTCCGCGTTGAGTTTGCAAGTTCTCTCCCCACTGGTTTAAGGGGTTTTCCCCCGAGTTCTTCGGTTTCCCCTTCCATAAAACTTGTTGACGTTAACGGTAATAGTTAGTGTAGGGAGCTGTTGGCTCGAACGCGTGGCATGCAGGGCTTGCCACCACCCTCCTACGCATTGTAACCCGGCCACCTGAATTAAAGGCTTCAAAAGTCGCTTGACGACTTAGGCCTAAGGTGGTGCCTTGGGTATTAGCCTAGCTGATTATTATTATTATGATTATTTATCAGTTCAGTTATGTTTTTTTTAATAATCATCATAGGAATTTTTATTATGTTACATATGGTGGTATATATAAGAGTTAGTTATAATAATAATCTCTTCAGCCCATTGGCTAATTTTCAAGAAGTTCTCTTTAAACCGCGCGAGATTATTTTTGGATTGTTAGCCCTCCCCTGGTCCCAATAACGCTATGGTTGTTTCACTTGTTCTTTATTGTTCCGATTGAACCGAAACCAAGCTAACAATTTCAAATGTACTAGAAAAAATTACAAATTTAAGCGACTATTTACGTAACAATAGAGTAGTATCAACTCGTAGCTTTGGCTCTGGCCGCCATTTTAGGCGCGTTTTTTTCTCTATAGGAAAAAGCATGGGTGACGTTGCGTGATGTAGCACTGACACTACTCTATATACAACTCTACAATGTGATTGAAAAATTGTAATGCATTTGCTTCCGCAGGTCGTCTACAAAGATGGAATTAATTCAATCTATATGGTTTTACTAAATAAAATCCTATAGGCCAGAGTGACCTTAATAAAAATTAAGTTAAATTAAATGTCGTCGCTGTCCGCGTGTGGGACCCTGTTGCCACGGCTGGACGCAACAGGTCAGTAAAAAAAAACTTGTTTTTCCTTTTGTGAAAAGTGCCAATGTACTTTTATCGAGTTTTTGTCAAGCTGTCAACAAAAGTATTGCACTCGCAAGTGCAATTGCTAACCAAATACTACAATTATGATATAAATTTAATTATGAATTTAAGAAATGCAACCTCTAATTTTAAAGAATTTACATTTAAATAAATAACAATGATAATTTCAAGTTTATACTCTTTTACTAAACCATATAATTTGGTGAATAATTAGTTAAGTCATCGCTCGTTCGTTGCCTGTGCAGAATTTTGAAAAAGAAGTGTAATTTCTTTGAAGCGTCAAGCGTGTAATTTAGGCCTAGAAATTATTCGTAGAAATTATACGAAGTCAAAGTTATGACTGACATATGCCAAACGGAGTACGGGGAGGCAACGTACTTCGATAAGGTTCCCTTGTGAAACTTCACAAGTCATTAGAAAGTATTCACCAAGTTCCAAGGAAAATGAAAATTAACTAATGTTAATTTATCGTCAATTGTTTCGCATTTAAACCATTAACACTTTTCTCAACCGGCCGAGCAGACGTGTATTACTTGCCCTTTTAATTAAATTATAAAATAAAATATATAAAAATTGAAATACGTTAACAAAACAATTAAATGCGATAATTTCTAATAGTAGAAATGTGACAAAATAACGTGTAGTGTATACCTATATATACCCCAGACGGTTTGGAAATGTGGATTAGGGTTTAGGCCAAACGGGCCAAACCCTAATCCACATCCCCAGCATTAGTCAAGGTCAGGGAACAAATCGCTTGGTATCTACCACTCAGGTGTTGTCCAGACATGGAGTCGTCGCGTTAATTTCGACCAAAGAAAGAGGGAGGAAGGAAAGTATTTTTTGCGTGTTTTGGCCGTGTATACACTACATATGCCCCGCGAATGGGTCCACTCTTTGAGGTCGGGGGGGCGCGGGTGCGTAGACAATCTGTCTTCTTCGGGGTTCCAACTCAACAAAACCTCTACCACACAGAAATCAAAACCGCGAAAACCCAGAAAATCGTTTTCATTGAATTGTAAATAGGAATTTTTTGAATTGCAAACGTCTAATAGTGCAATATTAAAGGCCTAGGTTCACCCCTCTTTGCCAAAAAGGGTTCAAACATCCTTTTTACTTCCCCCTCGAAACCCCACCATCGATAGCGACGGGTCAGCTGACTCAGCTCGCTCTCCCGACCTCTTCATGTGGAAGGATTAAGTCCGGCATTGTTAGCGCTGTCAAAATTGTCAGCAGTTACAATGCCCTTGAGAACCGCGAAGTCCGAATGACGAGGTGACCGTCGCTATTAATATGGGGATAGCGAAGGGAAAAGCAAAAAGATGTTTGAACCCTTTTTCGACACAGGGGGATGAAATTATCTGAAACTAGGCCTTTAACATATATTTGATTTATATAATTATGATAAATAAATTATATATTATTAATTATATATGAAATGAAATGAAAAGAAAAGAGTGTTTAATGTGTATTAAAACAATACATGGAGTATCAGCAAGTTAATACACGCTTGTTTCAAATAGAACACATAGAAGGATTATATAAAAGGGTATCGTTCAATATATTTAACAACATTCGAAAACAAAAACAATGAATATTCTGTTAAATTGAAGTAACATAAAAATGAAACAATAGTTATGAAAAATTTAAGTTTTTAAGGTCGGAAATTTTGCAGGAAAATATATCAATCCTGGAAGCATACTTATTAGCTGTTTTTTGAACGGGGTCTAATGAACAAATTTTAGTTTTAAACAAAATGTAATAATAGGTTAGGACAAGGAATTATATTATTAACTAATTTGTACAAAAATGCAAGTTCCACTTGCTTACGAGAATTGTGCAATGTGTTTAAGCCAAAATCTTAAATAATTGTATTTACGAGTGTTTTTAAAAAAGAAGAAATAAAGATTGTCGATAAATTTTCTTTGAATTGATTCAATTTTTAACAAAAGGCAGTCGCTACAACGGTTGTAGCGACTACCTTAGTAGTACAACCACGGTACCACCCCAAACTAAGGAACCAAACATCGCTCTTGAGCGCACAAGGGCCTGAAATAAATAATAAAACAAAATGACGAGAAGCTATTATATTTCTCGCGAGTTTGAGTATTACTCCCGACAAGCGTTTCCAGGAACCTAATGTTTTATGAATTTGACATTTTGACTCTGAAAATACAGGTCTTTGTCAAATATAACACCCAAGTCTTTGGTGCTATCATGTCGAGATAATATTATATATTATTAATTATATATATTAATTATTATTTATTTATTATTTATTATATATTATTAATTTATTATTTATTAGGGATATTTATTATTTATTTTTTATTTATTAGGCCTATTTATTATTTATTATTAATTTATTTGTTCGTATATACCGCCTAGTACCACCCACTTCTGTTTGTTATTCAAATGTACTATTACTACACAAGGTTCTGTAAGGGAAATTCGTATTAACATTTTAGAAAGTGTCATACTTATGGCTATGTTACTTATGATACCTCTGTAGCTAATCACTTTCTACAGCCAAGCGGGTTGTAAAATCTCAAGGATCTGGCTTAATCGAAGGATTTTTTCGTTTTAAAGAACTAGCCGCTTATTTAAAAGAAAGAGGCTTAGACCCAGTTGTATGGATAAGCGAGGACGCCACGAGAATCACTGGTAAAATTGAATATGACCCTAACACTAACCAGCTCGTTGGCTTCACCATGCCTTTGGACGAAACTCGAGGGACACCGGTGCGTTGCTGTTTTCCAGCTTGTACCGCTAGAGAAATTGAAAATCATTTTCTAAAGAATAATCCAGTGGGATCAGCCTACGCAATTTTAGCCCAACCACTAAGTGTAGCAACTGCTCCATATTGCGTTGCAATTTATGGAACTGACAACAGGTTTACGGCTCTAGACATTTTAAACCGGTGGCAGTATATGTTAATTGAAGCGAAGAATTATGGAATCACTATTCTTGGTGCGTCGTCCGATGGTGACTCTAAACTTCTAAAAGCTATGATTACCTCAAGCCGTCTTGTATTACCGTGCACTGAAAAATCAACTATTATTCCAAAAGAATGGAGAACATGGTTCTCGGCTGATTTTGAATCAGGGTTTGGTTTAATATTCGTCCAGGACACAACACATGTCGGAACAAAATTCAGAACCCGTTTACTCAATCCCAACGTTGATTTAGTTATGGGTCCCAAAATTGCGAGTAAAAGCCACCTAAAAATGCTGATTGAGAATTCTAACAAGACAAATCATTTATTGTGCGGGAGAGATATTGACGTAGCTGACAAAATGAACTTCGGCGCTGTTAGTAAAATAACTGATTTACGCGTATTAGATGAGCTGAAGTCAATTCCTGATTCCGAGGCAACAGTAAATTATCTGTCAATCGCGGGTAAAGCAATTAATTCTTTTCTAGACCCAAGTTTAAGTCCTATTGAACGCTTAAGTAACATGTGGTATTCTAAACTCTTTCTTCGCATATGGCGAACGTGGCTTTTAGAAAATGGTTACACCTTGGGAAAGAATTTTATCTCAACCAATCTTTACACTTGCGTAGAGATTAATTCTCACGCTCTTTTGTTTACCATTGTGAGCTTGCGAAATACTGACAGGTGTAAATTGTTCTTGCCGTGGCCTTACAGCAGCCAACCCTGTGAACAGCTTTTTCGCGCTCTTCGAACTATGACCACAACGTTTTCTACGGTGGTAAATTTCTCTATGAAAATGATTATTGAACGAATAAAAAAATTGCAAGTTCTACTCGACGTTTCCCACAGCTTAGGCTTACGAATTTCCACGTGAAAAATCAAAAAGATCACGAGTCCTTGGAATGTTTCCAACGGAGCTTCCTAACAGCGACGAAATTCTTAAAGCTAAACTTCATTCTAACGATAATGCTCTTGAGACGACTGCTAGACTTGGAATGAAGTTAAAAACAAGTGGACTCCTTAATTGTGCCCGTTTCAACTGCACGAAAAATCTGGCACTCGAAGTAGAAATTGCGACCGAATTGTTTAAATAAACAGACGCCTCGTCAGGGCTAGTAGATGAATCGACCGAAAAAAGAGCTACTGAAATAAATTCATATTTATCGCAGGATTTATCATTAGTAGCGTCACTGCCAGGTCAAATAAATGTAACCGACTACACCGAAAAAATAAGAACATTTTCAGACGATCTTAAACCAAGTCCATACGTACCAATAACAGATTCTGAAGGTTGAACTATTACTATAAAGAAAACGACATTATGTTGGCTTTTGTCTAACTCAGATTGCTCCCTTAGCAGTGACCGACTGAAAAGGGTAGCGGCAAAAGAACGGAAAACTGCTTTATTTAAAGCAACCAACCTTCCCCTCGATAAACCTAAAAGAAGAAAGGAAATATCAAACGAAGAGTGGTGTTTGTTTAAGGAAATAAATAATCTAGGACATTTGGTAGGAGTAGTGTTGAAATTTACCTACATGACTGGTAAAGGTAAAGAGAAAAACTATTCCAGAGAATACGCTCCAACAATGGCTCCAAAAAATGGCAAGAAAAGGATTGGTGTTCTTTTTTTCTTAAATAGAGCTAATACCCAAGGCACCACCCTCGACCACATAAGCAAAGTTGCTTGTGCGTGATCAAGTAACAGGTGGCCGGGTTACAATGCGTAGGAGGGTGGTGGCAAGCCCGTCATGCCACGCGAGCCAACAGCTCCCTACACTAACTATTACCGTTAACCTCAGCAAGTTTTTATGGGAAGGGGAAACCGAAGATCTCGGTGGAAACCCCTTTAACCAGTGGGGAGATAACTTAAAAACTCTACGCAGAAGGAGTGGTTCCGGAGTGGTATTCGTGGGATGCCAATGGAATTCTTTCTATCGTGTTTTCAGAGTCGCATGAGTATACTGATATAGATAATTACCTTTATACCATTTCCAAACCTACGATAAGCGAAGCAATCGAAGAAAAATGTGTGTTGAAACTCGATATTGATAGTTTAAATTTTATTAAATTGCAGATCGGTCGTGTTAATACCCGATCGGGAAGTTCCGAGTGAAGTACATGTCAAAGGTCTAGTTTCTTGAACACTGAAACGTCGGCCCCAGTTAAAGAAACTCGAGAAATACGGAATACGGTCAAAAGAGAAGGAAATAATTCCCGATATAATTCTTCAAGAAAGACAGACGAAACGTCCACCAAAGCAATAAGAAAATATTCCAAACCTCAATCCAAAGAGCTACTTGGAAAGACACCAAGTCTAATGGCAACCAACGGATCAGAGAAGAGACAAAAAACCGAGCCAAAAACGTCCAATAAAATACGAAAGGAGACGACCGTTTTCGCGACCTCCGGAAGTACCCCAAAGACTTCAAAACAGACTGCTATTACAAAGACGAGAATGACAACTCGGGCAAATAAAATATCGATTTTCCAATAAACGTTACAAACATTTTTAGCTACAAAATTTGTCATAAAGCTGTGATAAAATTGTATATTTACCGATATTTACCTGAAAAATTATTATTAAACCCTTAGAAAAACACTACTTGTCTTTGTATTTTACCAAATAGTTTAAGTTCATTAATATGAAGATTAGATCGATAATAAATTGATTAAATCGTGATTATTAGGCCACTCTAAAGCTTAGTGATCTGCCCCTCGCTTTTATCGCACATGAACGTTTCTAATTGAAACACGGAAAAATAAAATGTTACAATTTTCAAAGAAAATACACAACCATCACATTATCTAAGTTCCAAAGGTGGAGTCCATGCTGACCGGTGCACCCTTTTTCTTTTGGACCAGAAAAATAAAAGATGTTTCTATTGCCTGAAGTTACGAGTCAATCTCAGGGTTACTGCCCAAAAAATAAGAAACAAACTTAAAACTAGCTTTACACTATTTAAAACCAGAACTAGTAAGAGTCAGAGTAACGAGTTTCAATTGCTTGCCAAAGTAAGGAGATTAAGGAGGAAATGCGAAAGAATAATCATGAAGAAAGGATAAATATAAGATAATGAACAATTTTTTGCTGAACATATTAGAAAGCAATATAGGTGAAACAGGAAGCAATTTTACCCAATCTACTGATAAAGAAATTGGAGATTCTAGGAATAAAAGTAATCAACATTTTCGAGAACTATTTTTGAAAACGCAACTGAAGATGCTGAAAATGAAAAATACAAAAAATAGACGATGGCATCCATTAGTGAACCACTGGTGTCTATTTATGTATGAGAAATCACCTGCATTATATCATGTATTAGAGGAATCGGCAGTAGGGTGGAGTGAAAATGTATGGATAATTATTTTTTTGTTCTTTTTGTAATTACAAAGTGGTAAAAAACTGCCTATGGATGAGTAAATGAAGTATGTTAAATATCATTTAATATATTATAGCGGTTTGAGGTGCCCCTGCACAAAATAATTTTGATAAAAAGTATTATTTCGTCTATTTTTGACAGCCTCAATAAGATGTATAAAAACCTTAATAATCTATTCGAAACGTATTTTTCATGTTGTTTGAAACCGATATTTTTATGTAATAATAAAAAATTGATCAAAATTTAGGGTTTATGGTGCCCCAAAGCCTCTTAAATCAAAAAATAAATCAAGAATTTTGCAATAAAAATGCGATTCATGTTTATGAAATATTTATTAAAAACATGTTACAAAATAGGCAATTAAGTAGAAAATTCGCGTTTAGTATTATAAAAAGGCATCATCTGACGCGATGACAGTCTGGCCCTGACAAAACCGTCACGTTTTTTCTCTCCACATACAGCACCTGAATCTTCAGTTACGAGCTTGATGCAACGCTCCACAGCTTGAGTATGACAAGGAAAGAGCGCTATATTATTTTTCGTTCCAAGACCACTTTCTACCATTTCTATAAGGGTTTTAGTAGATAAACGTTTAGTTAAAGGTGGCTCAGTAACAGTAATCTGATTATCGTGCCAAACAATCATATCAGTATAATGGGGAGCATTGAAATTAAATGATGGAACTTTGAATTTTCGGATTCCTGTGACTTTCTCCGACCTCGCTTTCAGAATACTTTGGCAGACCAGTTGCCGTATCACTTTGTTGTCATCTGCAAGCATGGCTATAAGAAGATTTTATGGATGACCAAAATATCCATTTCTTTGTATAACTGGATCATTATCGTTTAAATAGCGACCACAATTAATCATAAACCACACATGCTATGCTCCATTTAAACACTAAGGATTGCATTTGCTTTTAAACCACGTTCGCCCATAAACTTTCATCACGAAATTGGCTAATATAAGTAGATTATCTTCCGAATTAGACTTAGTGACATATAATGGTAAGATCCTGTTCGCAGTCGTTAGCCACCTGGAATTGTCCAGTGAACTTGGTTCTCTATTTGCCAGGTCAGAAGGGAAAATACCAGTGCTAATGGCAGTCATTATCTCAAGTAGATATTTTTGATCGGCGCACATTTGACACTTATTAACGATTGGGTGCGTTCGGTTACAAAAGAAAAACAATTTCTACTATTTTTATAAAGTTTAGCATTGGGTTTTGCACTAAAGAATATTGACAAGTTTTGGATATTTTTTCAAAACTTTGTACTAACGGGGGTACCTTTAAACCTAGACTAAAAATATTTCCGCTTTTGCTTATTGTGCCTATCACGCAGCTTTTTGCGGGTATGCCATAGTGAAAATATTTAAAAAAAATTTACTCCACCCTAATCGGCAGTCTTGCGCTCTACTTTACATGCAACCAACATCGGTGAGAAAACAGGTTTTGATCCACAAGTATTTAAAGAATTGAAGGAAGACTTAAAAGATTCGTTAATGTGATCATCAGGACTACTTTTCCTAAGGGTTAGACGAAATAAAAATTGAAGAAGATTTGGTTTATAGGCAGGATACTGGTGAAATTGTTGGTTATGTGGATCCTTCGAACGCTAAAGAGAAACTTTCTGAATTAAACCAAGACGTGTACAAAGATAAAACAGTTGCGTCACATGTACTCCAATTTATGTTGAGAGGTGTAACTTCAAGTTTCAAGGAACCCTTCGCTTATTTTCCTACGAGTTCCTTAACAGCGCAATAGCTGAATAAGCAAATTGTTTTCCCCACCGACGAACTTGTTTTACTGTTGGGGTCGACGTCACAAAAACGTCATAGAAACGAGATATGCGTTTTAATTTTTCGAATTTGGCGTCTGCTTCAGGTAGGCAAAGTGTTGGGTGGGTTATGGACTCCATAAATGAAAATATTCCAAGGTATGTTTTAATAAATTCTATATTTTTGTCGTGTAGTTTTAAGGTTTTCTTTACGTAGGACAAGGCATAACGGAAATAATGGCACTATCAATTGGAAGCTACCGCAAGCAGTGGCGTAACGACAACGTTTGGGCCCCCCACAGGATATCAAAGGGGCCCTTTAAAAAAAACTTTTTTATTGGTTATCAAGCGTTAGTACAATTTTCGTAGCAAAAAGTTAATTCTTAAGACGAAAGGGCCCCCTATTTTGTGAAAATGTCATGGGCCCACCCGCGGGTCCTAGTTAAGCCACTGACCGCAAGGCAACTGGACCAAACAAATGCGCTTTTTCCCAAAAACATTTTGTGAGAAATCCATTCGACTACGTTTTACTAGACATAAGGCCACCAAACACTTCCAAAATGGTTATCGGATGTTCAGAGCAAATAAGGTTTCTAAAGTATTACTTAGTATTAGTGACCAACAACCTTGTCTATTATCAGTGTACATAAAATGCAAAGTACAAGCGTCTTTCAAGTTAACTAAAACGTATGACACGGATGTAAAAATTTGTCGGTCCACTGGCGTAATCAAGAAGGGAAATTGCAAGGAGGCGTCTGTATTCATGTTTCAGCTCTGCTTTGGTTTATGTTTGATTGCCTACGTAGAGACTTGAAATTTATACCAGATGAGTTGGCGTGCACAGAAAAAGCTAAAGGTTCTCTCGCAACAAAGTATTTTGAAAAATTAAATTTTATTCGGCACAAACCAGGGAAATCGAGCGAGGCATTGAAAGCAAAATCGGATAGATTAAAAAACTATTCAAGTGATTCAATTAAAACAATATACAATATTGCCATTTATTCTGTCTCTCTTTTTCTCACAAAGTTTGAATAAATCCTTCATGCGCTGATTTTGGTTACCTGTTTCTTCTTCAGAAATGTGATTAGGAGTATTATTCGCAAAATCATCTTCATCACCATCAAAATCCTCGACTTCCCATTCATCATTGTAATCAATGCAGAGGTTATGTGAAACACAACATGGTATAATTAACTTGGACATATGATTAACGCTGTGAAAATCTATTCGAGTTAATTGTCGAAATCTTTGTTTTAAAATGCCAAAAGTATTTTCAATTAAGACCCTGGAAGCACAAAAACGGTAATTGTACAATCTCTGTTTCTCAGTTAGAGGTCTAGAATCTGGGTAAGGTTTAATAATCCACTCTCTTAGGGGATAGGCCGCATCTCCAATTATGTGGTATTTGTTGTCACATATATTAGGAAGTTCTTTGTCAATGAATGAGAGTTTTAAAACTCTAGCATCATGTATTTTGCTAGGTATCCCAGTAAGGACGTCTAGGACACTTCTGTTGGAATCACAAATCCTTTGCGACGTCATGTCATGCCTGTTGGTGTAAATAGACTTAGGTTTGTGTACGGGCGTTCTAATACTTATGAATGATCCATCAATACAGCCTAGCACACCTGGAAACCCAGCAACCTGTAGGCCTATGCGACGCCTCTTTTTATGGTTTCGAGTCAAGTCTCGACTCATTTAGAATTGTACTCGAGTCTGTTTCGAGTCTTAATTTTAACATTTTGAGTACTCGGATTTTTTTTGTCATAATCCTCTTTAAAACTTTGTTCTATTTTATTTTTCCCTTCTCGGGTTGACGGAAATTTTAAGACGTTTGGGGCAATATAAACAAAAAAATTAAGCACTCGTTGCAAAACCCGAAAGAAAGAACTTTCTGCAATGCCAAATCGCGTACACAAGACTTGTTTCCAGTAAACCTTAAAAATATCAAAAATACTCCAAACGTTCGAAACGTATGAAAGGAAAGGCAATATATGGGTTTTAGCAGAAATGGCCTTTCGACCACCATGATTAAAATTATGAGGAAAGAATATTGATTTCTCGAAACGTGCAATAATTAATTCGTAGGTGGTCCTTTTCAAGCGATAATAAAAGCATAATCAGACAAGGCTTACGAAAGAGATAAGATTTAACAAGGTGTAAAAACATAATTGCTTCTTCATCCGAATATTCATTGACGACGTTGCCTATATAATCTACTACCTTTGGTCGTTTTGTTCTAGTTTTTAATAATAGTAAAATTTCATCATCCGAACTATCTGTAGAAGATTCTAGGAACATATAAGCAGCAGCGCGCATTTTGGAGCACTCCGGGAGTGCTCGGAGGTTCCCAATGGAAAACGCTATATCACATGGTTAAAATGCATGCTTTTTCTGATTGGGTATTCGTAACCACTTGTTCGAAAATACTAGAGAATTTTTGGCAATCAAATCTTAGTCTGTAATGAGAAAGTGTCATCTGAATCAGATTACACATTCCTTTTTTGCAGACAGATAGCAGCTTAGTGTGGTCTTTTGCAAAATCCCAAACATACATGAGCCTATTAATCTACTAGTGTGAAATTAATTGAAAGTTTATTTTATTAGTATGAAAGTTCTTCATATAATTATAGGAATGAATTGATATGAAATATTTGACCCCCCCCCGAAAATTTTTAAATAATTTGAAAAATGTTTTAGTATTAATAAATTCTCAAGATAAATTTATATGAATTATTACAATTTATAAAAAAATTAACATCCTGAATGATTGATTGCTTACGTAGAAAATGTTTAATTTGATGTGAGAGAAATCTCTTGATAACCATAAAACAATAATCGAAATGATATCTGCAATCTAATATGAAATAAACTTTCCAAATTTCAAAGAGCGAGAAAAGCTAAAAAATAGAAGGGCTACCGCCATCTATGTTTGAGTATATGAAAAAGATAGACCGAAAACGTGTTGTGCATCACTGACTGTGGCTGGCGGTTTTACTCGTTTTAATTATAGCTAATTTGGAGTAAGTGTTTAACGTTTAAACCATAAAAGTCGATAAAAGTGTTCTAATATTTAACCTTAATCACCCGAAATGGAAAATGTTTAAAGTAAGTAGTAGAATTGTTTTAGCGTAATTTATCGATGATTTTTTGTAAACCAAGTAAAATGTTAATTTAGAATCGAGCTATTTGAAATGCAGTAGATCTCGGGACGTATAAAATTTTATTGTTAGATTGTTGACAATTCTTTGATTAGCATGGATGCGAGTGGCGACGACAGTTTAATACAGGTTATTGCTGAGATCGAGAAATCGCCAGGGAAATCATTAACACCATCAGACTCGTCATCAGAGGACTTTATTTAAGGCTCAGCAATCGACTCGGCAATGGACTTCATGAGTTTCTTCTGTTCACACATCGAGGAGAAAATTGACACGTTTGTTCCTCCTGTAATTCGTCTGGTTCTCAGAAAAAATGGTTTTAAGGATCTCCTAGCCTTAAAGGATTTATGCGAGGAAGAGTTTGAAGCCTTAGAGCGAGACGCTAAAAGTAAATTAATGAGCCGTATAACAACCGACAAAGAAAATCAGTTGTTACTAGAGTATTGTGGAGGACATATTGAATATTTAGTTTGCTCCGAGGACATCGAAGGCAACGTCTTCGCATAAAATCTTACGTTGAGGAAAAAGTAGCAATAAAGTGATAAATACCTTCTCCCCCAACCTTCGATTGCTAGGAAAAAGAATGCGAACAATATTTTACAGGACAAATCTATAGACAAATAGATCCGACTAAAGAAGCCGAATATAATGTGCCGGAAACCTTCGCGAAAACCCTTATCTACAAGCTCCTAGTAGTTGCAAATCCTTACAATGTCAAGATTGCCAATGCTTCGTGTCCAGTTTGCCTGAAAGACTTTCCAGTCTACGGGAACAAAACCAGGTGGAACCCAGCAAATTTCAAACGGAATTTCAATGCAGGAGATCACGAACCCGTGTTCGACTTGGTTTCCGACGATAATATTTCAAAAGTACAGGCGGATTTGAACAAAGGCGACGGAAATCAAATACTACGCACATCAATGCAAGTTGAGCAGTCAGACGTTGTGCCGACTAATGTCATTGATACTGATACTGTAATTAAAACGCCGAAGAAAAACCAACGCACTTTATCAGAAGATTCAACGACCCTCAGCTTCTAGCAGGCCTTCAAATCATCAATATCCGAGTCAATACCAAAGGGGTCACCTACAAAATCGCCCAAGATTGTGAAGTTTCGGGGGAAAGGGTGGATGGAATCTAGGGGTCGTCTATTCCATCCGAACTAAAGACCCATGTACTAAGTGGAGAAACGAAAAATATCAAAGGCTGGGAAGAGCGCAAAGAACGTTTGAAAATGCAGCCATGAAAGAAAATCAGACAATTATGACGAATTTTTATTCAATTATAAATTAGGTGCAATGTTTAGCCCGAGAAAATGAGTCGCTTAAATCTGCTCTTAAAACCGACATGGATAACTATCGCGACGATTCTGATATTCAATCAAGCGAGCTATGTGAGGATGAAATGACGTTTTTAAAATTGTTAATATTGTCGACTAAAGAAAACCATGGTCACACACGACACGGCAAAAGATACGATGAGACGCTACGACTGGTATAACGGGCCAAATACGGTACGACCCAAAGTCAAATCAGCTTGTAGGATTTGTACTTCCCATGAATAAATCTACCGGACTTCCAATAACAATTCTTTTCTCGCAAAATTTGCCTTTCACGTTTCAAACACAAGTAGCCGCTAAATACGCTTATGTAATCATGTCTCAGCCACTGAAAGACCGTGCCACGCCCATTTGCCTTTGCTTATTTGGTTCGGAAAACAAATTTTCACCATAAGATGTTTATCGCAGGTGGAACTATACTGTCGATAAGCTTAAAGATACTGCTATTGAAATATTGGGGGATCTTCAGATGGCGATTCCAGACCCCTAAAAGCGATGAAGTTCATTTCAAAACTTTCAGATAACTTAACGGAGCCACATAACACGATAACTAAAGAAAGGCACAGTTTTTATTGGGCCGACTTTTCTTCGCTGTTCTGTGTTACCCAAGATTCAATACACATCGGTACTAAGCTTCGAAATAGACTTTTAAAAAGAGTCAGTTATTTTAGCCATGGGTAAATACGTTGCAAGTTTGACCCATCTATACATCTTAACGAATGTTGTTGGAAAAGACAAGCATCAAATCAATCAAAAAGACTTATCTTTAGCTGACAGAATGAATTTCCCCGCAGTAGAGAGATTAAGCTATTCACTGACCCCTTGTTTGGACATGGACAAGTCTATCACGGTTTTGGACAGCGTTTACCGTATTTGGTACGCCGTGTTTTTCATGAGAGCTTGGAGGGATTGGTTTGGTAAGAAACACAAATTACACGGTTTCCGACAATTTCATAAGTTCCAATGCCTACGATTCCATCAAACTAAATGCACACGCATTACTTTGGATAATACTGTTGCTTAGTCGACTATTTTTGCCGTAGCTTTTTAGCAGCCAGCCATGTGAGAACAATTTTAGAACAATGCGCTCCATGACTACGGTTGCGAATTTTAGCAGGTTGAACTTTATTAACAGAGAAAAACGAATCATGCTGATGATGAAGATTCGCTCTCAACTCACTGATAATATTAATTTTCCTAGAACGGAACACGTGGAAACTGATTCCGTTAATATTGAGCTTCCGGATGTAGACGAACTAACTATTTGCTAAAGTAAGGCACAAAATGATGTAATAACAGACGCCCAGCTCTTGGGTATCTCGCTTCGAGTAAACGATTTTCTGAACCTAGAAATACCCTCGAAAAACTAAGAATTAGACTCGGAATGCGAAGACGAAGAAAAAGTAGATTCAGATGTAGAAGATTTATCATTACCAAACCAATCGCGATCAGAAAACGACATAACTGAAGAAACATCGGAAGAAACCGAAGAATCTTAAGACCTCTTTCATCGTCCAACGGTGAACTAAACCTAAAATATAGTTCTAATCAATATGAATTGAACGAAACCAGTCCGTTTGTAGTCTTTAAAGATCGAACTGGAAAGAGATTAACTGCTCGTAAATCAACCATTTGCTGGATTCTTAGCAACTCAAATAGTCAATTAAGTAGCGATCGGTTGAGAAGGGTGATTGAAGATACGCGTAAGTAACCGCCAACAGCTCGGACATCCGTAACTAAAGAAAATGAGAGACATATCGAAATATTTATAGGTGATTGGTGCCTATTCCGAAGGAAGCCGCTAAAATCAGCGGGTCACAAAAATTGCCTTGTTGGACAAGTACTCCAATTTTCTTATCTGTCCGGCGCTAAGAAAGGGTATTCTCTAAGCTACGCTCTTACTATTCCACCTACTACAGGTGCTAGAGGAATAGTATTGGTGAACTGACGGATGTTCCAGTTGACGGTCATGGCTACTACGATATTAATTACTACAAGGGCACTTTACCTCAACCAGAGAACTGTGATAATAAGTTAATAATTAAATTGCTAGCGTGTTCCTAACAATAAATCAAAATGTTAAAAGAATGTATATTTTCATTACATTTTATCCGAATTTATCTGTAAAATCTATTTTAAGTTCAAAATTGACAGTTCGTAATGAAATTAACGTTTAATCAAATTCTTTTCTTTTAAAGTCTTTCATAGTTTAATTTTTGGGAATTGAGACATAAAAGTTTAACGCTGGCGAAGACTGGCTTATAATATCCGAATGCCTTAAGTCGCATCGCGTATAATGCGTTTTACAGTGGATCCCAAACAACTTAAGATCATTTACGACGCACCTTGGAACTTAAAATTCCATTGTGTACTCATTGCGTAATCATCTGTACTCATTAATGATTACGTAATCGGGGTACAGGCAAATTTTTACTGTTTTGCCCCTCGTTTCGGGTTTCAAGACAACCTTTCAAGCATTACTGTTTCATTACAATAGGGCTTCTAACTATTATCTGAAAAAGGCAAACTGATTAATATCAGATATATTTCCGATAAACAACCTGATTTATCTGGCTACTTGTACCCATTTTTATCTGACCAGCGGCTATCGGTTTTTTTTTCGGTTTCGGTAACCGACAAGACCACAGATATAGTAAGAAGTTTTTTTTTCTCAGATAAGCGCGTAGATATCGGCCTTCATGTTGTCTACCTTTAGACATCTAGTGAAATGTTTCATATTGTATGGCAACAAAAAATTGGCTTAAATACACCAAGCCAATATAAAGATAAAACTAAAATAAAAGATACAATTTAAAAAGCAGATCAACCCGTGAAAATCATTTAGGTTTGTCAGACAAGCGCAAAGCGTATCCGCGTACTGCCATTGGAGTAACAAAATATGTTATCCGCTAAAGGTATCGGATAAAACAAAAATCCCGTTAATCTTGGAAAGCAACATAGACCAGATCACCGTTAGAAGCCCTACATTACAATAATCTGACCGAAGTGATTCAGTGTCGCAATTTTTTACATATATCTAAATTTAATTTTCCTGAATTTTTTATTTCTACCGCTTCTTTAAATTGTCTTTTAAAATGATGTGGTTCTTTCGTCATAATTTATCCGTTGTCAAAGTCAATCTAATGGACTTTTGTGTCCCAAACGTGTTTTTATATAGCATTATTATGGTTATGAAACAGTAATGCTTGAAAAGGGGTCTTGAAACCCGAAAGTTAGCAAAAAAACTTTAAAGAATATGGTTTTACACTCTTTAAACAACGAACAAATGTAGGTACTAATCCCAAATATTAAAGAACAAAAATATAATAAAATGTGATTAAGGGAAGAAAAATGACAGTTTAGAGTAAATCTCTAACCATAGAGAGTTGTCACTGAGGGGATAGGAAAAATTTGTCGACTGCTTTTACTGCAGTAACGTCAAACCTTCAAAAAGTATACCATAATGGCGGTCGTTTAACGAGTTTTGTAAACGTTGGCATGCAAAATGAGCAAGGCAAAATCGAAAAATGAAGTTTCTAGTAAGGAATATTTGGATTGTGTACCTCAAAAATTTAGAGAAAGGTACTTGGAAAAAGTTCAGTTTATAAATGGAATAGATACTTATTAGTTAAAAAAGAAAGATGTTAGTTTTTGGTGAATATTCTAACCAAGGGTTAGATATGTTATCCATGGTTCACTATCCCGACATTTACAACTACTGGCTGAGTAAGTGTTTGATTTTTATTATATTTTAGGTTTTGCACTCTCAACGACTGAGTGTAACGCGTCTGAAAATTTGGTTTATAGCTAGCACCGATGGTGTTATTCAATCAGCTCATTGCACTTGCATGGCTGGCTAAGATGAGTGCTGCACGTACGTTGCCGCTTTCCTGTTTTATGTTGAATCCGTTTTGAAGAAGTAGTAACTGTGGCGGCGAAAAAAGCGTACTGGAAAGTACCCACTACTAAGGAGGTTAAATATGATCCTCTGATCGAGCTGAAATTGACTTCGGCTAAAGCAAAACAGCGACTACTGGATTAATCACTTGACAATACCAGTATACAATCGAAAACAAATATCAAGAATATATTTGAAATTACACATTCGGATTACGAACATTTTAAAAGGCGAAATAACCGCCTTTTCGAGAAGGACAACAGAGCTGCGATATTCCGTTTACTATACCTGATCACTACCAAAACATCTCGACAAAATATACCCAGTTCATTTACCTAGCAGTAGGGTCTTCGAGCCGGTCCCAGGGAGTATACAGTGGAAGGCCTCCACCCGTCCCGCCCGCACCGCCCGCGAGTACAGTGGTGGTGAACAGCCAAAGGTAGGGTGAACTAGCAAAGTTATGTTTAACGAAAGAGTGACGTAATACTTAGGTGGTGAACGTACAAAGGCAGAGCGGTGTCGGCAGTGAACAGCCAAAGCTACAGTTGAGTGGTGAACGTGTAAAGGCAGCAGCCTTTTGTGTATTAATGGTTGACGCTCATCCCTTTACCCCCTCGTCGAAAAGAAGGGTTATAATCCTGACTGACAGACCCCGCTTCCGTTGGGTGGTGAACTTGTAACGCTATAGAGAGTGGTGCATAAGAAAACGTACAGACTGTACCCCGCTAAAATGAAAGGTTTATAGAAGGTAGCAGCCTTTCTCTGTATTAATGAATTCCTACCGAAAAGAAGGGTTTTAATCCTGATTGACAGTCCCCGCTTTTCGTTGGGTGGAGAACGAGTAAAGATAAGACATCAGAGGTGGTGAACGTGTAAAGCTATAGCGAGTCCCAAAGTGTCTGGAAGAAACCCATTATCCTAACTGGACACCTTAATTTGGAATACGTCACTTTCAGCCAATAGGGAAAAAGAGAGATGCTCCTCAAAAATTGCTCAATATTGTGTTTGGGGTAAACATAGAATTCACCGCCAAAAATCATCCACTGTTTGACGAAACCAATAAAAAGAGACTCGGAAAGTTTAAAGATGAAATGGACGGTACACCTATTGAAGAATTTTGCGGACTGAGACCCAAAATGTACTCTATATTGTCCGCCAAAAGTAAGAAAAAGACTTGCAAGGGTGTGTGTAAACGTGTTGTGCAAAAGCGCGTCCGTCACGCGGAATATCGCGAGTGTCTTCTGAACCGTAAGTTAACTATCGCGGAGATGAAGCGCATAGTGAGTAATAAGCATATTGTGACGACTTTGCTACAAAACAAATTGTGTTTAAACCCGTGCGATGATAAACGTTATATTTTAGACGATGGTATATCAACGCTCGCGCACGGACATTATAAAACGAATCAATAAAATATTTTTATGACAAATTTATTGAGTATTTCTTATACATAAATTCTACAATCATACGATCATTAACATTTTTGTTTTTTGAAAATCTTCGCAATACGTTAAACATTTTTATTCCCTGACACAAATTAATTGCAAAATATATACAGTAACCACCGCAAGCTTTACTAGAATTTCCTTGCAATTGAACAGAATTATACGTGACAGTTAAGCTGTTTTTCTCTATAAAATAGTTAAATTTAAACAAATCAGGGCTGTTCCCGAAATTCTCGAAGAATGTACAATTGAGTGACCTTGAGAGATATATCAAACACCAATGTTCTCCTACCCCATTGGACGTATCAGTGTTCACGATGTAAAGTGAAGGATACGTTTTCACATTCTTGGGAAGTTTGTCGGCAGCAAAGACTCCTCTGAACAAATATTTAGTATACGGGTCATTCTTAAGTATGATTTCAAGTTGTTGCGAGTCCATTATTAACTTTGATCATATAAAACTGCTCTGTTCTTGTCGATCTCGACCAAAGATTGATATTCGGAATAGTAAATCACGCTTACTGTTGACGGCAACGATTCTCCGAATATTAATTCGAGACGAACGCTCCCGTTCTTTACCAGGTTGAAACAGTCAGTTGAACTTCCGTTGAGATCGGGAGTTAGATCGAATACGAATAGTGCGTTTCCATTGGCGAATTCATCACGGTCGATAAAATTTCCTTCGTCTATATTCCATTGACCAGTTTGAAGAAAGAGATTAACGTATGATCGCATAAACAACTTATCTTTGAAATTTGGGTTTAACGGTTTTGCCGGGACACTACTACCATCAAGGTATAGGGCGATTTGAGTTAAAAGGTGACATTTTGTAGTCTCCCAAATACGCATTCTGGTCCACAAATCCGATCACCACCTTACTCGGTATTTGACCATTATATAAGTTGTCTTTGACGCATATTTTGTTGCCTTGGGAAATTGAAAATGAATTACATTCCGTACGGGTGATTGGATATTTCATTGTTGCCAGTTCCAAAGTTTTAGCGTGAGATAACATAATCTCTGGCGTCAATCTAACTTTTCTGACAAACATTGATGCGTGTGTGAAAATGACTTTGCATTTTTCACCGTCTGTGTGTAAACAAAACTCGTTTGAGCTTTTGATAAACTTGAAATTTAGATCTATCAGGTTAGGAATAAGTCGATTTTGTTGACAAATATCGGCTCGTACAACTCCTATCATGCCAATAACACCTTCTTGGGCAAATTTTGCACGTTTCTTAAATCCGTCGTTATTGGAAAATTCGTCAAATTTCCCAGCTTTGTCTTTATAGAATAGAGACGCGGTTAAGAAACTTTCCTTGGCTGGTCCACCATATGTCAAGAGCGTTTGAATCATACTCTTGTAAGTATACTGTTGAGGGCATGACGTAACTGATCTGTCACCCAATGATACGTGAACTTCACCAAAGAGACTATGTAAAAACAAATTTTCCGGACCAACTTTGTCCGCGGGAGTTGTGGTTTTAGATACAGCGTCGTAAATATCGGGTTTTGGTAGAGTTCCATCTGCTTTCACAATTTTCACTTGAACTTGGAAGTAAAGTATTTTTCAAATCAATGTAAGTCTCCGAGTTTCCAGCGATACTAAAGATAATTGCTTGGTTTTCATTTATGTTCGATGTTGGATTATATTCAACCCATTGACTTCCTATTATACCAGTTTGAGTATAAGGTACGTGAAATAAATCAAGTTCCGAGCTAATGCTGTTTTGTGAACTGGGGTGAGCTAGATACATTGTTCAATGATTACGAGAATATATCAGACTGAAGCAGAGAACGTCTTTTCTTCTTCCTGGTTCGAACTGAACTGATGATGGGAGACGTTTTACGTTTCCTTTTACGTCCATTTCCACTAAGTTTACTCACTGCTTCGGCGGCTCTTCTTAAGGTTTCTTTCCCCGCCTCTTTCCCCCGAGATTTTCACGCGTCTTCAATAGACACACCACTCGAGACGTCGGAAGCAATTTTTGCCCCGGTATTTAAAAATTTTCGACCAAGGAATGTGGCACTTTTTTTGAGTTAAGGCACGGCTACTCCACGGTATACCGAATTGATCCGTGTCCAATTTGATTTAAGTAATAGTTATTATAATCGTTTACAGAAACGTGATCCAGATTACGTGGAGACATGTTTCTCCTTTGACCCGCTAACCACAAATGAACAGAAGAAAGATTTTACACCTGATTTTATAGATAAGTCCATGCTCTTCGGGATCTAAAATGAAGAGTGACGTGAACTTTTCCTCGTTCGAAATGTACAGGCTGACCCATTTCACTCATAATATTAATTTCAATGGTTTGAAAATTGTTATGCGCAATAGGCATATAATGTGGTCGTGAAAACTCTTTCTCAACAGTGTCTCCGTCTTTTCCTTGAATACTTATAATATGTAATAATGGAACATCTGAATCTCCAACCGATCGACTTTGTATAATGTCCGAGTATATGAACAGAGAATGTAACCCAGCGTCCATATCACAGCTAAAAGGCGCCGTCATGGAAGTCACTATAGTTACGTCTTTGCCTGGAGTTCTCGTGAATCCTAATATGATGGCGATTTCATGTGGTATGTAAATTTGGTTCATTTCATATAGTTCAACAATTACAATTGTTGTAATATAACTTGACTCTAGAGCTAATATTTCGCCCGTCGTCATCAGTAGTCATGATTTCCAGTAAATCTTCAACTCCGTAATATCCTGGTGGTATTACTATATTAACGAAATCCATTACGTCGTTGAAATTTTCTATGTCAGTGTGTTTTCTCAGTGTCTTAGGTGTTTTAGTCTTTGATTCTTCTAAGGAATCCGGTAGAGAGATAGTTTTCCAAATTCGAACTACACATTCTTCATAGACGTTATTCCACGTTCTAGGATAACTGATTTCAGCAAGTCCAACTTCGTAAGCTCCCTCAAGTTTAATGGGTTCTGGTAAATACGTTCTAAACTTGCTTATAGTATTGTTTTTGAAATAGCGCATAGAAGAGTCGGACGGTAACGTGATATAGAAACTCATAATGTGACGATTTCTTGCACCCAAGAGTCAAAATCTGGACCGTTACCACGCCAACGTACTAGTAGTTCTTTAGTTCCGTCTGGTTTTGTTCTTTTCCTTAGAACTTTTTCGATTTTAAATAAGCAGTTTTCGAGGTCTTTCCCAATTTTCTGTATTTCCTCCTTGTAGAACACACCCGAAATGAGCTCAGTTTTCAAATCCTCCAGCTTATATACCGGAGGGTCTCTTGGTATGCACTGCACTACTTTGAATATTTCCTCGGTATAATTGGCTTTGTAACCCTTTTCGAACGTGGTTTTATTCTTACTCGTGCGAACCAAGTCACCTCTTTCAAAAGGGAACGAGACTGGGGGTAAAAAATTGACTTTCCCGTATAAGTTCTGCCACACTTGTTTCGAATTTTCATTCTTCACTTCAACGGGTTTGCATTTAATAGATTTGTGGTAGTTATTATTGTAAGCTTCCAATAAATCTGGTAAAACGTCGATATATTTGTGCGTATCTTTCTCCGTAAAATATCGGTACATTCGAGACTTCAATGTTCGATTGAATCGTTCTATAATACTAGATTTTACTTCGGAATGCGTTGCGAAAAACTTGATTCCTCTACGTTTTAATTCACTTTGAACTTCTTTGCATAGAAACTCGTTACCATGATCAGTCTGTACAACCTTCGGCTGTCGACCTGATTCTAAAATAGATTTGAATGACTTTACCATAGTTGATCCTTTCTTATCCTTGGTAGCCACAGCGAATGCGTATTTGCTAAATACATCGATACAACATAAGATATATCGGTATCCACTATTGTGATTTTTTATGTCTGCCAGATCTAGTTGCCATTGTTCGTCTATTCCATACACTATCGTCTTGTTTCTTCTGAATTTATGTTTTATCGGCTTGTGTAACGTGTACGTATCTTGTCGTTTTAAAAATTATCTCACATCGTTTATGGTCACTTTAATTCCCTTTGCCCGGGTAGCACGATAAAGACCGCGAATGCCTCCGTAACTACCGGCGTCCTTAACGTTGAAGTATATTTCTTCTAACTTATCCATTCATCGTACAGTTCATTTTCCGTTCGTGATACCAGTACGCGAAATCAAATAGTTCAAAAACGATAATAATAACAAAAACGCCGTAATAACTTTGGGTGATTTTAAGTATGATATCGATAAAGAGGTTATCAACCCAGACGGAGTAGGATCGATGCCACCTTCCATGTTGAGGTATAATTCGTGAATGAAAGAACTGAAACCTGATATATTATTATATTCGTTATTTCAAATTTATCCAACTCAATAATCCATTGCCATACATTGATTCGGGACTTGGAGGTAAATAATCTGAATCATCGTACACCTTCTCTGGTAGATCGTTAGAAATAATAGGTACATTTTCAATAGGGGATTCAAAGGGGAATTTATTTTTTACAAGTGATTTGGGTTCATTTTCCTTGGCCAACAATTCATAAAATTTATCCAATCCAACAATTTCATGTTTCGGTTTGGTTTTGTATCCTTTAACTGATTCGTGTAAAATGTCCATGATATTAGATCTAACTATAGGGCGATCTTTATAAATAAGTTCACCACTGGTAGACCAATCAATTTTACTGTTTCGTTCAATCCACTTGTACAAAGCAATGACGGGTTTTAGATGTGAATCTGATATCGCGATAGCTATTTCCGAATACCAGTCTTTCTTTCTTTTCGGTTCTTCAACGAGTTTCGCTTTCTTAGTTCTTTTGTTACGTTGTAATAAATGGTTGTACAACTCTACTTTTTGTGACTGATTAAGTTTCTGATTATTTAAAACAGTTTTCGTATCCAAGTTTTCATCAAGTTTCCGTTGCGAATTGAGTCGTCGATAAACGTCTTCGGGAACTAAGATCATCTTTCTAGCCATTTTTGATAGCTCTACTTATAGCCGCGCCTGCCGCACTGCTCACAATTGAAAGAAGTGGTGCTAAGAGTAACGGTAAAAATCCTCCCTTCTGTATTAGAATCTTTTTCCGTTTTGCGATTGTAGTGGGTTTAGATATCTTCCGCAAAATATGACAATGTCGCTTCAATCTCTTCTTATGATCATCTGGCAGTTTTACATTACCACGCAGAACATTCCACAATAGCTTTAATCGCGTCGTTATTGGCATATTTGATGGCGGCATTTCTTTGACAAGAATTACACTTAGACAGATATTTTAAAAACTCCTTATGATTATGAATTATCTTCATTTTGGGATAAAAACGGCAGCCTCTTCTCCTGGTATAAGTCCAGTTCGTAGTCTGTGATCATCTGACGTAGTTGGTTTCAAATCCACCCATAAATATCCAAAGTCTCTAGCGATTGCTTGATGAAAGGCGTCGATGACGTATTTACTGTTAGTTGGAGAAATCTGTCTAGCTAAATGAAATATCGCCGATTTGTCACGTGGTGTCTTGAAAATTATCAGATAGTGCGCGTTTAAATTTAACGTTCTAATTTCCTTCCCAGGATAATACAAATTTTGCATGAGTACAAAAACCGACGTGTTTTTATGATGAGAAACTCTTATAAACAAATTCGTGACATCCTTGTTATTTGATATTTCACAAAGTAAATCATCAAGAATAACAAAATTCTTGACATTTGGGTCTAAAATTTTAACGTCTAATAACCCTTCGTGAAATTCAACGGTGGGTGTATCATCTAATACCGAATTAAACAGTTTGGGCTGATATTCCGTATAGCACCATATAATTCTCTCTGGTGGCGGAGAAATACACGTATCTTTATATTTGATTAGACTAGCCACGAAAAAGGATTTTCCTAACTGAGTAGCACCTGCGATGAGCCCGTTAAAAGGATGTTGCAACCTGAAATCCATTTTAAAGAATGACACATTTTCCCTAAATCAAAGTTTTTATTCATAAAAGTTGTTTAGCGTTACAGACTAGCTCTGCCTTTGTACGTTCACCACCTAAGTATTACGTCACTCTTTCGTTAAACATTACTTTGCTAGTTCACCCTACCTTTGGCTGTTCACCACCACTGGACGTGCGGGCGGGACGGCGGGACGGGCGGGGCGGGTGGAGGCCTTCCACTGTATACTCCCTGGGACCGGCTCGAAGACCCTACTCCTAGCTTGTTCGCGTAGAGAAAGAAACGAGAACAAGCAAAAAATTCACTCTGGCAAAGGGTTCGCTCTAGGAGGATAATTGCTTCGAATTTCAAACGAGTTTTTCAACCTAACCCAGCAATTCCATCAGTGTCTTTAATTGAGGCAATATGTTATCCCGCAAGTCGCTGCTTTTTAAGAGAAGTCACAAAATGATGAATTCAAAATGAAAATTTTGCTCGAAACGTATTATATTTTAATTTTTAAGAAGATAAACACCGAAATCTCAATTGTGAGAAATCGGGTATATGGTTTCACGAAAAATATCCCTTTCTAGGGGCATCACCAGATGGGATTATTAACCATTTAATTTAAAAGATAAATCTGTCAAAGAAAACATTAAAACTACAGGCTACGAAAAATGCACGAATACTGTTATCAGATGCAGGCCCAGATATTTGTGTGTGGTCAAGAGTGGATTACCACATTGAACGAATTTTACCGGATGCACCATTTTGGGAAATGGCAGATTCTAAAGCTGAAATTTTTTATATGTGCTCAATATTACCAGAGTAGTTGGGCCATTTCTTCACTAAAAAAGATTAGTGCAGGAGTCAACAACCCAAGTAAGGAATGTGTTACCTGCTTTAATCAGCCCTATAAAGTTATTTTCCCAAATGAATACATATGTAATCATAAATAATTAATTTCTTAACTATGGTATAAATTCTATACTACAATTATTAAGTGAAACTGACGGATACTTTATGGTTTAAAACATTTTTATTATAGTGTTAAAATTTATAAAAATGCTAGCTTTTCGATCGAAACCCCTCTTCAGGCGTCAGGTTTTCAATTATTATAATAAAAATGTTTTAAACCATGAAGTATCCCTCGTGTTTCACTTTATAATTGTAGTATAATAACCCATGTAGTAAACCCCTACTCTAGTGACGTATGCAAATTCCTCTATTCGAATGAATAACACATGTAGTAAATCAAATTTGTCACCTACTCTAGTCAGCAATTTTATGTCATCTACCTCATTAAATATCCCATGTGCTAATTCGAATTTCGTTACTCTTGTCAGCCCTATAAAATCACGTAGCGTATCCCGTTCAGGTTCCCCCTTAACCAATCCTTGCAATAAAATTCTTAGCCCGTGTAAAGACAATTTAGTGAAAAAAAACTAACCAAGTTGACGAAGAATGGTGTTATTGTAGGGGTAAAGATGTTGGTACTGAAATGATTGTTTGCGACAATGAAAACTGTAAAATAATTTGGTTAGTGTATTATGTTACTATGTTTTTCATTGATTCAAAGATAGTGTTTATGGGTAGCATAGCATGATTTGTGAAGAGCTTTTTAATCGTTTACTTTTATCTCAATCATGTATCAAGAGTTTTCCAACTCTGTTGAGCTTTCAAATCAAAACCCAAACACCCGTGTAATTTATATTCATCAAGCTAACGTGTAATTTATATTCAGCAATGCAATCTGTAATTTATAGCGACAAATGCAACGTGTAATTTATAGCGACAAATGCAACGTGTAATTTTTAGCCACAAGACAATATAAATAGAACGGGTACAGTACACAGACATTGTAAATGAAAATAGCCACTAAGGCAATTAATATGAGTATATATTACAAAACTAAAAAAAATTCTAACGCACTTACAAGGAGACTACCCGAGGTGGTTATCACCGATTTTGTTGAAACTCAGGGGTTAGGTAGACCTTATGGTAGTATGAAAATTGCCGAAGGGAAAAGTTGCAATGGGCTTTAGTTTTCCCATGGCAACCGAAAATGATATTGATCTCTTAAAACAAAAAAATCTCGGGATTTTCTCGGTTTCACAGGGTACTCTTACTTACTTAAAAAATTTGAAAAAATTTAATTTTTAAAAATTACCCAAAAAGATATTTTGGGTAAAATTTATCAATTTTGGTAAAATTTTAACATAATTTGGGTAACCGATAAAATCCCATGTTTTTTTAAACGTAGGGATCAAAAACATTTTCGGTTGCAATAGGAAAACTAAAGCCCATTGCAACTTTACCCTTTGGGAATTTTCATATTATCATAAGGTCTACCTAACCCACGAGTTTCAACAAAATCGGTGATAACCACCTCGGGTAGTTTCCTTGTTAATGTAAGTAAGCACATTTATAATCAGTACTTGAATGGTGGGTCTCCAGCCCTGTTCTGGCTGTACTCATTGGTGTAGCGTGCATTTCTTCCACCTGGGGCTAACCCTAAATTTGCCTACCCCCACCCTATTTTCGCAACTAAGCAAAAATAAGGCAAAAATTATGATACTCTGTTGATTGCAAAATGATTCAAGTCGTTAAAAAATTTAAATTTTATTCTGCGTGTTTTTTGCAACGCGAACTCTTTAATGCAATGGTGAATATTAATTTGTACCTCTTGTTCGATTGCCAAGATACGTGGACATTGTAGATCTTAAATATTTTTTTTATCAGAAACCCGGGAACCAAAATGACGGAGGATACGATGTCAGACTTCAAGTAAGGTAGCCAAAGTCCTAACTGAAACCCAGCAAGCTCGTCTGGATAAATTAAACCTGCTTAAAGCTTCGGGCACAAGGAAAATCCTTGAACTCGATACGCTCCTAAAAAAAACAAATACGCCGATGGACGATCTGGAAGACCAATTAAGTAATCTACTCCAGAAAGAAGAAGAACTAATCGACCTCGACGGGAAGGTGCAAAATCTCATCGATGATCCCAACGAATTGATGACAGACAAAGGCGAAGCAATCACCGCGAGGGAAAGCATCACCCTCTACTAATCAAAAACAACGCGGGCCATCCGGAAAGCGAACGGACCAACCGGCTGAATCTACGGTGGATCGACCGTCGTCATGGGAGCCCCAAACCAGTCATCCGTCGCGGGAACTCTGGCATTAAACTTCAGCCGATTCCAGTGAGCGTTTTCAACGGGGATCACACAATCATATCAACAAATTAATGTGTAAACAACCTGTATTAGAATCAAATAATGTAAAAGCGCTAAGTCGTCTTTTGGACACGTGCGAAATAAGTTTAAGATCTTTAAAAACGCTAGGTGTAAATACGGCTGCTATGTCTGTCCAGCATTGTTGAGGTGTCTCCCACAAGATATTCGAACCGAATATTTCATTAAAAATAAGCCGGGTACCAGTAAACACTGGGACGCGGAAGAATTAATAGCATTTTTTAGAGACCAAGTTGAGCGCTGATTTATTGGGTGGAAAGCAGGGAGTAACAAAAAAATTACAACATTAACTCGCACGGCAAACAAAATAATAAATCTAAATGGAAAATTAGAAACGAAAATAGGCAAAACGGGGGCTCTGCTTCCGCGTTGTCAATACAAGCGCAAAAACAATCGCAGTTGCCAAATACGTATGTCGCATATTTTGTGACGAAAGGGGTCATAATAAGAAAATTTAAAAGACCCAGCGGATGACAAAACCGTAGCTACATTTTTTAACGACGTTAAATTAAATGGGGAACGTTATGTTGCCAAATTTCCTTTTAAGGTTAGCCGATAAATTTTACCAGACAATTTCCAAATAGCGGAGAAGAGATTTAAAGGGCTAATTAAAAAATTTGTCAAGGATCCCCAATATTTCTCTCAGTATAAAAAGGTAATCGAAGAACAAATCGAAACAGTGTGACTGAAATAGTTCCCTCGACAATACGTACCACACCAGGGGTTCGAGAAAACGCGGCAACAACTAAACTACGCGTGGTGGTCGACGCGTCCAGCCACTCAACGGGTAAACCTTCCCTTAACGAATGCCTCCGCACAAGGCCCAAATCTGAATCCCGACCTACTACTCCTCATAAAATTTCGCAAACATAACGTGGTCATGGTAAGCGATATTGAAAAGGCTTTCCTCCAGGTAGATTTAGATGAGGGGGTTGGGACTGTATCCGTTTTTTGTGGGTTAAAGAGGAAAACGGGTTAATTAATGAAAACGAATACATTATTTTGAGATCGACTCGTGTTCCATTTGGCGTTAGCTCATCCCCTTACTTACTGGGCTGCACTATAAAATATCACCTGCAACACCAGCAGGGGGGAGACCAGAGGGTCATTGAAAAACTGAACAATGAACTCTATGTCGATGATTTTTTGTCGGGGAGCGAGAACGTACAAGAGAAATACGATATTTCGATAGAATCTGCTCGCGTCTTAAGGGGTGCAGGTATGAAGTTAAGAAAATGGGTAACGAATGTACCTCAGGTTAGAGAACTCTGGAATAACCATTCTCATCCGGGGGAACTCGACTTCTTCGAAAACGTAAAAGAAGAAAAAGAAACCAAAATACTAGAATTAAACTGGGATCCAAATTCAGACACTTTTAATTTTGATCTTGGTAAATTAACCGCTGCCCTTAACGGTTTAAAACGCACTAAAAGACAAGTATTAAGTTTCGTATCCCCAATTTTCGATTCGATAGGCCTATTAGCCCCTTTCACCATCCGCGCAAAAACCCTTTTTCGGGAGTTGTGGAGGTTGGAAAAATTGGGATGGGACTCGGAATTACCAGAAGATTTGGGAAACCTTTTCGAAACGTGGTGCGCGGAATTAAAATAAACAGACACTATTTTAGCGACGTAGACAAAGAGATGGAAGAATTAGAATTGCACACCTCCTGTAACGCTAGCGCAAAAGCCTACGTGACCGCTATGCCACGAGAACCAACAAAATTGTGGTTAGTTTAATAACCGCGAAGTCGCGAGTAGCTCCTCTTAAGGAAAAGGGACTCACTCTTCCCAGGCTCGAATTGATGGGATGTTGTTTAGGGGCTAAATTGACGAATTATGTTAAAGGGACGTTCGGAGAAAAGTTAACGGGTATTTACCTCTGGACGGATTCCACAATAGTGTTGGCATGGGTAACCGACGCTCCGAAAACATGGAGACCCTTCGTATCAAATCGAGCTACTGAAGTCCAAACATTAACAGCCGGAAATAAGTGGTCCCACTGCCCTGGGGTCGATAACCCGGGAGTAAAAGCGTCAAATCTGGCAAATAATAAGTTATGGTTTAATGGGCCTGATTGGTTTGGATAAACAAAAGACCACTGGCTTAACATAATGCCAGAACCTGATCTAGATTTAGTAGCTGACGAAACTCGTTATGTCTGTTAGCGTTGTTAAAAATGTAGGAATTCACAAATTCATAAATTTAAATCGAAGCAATTCCCTAGATAAACTGTTACGCGTAGCATCCTACGTTGTACGATTTGTAAAAGCGGCTAGGAAGTTAGGCAAAACTATCGGCAACATAACTGCCGACGAAATGAAAATCGCGGAATTAAAATTCGTAAAAGATATTCAGGGGGAAGAATACCGCCCCGAATTAAAATCTCTCGAAAGGTGTGGCAAAGTACGGCCGGTAGACAGCTTGCCAGAACAAATGTAAAAAGTTTAAAGTCAAAGAACGTATCAGCGAAAACCCTGTTTTCTCCATTGTAGTATTAGATTTTTTCGGACCTCTATTTATGAAAACTGACAACAATTCAAAAATCATATGTTTTATTAGCTACTTGCGCCGTTTCTCGGGCAGTTCATTTGGAACTAGTTGCATCACTCAGCGCTCAACAAATGCTATTAGCCTTTAGACGTATGATATCACGAAGGGGTGTACCTAGTATAGTCTATTTAGACAATGCCTTAACGTTTAAGAAAGCTGAAAGGGAATTAAAACTAATCTGGGAGAAACTCAATGATGCGGAAATTAAACAATTTTTTGTAAATCGTGGTATAAAATGGAGTTACATCATAGAGCGATCTGCCTGGATAGGTGGATGGTGGGAACGATTGGTGCGCTCAGTTAACACCTCACAAAAGAAATCCTCGGTAAATCATCCCTAAGCTATATAGAGATGAAAACCATTCTCTCTGAAACCGAGGCGATTATCAATTCGCGTCCAATTTCGTATAATTACAATGACCCCAACGAACCCACGCCCGTGCACTCTGTCCAGCGGATCTAATAATTGGCCGAAGACTAACTTCGTTGCCGCCACTAGAATTTAAAGAAAATGTTCCGATAGGTAGGGATCAAATTAAAATTAGAGAAAAGCATCGCGAACAAATTATGCAAAGAATTTGGCGAAAATGGCGGCATAATTACTTGATGGAGCTGAGATTTTAACGAATATTTTTCAATACGTTACCCCTCTTTTAGATTTTGTTAGGGAAACAATTATTTTACGTCCCTTGGTATCCCCATATGGTCGCGTTGAATAGTTTGTAGGAATGGGAAGTAGTTAGCGAAAGGCCAAAAGAGGGATCCAACGTGTTTCCATTGTTACTACTCTGCTAAAAGGAATCTCTATAGATACCCGAAATTGCCCTCCTGTCAACCCAGGCACTGATTTATAGTTTTACGATCATCTTTAGAATCGACGGTGAATAGCGTATAGTGTGCATGCCACGTGTATTTATTATTGAACTCGAACCTTTGCCAGATTGTCTCAACCAAAGCTTACAATTATAGTAGTGCGCCTCGATATTATTGTTTGGTGTAATTGTCACCGAATGTGTGCGCGTCTTGTGATCTCAAGAAATTGATACATATGTGAAACACATGGGCGCTTGAAATAAAGCCCTACGTTGAAATTTGGTGATTGGTCAAATCATATATAGTGTCCCTCCACGTGACAGCCCGTCAAAGTAATTCGATTGGGTAACGAAAAAACCAGGATGGACCCAAAAAGTCACGTGGCCTATACAAAAAAACTAGGAGACAAGAAGTAAAAAAGGAGAGAAGAGGAACCGAAAGTAAAAGATGATCTTAAAACACCGCTCTGGATGACCTTAAGAAAAGGAACATAGTTTTCGCGCCGGTCGCAATCTATGAATGTCTCCAGCCCATTGAGCAGTTATCGCCGGACCATGGTTTTCCTCTGCCCATCACCACCACGACACCTCGTAGACTATAGTAGTAGCCTCATCGTATCTCCAACGTCTCAAGCCTTCAACTCGTCTCTTCAACTCTACGATCTCTCTCTTCGCATCTTCATTTATTTTCAAGTCTCGAGACCAACGATAATCAAGAATAGTGATGAGTACTTTTTCTATGGCGCAATTAGTAGTAGTCTGGCATTGGTCGAGTGCATGTTGCATGTAGTTATTTTGGGGGTCATGTAAATTAATATAGTAGTATTTTATTTGTTAGCGGTATTGTTTGGTTTTTATTTAGTAGTTCGATTCGATATGTTTGTCTAATAGTAAATTTAGTAGTTGATCATTAAATCAGAATCTGGGTATGGTAAAAACTTGTCCTTACTAACCATTTTAATCTAGTAGCATAGGTCAACGCTAGGCACCTATAGGCCTATATATTAGTAGTAGAAAAGCGTTACAATATCATCTCATCATGCCGACCCGAATAAATAAGGTCTTCTTTATTTAAAATGTATTACAATGTAGTAATTGTTTATGACGATAAAATTCCACGTCATATGTGGAAGTTAGGAATTGTTAAAGACGTAATTAAAGGTCGAAACAACAAAATTCGTGCATGCAATGTAAAAAACGCCAAAGGTACAACATTTAGCGAATTTAGAAATTGTCGATTAAGCATTACTTTCTGGTGATAATTAAATTATCACCGGGGGGAGTGTTAAAAATCTGTATAATATTTTATTAATTTAAGTAGTTAATGTTAATCTTAATTTCGTAAATGTTATTTTATGTATAGTAATAAGATAAAATAACTAATTTTGTATAAGTTTAAAGGAAAACATAGAATGTAAAATAGAACTAAAAGCTTTCTAAACTAATCTTTGTAAAATATTAGTATTCAAACTTGAAAATAACCGTTGGAAATAATCCTTTGTAAAACTCATCAAAGAATATATTCATTGTATACGTGTTACTGCATGTCACATGTAACAACAAATCAAGGGATAAGGTCGTTCGCGGCCTAGCCCGCATTTCTTAATGTATTGTAACTTGTTCACTTGGTCTATTTCCCCAACTTTCCATCGCATCGAAGGAGCCCCTGCACTGAGTCATTCAGTCGGTGATATTTAAGAAAAAATAGTTCTCCAGAACCCGTAAAAATATAGAAATCGACAAACCAAAACCCGATTTTCTACAGTCTGTAAGGCACTTATTATCTGAGCACACTGATATACGTCAAGTCCCTCCGTTTGCATATAATTTTGGACATCATTAACTTCACCAACACCGGTTGCCAGAGTCTCCAAAACAAAGAAAGGAAAATGTTTGCATCGCGACTAACAAAGTTCCCGCGTCCGTTCGTGTGTTCAAGCTTTCGTCTATTTCGGTTAGCTTTTCCAGCGTTGTCAAAATTTCTTTTAATGCTTTCGTGTTCAAACTCTTGCCTGTAGCGGCAATCAAAACCTCCCATCGGTGTTTTGAAATAAAAAAGAAAGCATAGCAACGTTCCAAGTTACCGAAGAAAGTCACTGAATTCACCTCCACCGAAGCTGCATACAAGCAAACTAGGTTTAGTGAGTGATTTGAGCAGGCCACAAATTCAGCATTAGGATTGATTTCTTTTATCCGTTGCTGCATACCTGTGTGTCTTCTGGCCATTGTGGCAGCGTTGTCGTAAGCTGGCCCTCTACAATTCATAATGTCAAGCCCATCAGCATTGAGCTAACTTAGTATCATCTCACTAATACCTTTGGCTGTTTTGTTTGGGTTTCTATGAAATCTATAAAAGATTCCTCTACTCGTACTTCCCAATCCTCAATCATCACGTATCGTAATACTTGGCTAGTTTGTTCTTTGTGGGAAATATCCGGGGCACTGACGAATATCATGCAATAATACTTGGCCTTTTGAACCTGACCTATAATTTTTTGACGAACATTATTTCCTAAAATGTCAATAAACTCGTTTTGAATTTCTGGTGACATAAGTAAGCGAAATTTTTTAGCCCATTTTAATTCTTACTCAATGTTCTCTGAGAACAGGATCGTACTTTGCCAGTAGATACACCAGTTCTAAAAAGTTGCCTTTGTTAGCACTGGTGTTATCTTCCCTACGGCCACGTAACGCTAAATTTTGTTTGCCAGGAATCTTATTATATCGAACATTCTGGTTAGAATTTCCTGCCATTTCTCTTGCTACTACTTCTTGCTCTTTTTTATCCATGTTATAGTTTGTCCCTTTTCTAGTCTTGTTTCTAGCTCCTTCCATTTACACAAATTTTCGTTGTGTAAACAACAACAGAAACAAAACAGTGATGCTTTAAAAGGAGAATACGCCATCCAAGTGCGTGAAACTTTTTCGCCATTTGTCAATGTACGCCAAAACCATTCTCGCGTTAGCCGCCTTCTTGACCATACTTTTGGTGTGATAGAGTCAGTGTCTGACTCTTACTTTGACTGAGCCATCCGTGGTACTGTGGGCTCTTCAGCGAAGTCGGTAGTAATGGGCTGAATAACTTCGGGGCCACGCTGTATTAAAAGCAATCGCATGTTTGAATCTATATTTGCAAGCCATTTACCAATATCGTCTCCGATAAATTCCGATCCATACGAGGGGTCGGACATTTGGCCAAATCCCGTACAAAATTTTTAAAAAAATCCACAAATCCAAAATCCAAGAATTTTGCTCTCATAGACTTTGTATGACAAATCCACAATAAAAAATCCAAAATCCCGTACACAAAACAGGCAAATGTCCGACTCCTCGGATCTATAGTTGATGGGGTTTGTTCTGGTGTAGTGCAAACGGTGTAGTAATCCGAAGCTCGTTAATCTGACAAATTCCAAGTATCAATTACAGGTCGTAACTCAATGTCGGGTACTTAATTTACGCCAGATGGCCCTGACGTAAATTCAGGCGTATCCGAAGAAAGTTTCATATACTTTAGTATGGCCCCTTCATTTTTTCTGAGTATTTCCTCCTTAGCTTTTTTCTTATTTCGATACGATGCTCCTCTTTCTTGTACCCTTTTCATATTTAAGTATACTCTAACAATAGTACAAAACCAAATCACGAAAGAAATTATAAAAATAGGTATAATATCGCGAATGATCCGAATGCATTGGGCGCGCGAAATTAAATTAAGTACTTACAGATGGTTAGGTACATAAAATATAATAAATATTTACGCAAACTTATACTTTTCATATTATGAAGTCATAAATCTTTGAGCATTGAAACTGTAACAGTAAACTGAGAAAATTTTAAATTGTAAAGGATTACGTGTAAAATTACAGCATTTAAATTGCTGAAAGTCATTATAGAAACTAAACTAGTAAAACAAGTCATAAATAAAAGAGATTTGCAGTCAATTTAATCAAGAATGTTATTAAAGTTAACAGAAAATTTGGTTGCAGCTATATCCTCTATTTTCACAATAATCGATTATATTCTCTACTTATGCAAGGAGAGCCATGTGTCTTGTCCTTTAGCTTAGAAAAGAGAAGTCATGAATTTTCTTTTATTAAAGAGACTTTCAAGAGATCATCTGGTCAATTTTAAATACGAAATTCAGTTGCCGTTCATTGTGAAGCCAAAGTAACGACTGAGTAACTTATTTCAATTCGACTAGGTCTTTCTTGAAAGTCCCTTTAAAGCTAACATCGAAGCTCCCCAACATGTGTGAATAACAAAGGGGAATTGAATAATGGATTCATAATTATTGATTGCCAGGCTAGCTCGCTCCTTGAATGTCTGTACATCCTGCTCATTACATACTATGTTATGGATTTGAGCTACCATGAAGTCTTAACTCAAGTTCTTGGTTTTTTACAAGAGTTGCTACTGATTGATCGGTCGGAAAACCACAAGTTTCCCCGAAAAATGACATACTTTAAGTTTATTGAAGATTTTTCTCTACAAGAACTTGAATCCTAACATGTGTATAGGCGTTTTGAAGAAGTAAATGGTGTGTTATATCGTAAGCCTTGGGGAGTGCTGCCGAGGAAAGTGTATCTACCTCTGCGCTTCCGGAAAGAAGCTCTCCTGTTATTACATGATCATCCAACATCCGCACATCGGGGACGAGATAAGACGTTAGCCAAGGTACGCAATCGATACTTCTGGCCAAATCTCCGACAAGACGTTCAGCAATACTTTCGTGGCTGTCTTGATAATCAGCAGTATAAAAGCAAAAACCGCAGAACTCCAGGATTTTTGATGTACATGAGGACATCGGGGCCCTGGGACATGGTAGGGGTTGATATATTGGGATCCATACCCAACAGGTTCAGTGATAGTCGTCTTCTTGGACTTTTTCACCAAATTCGTGGAGTTAGTGGAGCGATTCACCGCTTCAAACTAAAGTTGATACTACGTTGGGGATGTCCGCATAGTGTTTTAAGTGACCAAGGACGTCAGTTTGTCTCTACATTATGGGCTGGAACATGCGAACTTCTAAAAGTTAAGATGAAAACTACTAGTGGATATCATCCTCAGAGTAATATAGTAGAACGACTGATCGGAGAAATGATATCAATGTATGTCGGAAACGAGCATCGTCGATGGGACCAATCATTGGAATTTCTCCAGTTTGCCATCAAGTCTACGCCGCAGGATACCACGGGACATTCACCATTTTACTTAAACATGGCACGTGAACCGCGACTGCCCTGGAACTCCTTCGACGAGGACATCGTTCTACCGAAATTCGCCGACACTGATCGCTAATTTTAACAGCTACATGATGACCTTGAGATAACGAAGATCTTTATGCTTCGCGCTCAAAAGCACCAGAAAAAGTATTCTGATCAACGCCGGGAAGATATGGTAATTCCGGTAGGTACGCTATTGTGGCTGGAAACTAATCACCTTTCTTAGGGCACGACGTACCACGCCGCGAAATTATGTCCGAAATGGGAAGGGCCATACAGCGTCATCCGACAAGTCACGCCGCTGGTATACGAACTGGAAGATGCCCTAACAAAACGCAACCGCGTATTGAAACATATCAGTCAATTGAAATTGTATTGGACAAATTTCAATGTATTTATACCTGAGGAATCCGAAGTTGCCGTTGATGAATCAAGACGTTCTTGCTCATCTCAGCTCGAAAAGGATCCGGAATCTCCAAACGAAGAAGGGGCAGCCGATGAGCGGGAAGTTGCTGCGGAACCTCCTCCACGGATTGAAACTGAAGAAGCTACTACTCTAACCGAACGGGAAGAAGACCACGAGATCCATGTCAGAGAAGATCAGCTCTCTTCGACTTCGGACGGTGAATCTGACTCAGAGTCGAAGGCACCTCTGCCCGAAGGCCCGGAGACCACTTCGGTAATAGTGGATAATCCGAAGGGCGTTGAGAGATGGTTGAAGCCCCTGACTCTGGGTTGGATTCGGGAACTGTGTTACCGAAAAACTGTAACTGAGGGAGGTCTCTCATTGGATATTTACTATTATCCTCCGTTGCACCCAAATCGACGACTTCGTTCTAAAAACGAAGTCGATAGATACTTAATCAGATTTTTCATTTACTCGCGAAGTTGTATCAAAGATAATCAAACCCTCTTTGGGGACGGATACGATTAGCCGGAACAAAAAACTGATTATGCTTAAATTAAGTTTTTTTGTCTAGGAATTGTCAGCCACACACGAAATTGTGATTTATTGCCACAAATCTGCAGAAGACCGGCACATGATCGTCCCTGCTCTCTTTGATCTAAGTTTCCCATTCAAAATCATAACAAACACCTTGGCTACGGAGCTGGGTTATACTCAATATACAGCGACTATAGATGAAGACTCGGAAACATTTAACCGAAGAGCGCCAAGATTCCCGAAAAACCTCATTCTTAGAAGAATGGCCAAGTTAAAAATCGAAGTCTCATATAAGACCGTAATCCTCGAAAATGTCATAATAATAAAGGACCAAAGGTGCCTATTTGTATTCGGAGCATGGACGCTCCGAGCAGCACAGCTGCAATATTGTCCTCGTACCGTCTGCCTAGATGGATCCGGCGGCTTACGTCACTATGCTAAACTCGGGGGCCCTCAGCCCACATGCTCCTCATCTATTCCTATGGATTTCCTCTCATGGAGGATCAGCTGTGGTAAAGCATAATGAACTCTCCGAGTTCGACGCCGACGAGCAGTCGAATATTCAGGAAGCAGGAGTAATCACTCCGCCCGTTTCGCCAGACACTTTAATGGTCTCGATAGACCCCCAGCAGATGGACGACCTATACCAGTTCGCGGAACAGAATGATCAATCAATGGAAGATTCATCAAAGGATAAAAAGCTTACGGACAATACCCCGCTTCCTGCCTCGGACCAGCCGCCGAAAAAAGCAAGACGCACTGTGGCCGAACAATTACGCGAATCGGCACACCACAAACTCTTCCAAAACGGTCATTTCAGAACCACTACACCTCACCACAAGTAGTGAATCACCATCAAGCTACAGCGCATTCTTTCAGCACGTATGCGGGGCGTTCAATTGTCATGGTATCAGCGGCAGTAAAACCCTGCCACGTTCCAAGCCACGCACCCCCATACCTTCTTCATCAAACCTTCCACAATCCTTCGAAGACAGCATGACGTGTTATCACTGCCGTCGAAAGGGGCATCGCGTGCGCCATTGCTCCGAAGCACCCAAGAAACGACCGGCTCCATAAAATCTAGTACGCGACCTCATTCTGTCTCCCACCACTCCTAAGATAGGACCGGTATGTTAATTTTTGTGCCCTACTTTTTCCTTTCATAACCGGGGCCCCCCCTTTTTTTCGCGGGGGAGGATGCAACGGTTCGCACGCCCTCCGATAGAGGTCGCTACGTTCCGTGCAGAGTTCAACTACCAGCGGTAGTATGACGTCAGATCAGTGGCACCGATCGCTTTTTTTTTCAATGGGGGCCGAAGTTCACTAATAAACTTGAAATGAGGTTGCTGGCAACCCCATTCTTGCTACTGATGCTTAAAAGTAAACGGCCTTTAACATCGGCGGTTTTACCTATGGGGGGCAAGCGCCCAGTGATATTTCCCAATGTGGGCTTCGGCGTTACTGCGTCAGATGGGGCTATTTATAGAGTGTTGTTCCGAAAGGATTAAAGATTGTCCGAAATCGAGTGAAAGAAAGATGACATTCGCCTACAGTCAGTTTGAGATAGACGGACTGGATTATGTTGTGAGTTGTTAATAAAATTATTCTTTGGTTATTAATAATAAAAGTCAATATTATAAGCAATCCATTTTTTCGTTATTTCGTAAGATAAGCCTAACCAGGAACAGAGTTCGATAGATAATTAATATGTAACCGTTGGTCTCGATTTGCTCGTATTATTATTGAAATAAGAACAGAGCCCGGTTACAGTTGTATTGAAATAGAGCTCTGCGTAACAGATAAATTACCTGACAAAATTTTGATTAATCGTAAATATTTCGATTAACTGTTTACTTGTGGATTTTATCCATGCAAAAAATGATTTATATTTTCGGATAATTGTAGGTTATGGATAAATTAAAATAAGTGGTTAATTTTTATCCAAACGCCGAACTCTGTCAGTAAGTCAGATTAAAAATGAGAACGCCTATTTTCCATCGTCACTAGTCCAGTTTCATAACCAAAAAGTATCCGCAGCCATGTAGCCTATAATCTGAAGTTCATTTACGCCTGGTTTATTTACCAAAATTTCATACTTTGAACACTAAAACCGTTATTAAGTTATTGATAAAATGTTATTTTAAATTCCTTAAATTTAATAGAAATTGTTCTGCATTTCCATAAGTCCTTTGGGAGAGTAAGGGACTAGGAATACTGTTGTCAAACTAGTCGAGCGTGTCACAACATAGGTTAGGCTTAGATGCACTATTCTTAAGTACAGAAGCTGGGCAAGCGTCGTTTAGAATGGTTGAAATTCTTGAATTATTTGAAATTAAACTTATTCCGACATTCTGTGAGCGCATTAAGGTTTCTTTTAACCTCTAGGAGGTAGAAATCCGCTCTTCTCACAGATAAAATTATAAATCTATTAAATTAAATAATAACAGAGAGAATGATAAGCATCCTGCCCAAAATACCGACGACAATGATAATCTACCGACGTCAATCTGCCAGAATTCTAAAAGTAGGAAAAGATAATATTTACGGTGCGGTGGAGTACCGGACGAAACCGAATAAACTATGGTCGTAACTACGGCGTAAAACATTAAAAAATGCTTTAAACTTTAATAACATTACGGAAAAATTATCTAAAAATACGGAGAAAAACAAATTACAAAAAACACTAAGACAGATAGTGATACCAGAGTCTTCATATTTTTCGACCGAGTTTTTCGAAGATCCAATTAATTAACTAAAATTTGACATAGGAAATGTGATTGAAATAATATTATTAATTCTGAAATTAACGTCAATGATACTACAATACGTGTTTAATCAAATATGAATAGGAAATGTGATTGAAATAATATTATTAATTCTGAAATTAACGTCAATATGATACTACAATATGTGTTTAATCAAATATGAAATTTGATTGAAATTAATATTATTTCAATATTATAAGCGTAATGATCAATTAATTTGGAGGGGGGGTGATTATAGCAGACCGAATATTACCGTTTACCAAATTTAAAGATAGGTAGATACATACTAAACATATTTAATCTATTGGCCGGAATTTATTATGATAGTCAGTCTAATTTTACAAATGTAAAAATGCAACTCCTATATAAAAGAAATGTTTAAGGCGGACCACGTTTGAAATTTTAATTTGGATTACTTAAATTATGGCGCGGTCAATCTTATTTAAATTAACGTCAATGATACTTCAATAAGTGTTCCATCCAGTGGCGTAGCCAGGGTAGGCTTAGGGGCACATGTCTCCCCCCGAAACGTATGGTCGTACGTACAAATTTTTTTTTTTACTTTTTTCAATGGCGTGCCCTCCCCCTCCCCTCCCCCCGAAACAAAATCCTGGCTACGCCTCTGGTTCCATCGATTGCTATAAAATTTAGAAATGTACCTCCTACAGCAGAAGGGATACAAAGGTTCAAACCAACGCTAAAATATCGGAATGACGGCGTTTAAGGCGGACCGCGTTCGACCGTTTAAATTGGATTAATTAAATTATGACGCGGTCAATCTTATTTAAATTAACGTCAATGATACTTCAATTAGTTTTCCATCGCTAAAATATAGGGTATAAAATTTTAATTTTAATTTAAATAATTGAGACGAAACAACCGAGTTTAATTTATTCAGAATAATATATATTAAATAGTTACAACAGCGAGTTAGACGTACTAAAACAATGCACAATTGAATTTAACCCTTTTTACAGAACAAGTTTATCATTTAAATATTATACGAAGCAAATTTTAATGAAAGAAATATCTACAGAGGTTATTTGTATTTTTCTCGCTTACGACATACTTGCCGCATCTTTAACGCTTATTTTATTTCAACACTCACCCTTGATGAAGATACCGTAGAATAGCTATATTTGACATCTGGTAGTGGACGACTCGTAGACTTCCTGTTGACGTGGTGACACTTGCCGCATGAAAAAGACTAATACCGTCCAATTTCCAATATCATATAATGACTCGCACACCCAGGAAATCAATGACTGCATTAGGAATCTTAGATGTCCTTATATCCACACCAATAATAAATTAATTAACAAGAAGCTAAAAACTTACCTTTCACAAAGCACTGAAAGCCCCTTGACTTAACGACAGCTCGTATATCAATAAATGACCGTAGACGGAATAGTTAGGGCTCTTTAGAAATAAAACAAACGAACCCAATTGATGAACTGCCTTAAACATCTTAATCAGTCGAGAAAACGTTTAAAATAAATTACGAAGTAATGACGACCGAGTTAAAAACCCAGACCACTATGTAAACAACTCGATATTTTCTTCATAAATGAACTAATACGCTAAACACACAATAGATTAAAAAAAAAGACTTAAAAAACGAAATAAATTACAAAAAACTAACGCTAAAACAAGATTTGACTTTTCATACGTAAAATATTTAGACTTTAACAAGTTCACCAAAATTAAAAAAAAGTTCAATAAACAATATATACAGATATTGTATTCATCCGTTTAGTAAAAAAACCGCCTTATCATAATGCTTTCTTTCCTGTAAAATTTATTCTAAGGAAGTCAATGGCTCGGCGGTGAACTATCCGCATTGTAACAATGCGACCCGAGTTCAACTCCTGATCACGATCAAATTTTACATTAAAATACTAAAATATTTAATTAAGATAAATATAATTTATAAATATTTAATTAAATATAAATTAAATATAAGATAAATATAATTTATAAATATTTAATTAAATATAAGATAAATATAATTTATAAATATATAATTTATAAATATTTAAAATGAAGGACATTTGCCAAAGCGGTTTTCGAAAAGCGTCGGTGGCTTAGTGGTTCGAGTAAATCTCTTGCACGCAGCAGACCCTGGTTCGATTCCCAACCGGCACCAATAAATCGCATATTGATACTAAGACGAATACCGTGAACAATTGGTGGAAACCCTGCCATTGGTCGTTGAGAGGTTGCATAACACTCAGCACTCGGTCCGTCCCAAAAATCAATAAGAAGTTGAAGAAAAACGCCGGTTCAAACACAACAGACTCAACAAACACAAACACCACAGACTCAACACCCACAACCATCATAACACAAACACAACAAACTCAACACCCACAACCGTCATAACACAAACTCAACATTACAATAACGAAATATCCAATCAAACTGAGTTATAACTGTCGCGACGGTGAGCGTTAAAGAAAAAACACCATTCAAACCAAACCCAACCGCAAATTAATCCGTTAACGCTCACCGTTGCACGGTGGTTTTGCCAACCCTTCGACAGTCCTAGCAACTGCGCACGCAGAGATTTCGAGAAACTGCGTACGCAATGATTAACCTTGCACACAGACACGGTGATTGTATAACCCCTCCTAGTGGACTTTGTCCCCTCGGAGAGGAAAAACAAGCCATAGTTATCTAAATATAAGGAGAAAAACATAAATTACAAATAAAACTAAAACCGATGGCGCAACCGGTGCCTTATATTTTTCGATCGCGTTTTCTTAATGTTTCTTTAATTAAAAAAAGAAAAGAAATGTTATTGAAATAAATATTATCATATTTAGATTAACGTCTATGATGCAAAAATTCGTGTTTAATCAAATATCAATAGAGTATTATTTTAATATTATAAGGGTAATTTTCAATTAATTGGGGGGTTGGGTGATTATACCAGAACAAATATTACATTTTACCAAATTTAAAATAAAATTGATAGATACTAAACATAGTTAATCTATTATGATAGTCAGTCTAATTTTAAAAATTCGACCCCTATACAGACAAAACATTGAAGGCGTTTAACATCCTAATTTCTATTAATAAATTATAACGAGGTCAATCTGATTCAAATTAACGTCAGTGATACTATAATAAGTGTTCCATCGATTGCTTTTATCTCTTTGAAAATAAAAACTTTTTTTACTGTGGGGTTTAAAAGTATTTATTTATCCAAAACAATTTTGGGCGTAGTTTTAAAATTATATAATTGTATAAAAATTGTGCAAGTTTCTATAGAATTGTACTTCTTAATTAGCTTAGTTTTCTTTTTTTTTCAGATATTTTTTCTAAAAGTCAAATTTAACCGTGGTTTTAGCGTCGAGGATCGTGGTAATTAATGATACCATAAATCGTTGGTCGGGGGGTGCATTATGAGTGGAGATTCGGCCTCAAGTTGTAGATTTTTCTGTTTGATTGGTGTTCACTGTTTTTGCACTTACTCCTTGTGACGAAGCAAAAGCTCTCTTTTTTGTTCGTTATCCTGATGCTTGTATGTAACTATTCTTTGAAAATATTTGACTTAGTTCTCGAAATACGGAAGGCCACGGCTTAACTGGCAACGTGTTACCTGAGAAGTCCGTCATTTCCAAACGCCACTTGTTAACGTGGGATAGTTCTCCATTGGCCACATATTCTGACTAACGACATACGTCCGCTAAAGTACGTTAGTTCCTTCTCTAGGAAAATAAAAAGTTCTTGGGGGAATGCTCTCTCAAGAAGACGATAGTATGACAGTCTTGAAAGATATTTGGTTGTATTTTTATATTAAAGAATCTAAAAGACGCATTTCATCCGTATCTTTCCTATTAAATGTAACGAAATTATAATCATTATTATATGTTTACTTTTATTATCAGTGGTGTCAGGGACGTCATTTCGGTTGGGCAATGAGGGCATTGTCCCCTCTGAATTTTTATAAACTATAATAGTTCACTATTTCGATTAAAAATTCAAAAACATAAAATTTTACGCGTTTTTCCCCAGACCCCAGGACACTCAAGTGTTTCCCCCTTCCTGAAATTACCTCGTTGACTGGTGTTTTGGTCAAATATTAATTTTTTTCCGCGAAAATGCCAACAGAGTCCGAACGTTTGGGGGCGCTACAAGAGTATCTGCCAGTCCTAGCGCGTAATTCAATATTCAGTTTAAGACGACGCAAAAATTGATTAGTTTGTAATTTACCCTTCAAGTAGTTCATATATGCCTGGACCATTTTGTTTCGCCGTAAATGTTTCTAATATGAAAAATAAGAAATATCGATTATCAAGTTTCCAAGGGAAAAAGAACGGTGAATACGCGTTTTTCACATAGGTTTATTCTTACTTTAACTTTCTTATTGAAATTTCAGTTCCCTATTACGGTTGAATAATGTAAAAAACGAGAAACTGACAAATAAAACAACGGAATACCTACACCATAGGCTTTGCTCCAATCATTTCACATAGGAGCAACAAACACAACACCCCACACAAGGAGAACGCAACCCGTCAAAAGTCGTGGATTTTCTTGTGTACGTTTTTCATTGGTTAGACGCTTTAGAGCCTGCTGCCATCGGAATGGGAAAATTCGGAAATTGTCTTCCCCCCGCCCGTAAAACGTTCAGCGTAAAGGCTCGTCCAATGAAATTCGTACACAACCCTTCGTTAGCGTGTTTAAAGGCTAGCTGCGTTCTCCTTGTGTTTGTTGCTCCTAGATTTCACTGACTATAGTTTTATTAATATTAAAACTAAAAAAAGTCTAATACCATCAGCTGTGCCAACAATATTTTATGAACATAACTCATTTTCCAGTACAGTTAGTGAAGGTAAAGAAAAACATCTAATGGCTCTTAATGTTGTATAAAGAATTTACATAATAACAATGGTAGAAGAACTTCAGATTTAAACACGCAATTGTCATCATTGTCTCAAGACATTCGAACAGAGCACAGTTATAGCTACTTAAAAAGACCCATGTTCAAAATAAAGTTAGCGAATAGGGCGATATAAATGTATTTATCTACAATGCAATTCCTTTTAAATTATTATATCAGTATCGCCAGATGTAGAAGCAGAAGCTGAAGTGGGTTTTACAGAAATAAAGAAGCAAAGCTGTACAAGTTACAGGGATGAAATAAAAAGAGTTAAGAATGCAAAAACACTTAATGAGCAGCAATAAAAAATTCATAGAAAGCAACATCAATTGAAAAGCCTAAAATAAAAACTAGCGAACAGTGCTACAGTTTGTGATGTTTCTCACACCACAAGATTTTTATCTAGTTTTAATTCGGAGTTGAAACTGCGAACGAGAATAAAAAAGGAAGAAAGTACTTAACCATGCTGAAGAAATGGGCGTTTCCCTTTTCTATTATTATTATTATATGAAGATTTTTTTATTGATAAAGGAATAAAAGTTATTTATCATGTATTTTAGACAATTTAACTTACAACCTTATAAGAATTATACGATTAACCTAACTACTTAGATCTCGGACAGTCTTACTCAGCTAGTAAATATATATTTCTAAACATGAATTTATCTAAGAATTTCATTAATTACTTCTGTAATGTTAAAAGAGGGCAAGATAATTAATATTTTACCTAGTGTTGGGTAAATATGGGTTTTTTGCGCGTTTTTGAACATATAAAACCGGTTTTTGAACCATTGGTTTTTTTCTGAGCAGTATTCGTGGGTCAACAAGAATGAGGCGTTTGGGATAATTGTATTCGCGTTACCACAACAAAAGTGTGTCTGCTTTTTATATAGAGATGTAAAATGATTGTCATGAAAGACTAATTTAATGTTGTAAGTCGGAAAATTTTCCGGAAAATGACTGAGGCTTTTTTTCGAATCTAAAAGTAAAACTATAGACTAGTTTAAACTGATAAAAAATGTAACACTATTAATGTTCTGTAGTATGTTTACTGATATTAGACATTTTATATCGATAAAATATTAAAAAGCCTTAAAAAGTAATTTGTGTTTAATTTTTTTATTTTTCCGGAAAATTAACCACTCTAGACGAATTTCTGCAACTTAATAATGGAGAGGAGCTTAAACTATCTACCCATATTTTTAGATACCCAAATGGATTCTTAATGTAGAATGCATCAAGAGAGTTGAAAGTGGTAGGAATTAAGCAAACTAGCTACGGTGGGATATGGCAACTTCAAACGTATTTTACAAAACCTTAAATAAGGAAAGTTATTTAAACACCTAATCCCACCGTTTCCAGTGATGGGCGCGCTCCTATCTTGTGATACTTTGAAGGAAATCGTTGCTTAAAAAGAGATAAAATTGATATGATCGCTAGGCCTAATAGAATGGGTGAGATCCGAAAATTAATTTGTATTTAGCCGGGAAAAAAATGAATTAGATACTTTTTTGTGAGTGGGCGTTTCTGGAAAAGATATTAGATGAGCTCTTTTTTTTCGTTCTTGGTCGTGAAGAGCTAGGGCTAGACATAGCCTTAACAGCTCTGAGAGTCCAAATTGGGAAGTCGCGGGAAAATAGAAACATAATTAAATTACACAAATCTATAGGAGACTTGAGGGCACAATAATGTTTAAATTTTAAGTTTAGCTTTAAAAAGATGAATAGCCCTTGTAAAAACCTTTGCTTAAAATCCCAGCTAGTGAAAACTCTTATTGCATCCTCATTTTATGCCCCCTGTTTAATTTTTAGGTCTACGAATGTTTGCCAATATACCATTATTTTCCCTTTCTTTTCTTCAAAATGTACCACACCAGCACCAACAATATCCTGCCCTTTTATATTATTTGGCCTACTCGACCCTTTCTAAACGACGGGGGTCAACTGCGGGGACGTGGCGTCCAAAGCTTTCCTCTCAGTCGACCTTCCATCACCAAAAGTTACCCCCCCCCCCCCTTAAGGTATAAATACTCAATGCACGACCGTTTTGGTCAGATTTTTCATGTACTCTCTCTCTTGGATTTGAACGTTTAAGGAGGTTTCCTTTAATAAAGATATTTTTAGACTTTTACTTCGTCTTTACTTAAATAACTTAGTAGCCCTAACGGGGCGAGGCAATAATACGGCCCTCTGACGTTTTTTCAGTCGGCGTCAGAGAATTAAACAAATAGCTCTCCCAATCCCGGTAGATAACAAAACGAAATTCTACAGCCCTCAAGGAAGCAATTTCCTCGGGAAGAGCATTCCAAAGAGGAATAACTCTGCGAAAAAATTAATTTTGAAGGGTTTCTTTGTTGGAGGTTCTAAGAAAAACTTTACGGGAGTGACCACGATTGCCAGTATTACCATTCGCGGAAGTAAAATTGGTTGGTTTTAGTCACATAAAATTTTAAAGAGCCATGTTAAGTCTAGATAAAGTCTACGAGATTGAAGGGGGACCCAATTAATTTTAGCCAACCGTTCAGCACGATGTAATTTACGAAGGGAATAGGGAACACGGGAAGCGCAAGCTCGAACATTTTCGATTAACTGATCATCTTGAGACAGATAGGGGCTCCAAACTTGAATAGAAAATTCTAAGAGAGGGCGGACGTAACAGTCAAAGAGGCGACTAAGCATAGCAGGGCTGATTCCATCCATAAAAATTAGCTTTAAAGGTGGAAAGGAGACCAGAGTCACGACCACAAACCTTAGTAATGTATGTGCGAAAAGAGAGGTTATTCGAAACTTGAACACCCAGGTCTCAACACTCATTAACTCTTTGAATATTACGGTTAAAGAGGTTATTTGGGGATGGAATTCTCGTATTACATTTCTCTCGTTCGATAGAGATTTATAGTCATTGAAAATGAGCCCATTGGTTTGAGACCAGAGTTCGAACGTCAGATTGAAGGGTGATGATGTCAGCGAAACATTTTATCACACGGAACACTTTGAGGTCATCAGCGAGAAGTCGGAAGTCAGATTTGATGTTGAGGGGAATGTCGTTCATGTACAAGACGAACAATAAAGACCCTAAGACACTCCCCTGGGGGACGCCACTCATAGAATTCCCGACACGCACCTGTTGAGAGCGGAAGAGAAGATAATTCTTCAGCCACGTGAGAAAATTTTTCCGGATATTAAAAGTGGACTCGAGTTTTGCGAGGAGACGATGATGGGGACCGAGTCAAAAGCTTTAGCTATATCAAGGTAAATCGCATCGACACGTTGGCTATTATTAAAGTCATCCAGTAAAATAGCCATAGTAGATAACAGATTCGATTCGACTGATTTTCCGTGTAGAAATCCATGTTAAAATTCACTGAGAAAGGGATTGGCATGGGAAAGTAACGCAGATCTAATACATTTTTACAGAACATTGCAAATAGAAAAGAGAGGCTAATTGGCCGATAGTTTGAGAACTTGGCGGACGTCACGAAAAGACGGAGTGTAGTTAGGAATGCATGCGTAGGGCGGCAGTTTTTGGGAGTTTCAGCAGATCGTACTGGTTAGTATTAAAGTTCCTAGCGCGTGTGTTATTAAGGTAGTTGGCCATCTGAAGATCCGAGTCAGTTTTCTCACCGTTGGCAAGTTTAATATTTAGACGCGAAGATGGTACACGAATTTGTTTCTTTACAAAGTGATAGAAGGCTCTGGGGGTCTTTTTGATGCTATTGAACTGCCGTTGGTGAGACTTTGCTTTAGCTCGAGAAATCAAGACTTTGACAAGTTTCACTTGATCCTTGTAAGCTGGTTGGAGATGATTGATCGATAAGAGCGAATTGCGTGTTGGAGACGTTTCCAGAGGCGTTCCTTTTTCTTTTGGTTGGAAGGGGGACCCAAGCTTCCAAGAGCGGCGGCTTTTCGGTTTGTTGGAGCTATAAAGTGCACTGCAGCGGCCACATATTTGAGGAGAATATCCTTAAAGAATTGCCAGGCTTCCTCCATATGATGATCTAGGATACGAGACCCGTCTTCCTTGGCAAACTGGGCATTTAGGGAGACAAAATAAGCATGAGAATAGTCAAAGTGATGCTCAAAATTCAAGGAAGGCTGAACAGCAGTTTCACTCGAGGATGTTGGGTATAGAATTTGTAGGATGATATGGTCGCTACGGCCAAGAGGCGGGAACTCAGTGATTGAAGGTTGTACATTAGCTTGTGTTAAGACCAGATCTAAAATGTTATAGCTAATATTGTGATTGCGAAAAACGAGTTGGGATGATTACGTGTTGCCGGAGAAATTGATGTTGGAAAGCGTTGAAAAATAGTTCGTGAACGGCAGCAGCTATAGGTCGAAGAGTATGGGCGGGCCAGTCAATTTGCGGAAGATTATAGTCTCCAAGTAAAATCAGTTCCATGTGTTGTTTAGTGCGTACAATTTCAGAAATGTTCCAGATTAGTTTAGCGTTAGAGGTAGACACAGGATAATAAAAGCCAGGTTGGGCTTTATTTTGATCCAGACGGATTCATCAAATCAGTTAACCGGGACCGTTTCGTGGAAAATAAGTCCATCACGAATGTAGACTAGAACACCACCACCTCCTTGACCAACGCGATCACGCCTGATAAACTGAAAACCCGGAGGGTTGAAATTAGCGTTGCCATGAGAGTCATGACATAATGGTTACATAAGAGGTAGTGTGGCTAGCAACGTGCAAAGGAGCTCTAAATGATGATGACGAGGAGCCATTTAGTTTTTTGAAGCAGGAAAGTGAGGGATTGCCGCTGAGCCGGTGAAGGGAACTGGACTAGAAGGCACGCTGATGGAATCAGAGGAGATGTCACTAAGGAGGTTACCAGAGGCGACATCACTTGAGAGATTGACCAGGGTATGTGCGAGTGGTTTCACGCTAACGGCTCGAGATTCAACTGGAGTTTGGGTGATTGAATTCTCATGGTTGATTGAATACTCTTGGGTTTTGGCAGTGTTGGAATTTGCGTGACGTTTTATAATTGTTCCACTGCGAATGGAATAGAGATGAGTGGGGTTTTTTGTTCTTTTAATTTGGATGAAATATTGCCTATGACTAACAGATTTGAAACAAAATTTAATGGAGCGGGTCTTCCCTTCTAAGAACCGACCAACTCTATCAATTTTTATATTGCGGCACTGCGAGTAGCTAAAGTCGAGCTCTTGTAGAACACCATAGGAATCATGAATATCACGCTCAAGATTATTGTCATAAGGTACATTGACGATAGCATTACGCTTGCGTGCATTAATCTCAAGCTGTCTTCGATACAGGCTTTAACTGAATTATTGTCACCCCGGAGACTTTCCCTGGGAGACTTGACAGCGGTATTTGAATCAGGAGACACAGATAAGGGTTCACTGTACGAGGGCTGAGATGAGGTTGCGAGCTTATCGGAGTGATCGTGAAGATTTTTATCGAGGGTCGCGATTGAAGTAGTGTGGCTGACAGTGGTACTGCGGATAAATTGGCAGAGAGAACCGATAATTCAGTTTTTATTGAATTTAGTGCGGTATTGTCAGACACTTGTAGGACCGAGAAACGAGTGACCTTTTAAGATAACTCGGATAGCGTACGTAGGAACTTGGGTCCAGTTGCGAGGCACTTTGGGCATAGAAACAAGAAATTCTTGCATTGGGTTGAGGAATTAAGTTAAGAAATATTGTCAGAAACATTGGCACAACTGGTATTACACCAGTGATTGCAGAGATCACACCTAAAGGTTTTATCACCCTTCTCCACATAAATATCACAAGTCGGGCACAAATGGTATAGCTGGCAGTTTGGATTTTTTAGGTTTTTCAGCAGCTGTTGATGTAGAAATAGTTCCATTATCAATAGTAAAGTTGTTAGATGGAATAGTCTTGACGTGGGTTTTTGGAGGGCGGCCGCCCTTATTTTAGTTGGAGGTTCAAGGCTTAGGTTTGAATTGGAGTTCGCGCCCGATTCAGTAACTTCCGAATCAAGCGATAACGAACGGTGCCGAGGCTTAATTGACTTCGCAGCCAGGGGAGGGCTGGCCGGGCGCCGACGGTCAGAGGGGAGCCAAAGAGGTACCCAAAGTATTAAAACGGATATTGTATTATATGGAACACTCATTATTGTTGAATTGTGAATGTGGCATTTTCAGCCATTCGGTAGTCAGTTTTACGGGCGTTTGAAGAAAGATAAAATATATCGTTTTTTTTTAAACTACAATAATTGTTCCGGGTTTTCTAGGAAGCTTATTTTTGATTCACCATTTAGTTATTTTTAAAAGTTCTCGAACATGACTGAAGGCTTAAATTAGCGATATTTGTCAATTTTACGGACAGTTTTCTGAGAGAATGATATAATATAGAAGGTTAAAATTGATTTTATTTTGTTCAATATAATAACAATTATCTCTTTGTCATACTTCGTAATTTAAGTCTGACCGGGCGAAGGGGGGGGGGGAGCCTGATATTGGGTATATAATGGGTAGACGGGGGGGCGCAAATTTGAGAGTTTTGCCCTGGGCGCCAAATATCCTCGCTACGCCACTGTTCGCAGCAGGGGAATCGTGAAAATACTCATGCTCACGTTAGGTTGAGACTAGAGAGCTGCAACGGAGCGGAAATTATTCCGTTCCCGCGGACTCCGTTCCGTTCCGCGGCGCTGGAACGGAATCGGAGCGGGATTGGAGCAAATTTCCTAAAAATCGTTGTAACGGAACGGGATCGGAGTAAAATTTTCCAAAACCTTTGTAATGGAACGGGATAGGTGGAAATTTCCGAAAAAAAAGTCGTATTTTGAAGCATGGACACTGTTTTCATTTCTCTCTAGGCTGCTGATTGGGTCTCCCACTTTTCCAGACAGTGAGATCATAATTCCCCTTCTTCACCGGCTCGTGGGAAACAACTGCAACTGAAGCCTTTTTCTCTACGACTACGTTGCGTACATCAATACGCAGTATCGCAAAAGGTACCAAGGCCGTTTAGCGAAAAGGGGGAATAAATTGGCGGGGTGACCCGGCTTGCGGTAAAGTTTTAGTTTTACATTCAATTCAATAGAAATAATAATTGTTTCTGTAAATTTCTGTATTCCGGAAAATAAAATAATTTTTCCTCATTTTTCAAGACTATAGACTCTGAAACGCGCCTTCCCAATCGACCGCCATTACCTTACAGTCTACGGGGAGGGTGATGAGAAACCGGTTTTGGGGGGATGAAATTTCTGCGGTAGAGGGCTTGCTTGTTGGTTGTCTGTACGATAATGGCGGCGCCCAGTAAACGTTTCTAAAAAGAGTGTATACTGAGGGAAAGCAAAATATAAAACGGGAGCGGAAATAAATATTAAGTAATATTGACGATAAATGAAACGTAGCGGAAACGGACCGAAATGATAGGCGACAAACGGAGCGGAAATGGACGGAAATAATGGGATAGAAATAAACCGGAGCAGAAACGGACGTAAATATTGGGCTAGAAATAAACCGGAGCGGAAACGGAACGAAATAACGGACGATAAACAAAGCGGACCGGAAACGGATTCATGTACCATACCGGGAAACAAAACGGAGCGGAAACGGTATGGTATTTTCGCTGCTCTGCAGCTCTCTAGTTGAGACGGTGAAATAACAGTTAGGGATGATGAATTGTCATTAGTCTCAGGAACTTTAACTTTAGGGACATCTAAATTGCCGAAATTTAAAACAGCAGAAGAAATTCAAGAAGCCGTACCGACGGTTGCAGCCGCCATCTTTTTATTATCTAGTATCGCCATCTTTGGGCTGAAATGATACTTGGAAATATTTCCGTTTTGTTTTGTATTTGTGTTTATGATTCAGAATGAAACTCTTTACCGCCATCTAGACCTGGAAATACACTTTGTATGAAATGAAAGAGATTTGCGTTTCTTTAGAGAGGAAACTATTTAACGCCACCTAAATCTAGCGATATGTTTGAGCGGTGAACTTTTTTTATTGGATACTGAAATATAGTTGAAACTTTAAAATAGATCTCATGAAATTCATGATAGAGCGGAAACAAAGAAATGGGGGTGGGAAAGAAGAGACGCGTTATTTTACTACCCCGACTTCGCCCACAAACGGGTGTAAAAGGGGATTGAAAAAGGATGAAACGCGGCTCTAAACAGTTATTCTCTGGAAATTATAAAACTTTTACTTACGTATAAAATCGTGTATTTTAGACCTATCCTATATTCTCATGTAATTTCATATTATGTCCTATAAAATCCTATAATTTTTAGCTGGTTTAGGTTTCCGACTCACTTTTGTTAATTAATGGCTTCAAAAGTAGCTTGATTACTTAGGCCTAAGTAGGTGCCTTGGGTTAATTTAGTTTTGGTCTAAAAGCTGAAATGGTGGGTATAAAGCGAGGGATCAAATTTTTCTCACGATTTCTAGTGAGAAACAGTATCCCATTAAAAAAGTTTCGTTTAATGTAGCCCTAAATGAAATAGTAAATCTTTAAAATTATTCCGATATTTACTTTTATTGTACAATGAAAATTATCATAAAAACAAGTGGTCGTGTAGCCTATTTAGTAAATAGAATTATGCGTGTAAATACGTCGCCGCGAGGGTATAAAGCACGTAATTAAGCCTGCTACATGATCTACATATCAAAATGTAAAGGTAATGAGACTAGTGTAAAAAATTTTATTTTGAAATCCGATTAAAAAATTTGAGTGAAAATATCACATCCGACATCATCCGAGTCATCTGACCAATTAGATTTTCCAGGAGCTCGCACGGAAAATTAATAAAATTCAAGCGCCGTCGTTTTCGTCTATTGAGTATGATTCTTAATGCCTACATTTGTCATTAAACCCGTGAATTTGGGGAAAAAAAGGCTTGTCGAAAATAAATATTATATTAATAACTACGGTTTCCTGAAGATATTTCTATAAAAATTAAAACTATTTTTTATCAGAAAATGTACTAAATTAGTAATTAAATATGGTAATCTAGAAATAAATTAAAAACAAATTATAAAATGCTTAGCGTATAATGCGTATTACGCGTGAAGAACTAATAACAAGACCAAGACCTAAAGGGCGATTCCCATTTTCACTCTTTGAGGGAAAGTTGAGGGGCTAACCACTTCCTTAAATTCTGTACAATGGTTACAGCCTTTGGCAGTGCTAAATCTGTAATCGATTACGTAATCACTTTAGTACAGTCAAAGCTACGGGTTTGTACACAGATTACGGATAGTGGTCAGCCCCTCGGGGAAAGTAGTCGAATGAATACGCTCCAGTAAGTTCAGTAACGAGGCTACGGCCGTACCCTATCCTATTAACTTCCAACCGGGAATCCAAGAGTGACTCATTATAGGGGAAGGGGATAAATTGCACTTTGACCAGGTTTAATTTTTTCCGACAAAATAGCTAATCACCGTCAAACTCAGTTGTCTAATTGCTAAGCTCCCGGCCCGTGGCTTCCAATTTCTGGATCTTTCAAATATTTTAGTTTTATTTGATAATTTTGGATCATGGCGTCGAATATGTTTCATAAAAATAAAACGAAATAGAAACTACTACAATTAGAGGTTAAATTAGGTTAATCAGTGACCGAAAGTTCAGTGGCAGTGGCGGTGGTGTCAGCATGAGCCTGTGAAGCGGGTCACCAACGCACATTCAAAGTTTCAAGAAGAAATTGTCGAACCAGATCATGCATCTGAGATATTGGCAGCCGAGGAAGAAAAACTATGTGGTGGATTTAAAGAAATATGGAATGAAGAAATTTTTTTACTCGGAAATATGATTAAGCTTAAAGCAATCTTTCGGATGAATTCGATGATTCTGAAGAAGACCGCGAAGTGGTACAACTGAGTCAAGTTTCGGAAGGGTCGAATCAAAAATCTGTGATTTTGCTCAGGTCACGGTGTCATCAAGTGGTAACATCAGTAAGAAAACCATCGTGGACTCTGAGTCTTCCAGTTTCCCATTCACAGTAAGCTATTCAAGTCAAGAAAGCGCTCAAAATCAAAATCCAATAGAGAAAAGGAAAAAGTCGTTGTCTTAAAAGAGTTCGCTAATAACTTCCATTCCACAGAGCTTGGCAAAAGGTTTCAAGGATATTTTTATTACAGAGGAAATATTTTAGATGAAAGTGACAACAGTTGCGACACAATATCGAAACTAATATTGAAATGCAAGTATTGTCAGAATGATTACCAATCTAGTGCCAAAAATGCAGTCAGCACCTTCAGGCGTAATATTAAGGTAGTTTAATTTCCTTTAACTGTCTATAAATACTCTTATTATATGAATTTTTGGATTTCAGTTGCAACATCCAGATGCTAAATGGGTTGATCGGAAACGGAATGCGTATGATTCTGGTCTAGTTTCAATTAAGAATTACATTACGCCTAAAGTACCAAAATTGAGCTAACATGATGTACTTCAAAAGCGGTACAGAAAGGCCATTTTGGATTTGATTGGATAAGACAATATGTCACTGAATAAGTGCCCTTCAAACTGCTAATAAATCTCCTCAATCCTTCAATCAACGCTCTATCAAGAACAACTAGTCGAGATTTGGAATATGAATTCAAACCCAGAATTTTTCCTTTGTTGTTGAACAATTCTTTGTATGGAATTGAAGACGGTAGAATTCATCTGACTTAAGATATATGGAGTTCGCGTGCGAGACAAGGACTATTGGGTGTGCGAGCTCATTTCATAATTTAACTCTTACCAAAAAAATCATCGGTTTTACTATTTTCAATGAAAAAGACAGTGGAGATAATATCAAAACTAAAGTACAAGATATTCTGGAAGCCGTAGGTCTGACACAATCCCGAGTGAGTAATTTTGTATTTAAATAAGTTAAAAAAGAGCGAAACCGATCTACTGTTGGGTAAATCTGGCATTTTAACCTTTTTACTATAGCCTATTGACATGAGTTTTGCGTTTCTTAAATGTCAAAGATCTAATTCCGAGTATCGCATTTAATATTTTAAAATTTGTTAGGGTTTAGTAATTCTTTATAATTTTTCACAAGGACTTTCTACCACCCCTCAATTTTACTATTAGAATTGTAGATGTATATAATATTACAAATTTATATCTTATAGATCGGAAAAGATAATGCATCAAACATAACGAAGGCATTTGAGTTTGATGACCCTAATGAGGACAACTTTCTAGCCGCCTTTGACGAAAACGCCTTTTCTGATGATGATTTAGAATTCCATAATAGTGAAAGCAATGAAGATTGTATGTCCTCACTCCTCACGTTTATGGCCTCATTTTTTGTAATGAGAATAAATATTTTACACCCAGTTCTTGAAGAGTTTGAGTCAGATTTTTCAAATCTTGCATGGGATAGGACCAGATGCACGGCTCATACATTGCAGTTGGCTGTGAAAACAGCTCAGAACTGTGATAATCGAGCAGATGACTTTGTCAAATATGTTACGAAGGTCAATATTTTTTTTTGGAAGTCGCCAAAATATACAGGTAGGCTGAGGTAACTTATATTTTTATTTTGAATTTTCTATTTATGCTTAAAATAATTTAGGCTAAAATGGATTTAAAACTGCCAGTTAACACCCGATGGAACTCTATTCTTTTTGCGCCGGAGTGATTTCAAAATGTAAAGAACTTGTAATTAAATTTTATTATTTATCTTTTGCAAATTATTTAGTTAAAAAAATTAAAAGACAACAAAAGTTTCACAATTTTTTTTAACTAAACCAAAGTAAAGGCCCATTCTGGCGTTAGATAGATTAGTTTAATCAATTAAAACTACAAAAGTACACTACTTCAATTTTTTTTTCTTTGCCGCACAGCAAATCATGGTAAGAGCGCTATCAGAGCGAAAAATGTCCGTTCAACCTCCAAAGAACATTAACAAGTAAGCCATTACAACTTTCTGCACTATCATTTAAATGATTTACATTATTTATGTATTAGGACTTTAGTGGGGGATCTGGTTAATATTCTGAAGCCTCTTCAATTGGCTTCATTCCAATAATATAATATTTTTAATTCACAAAATTGAAATGCTTTCAACACAATATCATCAGTATTTCAAGCAATCGTTCCTCAACGAATTGAAAAAAAGATTTGAAAAGGAACTGAAGAATGAGTCGTACATCATAGCCACTATTTTGCATCCCAGGCAGAAGGCTGCAATTTTTATTGTAAGAGATTTGTTTCACCAAAATTTTATAAACATTTCCTTATTTAGCTGAGTACGAGTTACCATAAGTAATGAAAATTTAATTACAAGCTTAGGTGATGTGGAGCGCTTATTTAGTATCGCTGGATATTTACAAAGAGCAAGGAGAGCCAGATTATCTTCAAAGAAGTTGGAACAAATAATAGTTTTTCGAGAACACAGATTAGGAGAATTGGGGAAAAAAGATGCCTCATAAATTTTTAAAACATTAATATTGTATAGTTTCCTACTTTCCGCATTGCATAATTAAATGGTGGTAGAAGATGAGTTTTACAGTTTAATTATAATCAAAAATCCGTAACGTTGGTGAAAATGTCAAAGAACATTTTTGGATTACAAATGAACTGTAAAATTGCATTCCTAAAACTATTAAGGGAACACCGTTTAATTCTATGGTGATGAAACTTTACTCAACAATGCCAAAACTATGATGCACTTCATGTGACTAGTGATACTTAAGTTCCTAAGCATTGAATTCATTAAGTGATATTCTGTTCATATCGTTTCTTGGTTTTTATTCCTTGAAATAGTTTTAAAAATTATTTGATTTCATTATGAAAATTCATAATTCGCCTTCCGTCATGTTCGAAAAATGCGAGGGGCTGATCACTCCGCGTAATCGGTGTACAGAGCCGTACCTTTGACTGTACTTATGGGATTACGCATAATTTTGAAATCCCTGCCTTTGGCAGTGCTAATCTAAGCGTAATCCGGTGTACAGATTTTCTAAGAGTGGTTAGCCCCTCGGAAAAATGAAACGAAATTAAAAATTGCGAATATACTAATGTGATAAAAGATATAAAAAAAATAATTGAACAAGTCTGTCACACTGATTTGAAATTGAAAGGTACTACTATACAATAAAATTATATTTAAATTATACCTTAAGGTTTTCTACATTGGAAAAAGATACTTGAAATATTCAGTTCAATTTGAAAGATTCTTGAAAGAGCGTTAAAATATTTTACCGCAAAATTCTCGAAAATAATATAATTTTAAATGAATACACGAGGAGGCGTTAGAACGTATAATCTCAAAAGGTATAAAATAAAAGTTCTTAAGTATAAAGGTATAAGGTATAAAAATGTAAAATTACAGAACGTATAAAAATAATCATAAAATATATTATATTAATAACATTTTTTCATAAAATATAAAAGAATAGGCATAAGTTATAAAAAATATACTCTATACTATAAAATGAACTGCGAGGGCAACATTAATCATTAATTCGAAGATGTATGTTATAGAAGGGAAACGAATACGGTCTCGGATTTACATTTTTAACGATTATGCGTATAGAAAAAATTCCGAGCGAAACAGCAAATTGTATTTAAATTGTCGGCGCGTCGGTACTTGCGGTGTATGTTAAATCTTGGAAAATAGAACATTTCGATTAACTAAAAGCCACAATCACGCTGATGATATAGAAGAAATCGCCAGAATTAAATTTCTTCCTGAAGCCGAAGAGGTATCCTCTGGAAATTTGGAAACTTCTCTACGTCCAGTATATAATACAGTTGCTAAAAGGTAAGCAAATCCCTCCGTACTTTTAATGTTTCGTAAATTTCTTATTATTAAAAGACATCCGAGTGTAATGGACGTAGGATTCGGAAATTTGGAGTCAACTCTAAACCGTCTTCGACGAGGAAGCAGACCAACTTTGTCCAATTTTACCGGAAACGCCTACTGATTTGGCCAATAAAATTATAAATAATCCGTACTATGGAAAAACGAAGAGTGGTCAATAGTTCTTACCTGCTCTATGTATAAAAATTGAAATATTTAAAAAAAGTAGAAGAAAAAAATTAAAAGATAAAATGTCTACCGTTATCTATGAATTAAAGATAGAAAATATAGTATAGAACAAGTTTTGTGGGTCACACTGATTTCACATTGTAAGATACATGAAAGAGCGTTGAAATATTTTACCGCAAAATTCTCGAAAATAATTCTCCGCCATCTATGTAAAACGTTTGAAATTATATAAAAAAAATAGTAGAAGAAAAAATTTAAAGATAGAATATATAGATAGAAAAAGTTTTGTGCATCACTGACCGTTTCAGTTTCCTAAGTCTACAAAATTTGAAATGAATTAAATTTCGCCAACGTGGTTTTTATCTGTAACTCCGTACAAATAAAGTAACACCAAAACCCCTCACTCTAAGAATCTTAGGCGAATATTTATCCCGTCCGGGCCATCCTTGACCGTAGCTGCAGGCGACATTCCAAGGCGGTGACGTTAACAGCGGGAAATGTAGTGACCCAAGGTATACACTCTTTTTTGCGGTCTTTACGACCCCTCTTTTTGGCCGCCCACTAGTCGGCCATTACTTGGAACCAAAGGTGGGGGGTCTAGGCTCGGGTCTTTGGTCCCAGGACATTTTGAATGGGGGTTAAGGGTGGTAAACTTAATATGAACGCCCCCCTAAAAATTCCCAAAAAAAGAGTGTATGGGCAGTAAACCTTGGCCCGAGAAAATCACGACTGAAAAATCGCTTTGTTTTGGTGAAATAAAAACTGGGACACCCTTAGCGAGCGACAAGGACGCCGCTAGGGTACCCTCGGGTCGAAAGCTCAACCTATGAATGAGTTCGTTTTAATTAATTTTTAATGTTTTACAAACCAATTGTAAAAAATTGAAATAAAACAAGTTTTAAATCCATTTGTTTCCTCCGTTCAAAATTTTTCCATGGATCGTAAAAAAATCTTTCAACATTTAGCACTTAGGTTGCCGGCGATAAAGTAATTAATATAAAAAATATAATCCACCATGTAATCGAAGTTTTTAGCTTCTACTAAGGTGGCACTCTTTCTGCGGGTAGTGTTTGCCATATCCCTTAGCATCAGCATTCAAAGTCATCGACAGCCAATACCATTAACTTGCTCGATTTCGTATAAAAACTTCTAAAATGTCTGTATTTTTATGTTGAATTAATCGTAAGAGGTAATTATAATCTAAGTTCCACGATTTTCCACCTGTTTTCTTATTTAAAATCCGTGTGTTTGAAGTATAGATTGCAAACCTGGCGCCATCTATAGTTCAAACCAGGTACTTATATAGTTCAAGGTATAAGAAGACCAATATATCTTATCAATCTCCCCCCCCCTTTCTTTATGTTTTATTATCGTTATGTCAACACAAGGGACAGTATATAAAGCTGTTGACAACGAGAATAAATTATTTAGTTTTGAAGAAGACTTCAGATTCTAGCTGACGGCCGCGCGGGACCGACAAAAGTAGAGCCCGGGTATCAAGTTAAGTTGACAGTCGATGCTGAATTGTGTGTGTAAAATATAAAATAGAATCGTGAGTTGTGACAATCAGCGTTGTGTTGGTGCGCGGACAGGACGACCAGAAGAATACTACCCTGAAGACCATAAATGTAAGACGGTTCAATTTAATTATTTAGCCATTAAGTTCCTTGACCTTGAAGATCAAAAGTATTGATAAATTCTAAGTGTTGTCATAATTAAAGTTAAAATCATTGTTCGCGAGCCAGGTTTATTTCAGGGGCTTAGGTTAAGGAAATACGATAATGAAAAAACGATAGTTAAGAATAAAAAAGATTATGGCCATAAGAAAGGTAAATGTCCGGGCGCCGATCGCTTTTTTCCCCAATGGGGGCCAAAGCTCACTAATAAACTTGGAATGAGGCTGCTGGCAACACTTTCTTGCTACGGATGCTTAAAAGTGAACGGCAAAGCCCCCATTGATTTTTCCCAATGGCGGCCCCGCCGTCCCCATGGGATCGGCGCCCCTGACCTCAACCCCAGTCATATAGGTTAGTTCTTGTGCTTGTAATCTAAGGTCTGAACTCCAAAATAAAATCTATATTTCATTGAACTTTGACTGTGTTAATTTTCACTCAATTCCTACAATTCATCAGCACGGTTATGCCAAACAATATAAATTTCAATATTAACGGTGGACGAGTGAGTCTCGTTTAATTTATTTGCGCGGGAGCGGCGAATTCGAAAGAAATTGTAGATCTATAACCAAAACTCGCGTATTAAGAAAGAGATTTTTCATATACCCGGAACGAGATTTTTCATATACCGGGAACGAGATTTTTCATTAATTCAGAACGAGATTTACCTTTAGTTTTTCGGCTTATGCGATCGTGAGTTTCCCTTCAACGACAAAGCTCGTAATGATGGCTTAGGCGGCATCTTTCCGTTGACGGACCCGGCGTTGATTATTTCGGTACGTTACCTTTAGTTCTTCGGCTTACGCGATCGTGAGTTTCCCTTCAACGACGAAGCTCGTAACGGTGGCTTAGGCGGCATCTTTCCGTTGACGGACCCTGCGTTGATTATTTCGGTACGTTACCTTTAGTTTTTCGGCTTACGCGATCGTGAGTTTCCCTTCAACGACGAAGCTCGTAATGATGCTTAGACGGCATCTTTCCGTTGACGGACCCGGCGTTGATTATTTCGGTACGTTACCTTTAGTTCTTCGGCTTACGCGATCGTGAGTTTCCTTTCAACGACGAAGCTCGTAATGGTGGCTTAGGCGGCATCTTTCCGTTGACGGACCCGGCGTTGATTATTTCGGTACGTTACCTTTAGTTTTTCGGCTTACGCGATCGTGAGTTTCCCTTCAACGACGAAGCTCGTAATGAGGGCTTGGGCGGCATCTTTCCGTTGACGGACCCGGCGTTGATTATTTCGGTACGTTACCTTTAGTTCTTCGGCTTACGCGATCGTGAGTTTCCTTTCAACGACGAAGCTCGTAATGGTGGCTTAGGCGGCATCTTTCCGTTGACGGACCCGGCGTTGATTATTTCGGTACGTTACCTTTAGTTCTTCGGCTTACGCGATCGTGAGTTTCCTTTCAACGACGAAGCTCGTAATGGTGGCTTAGGCGGCATCTTTCCGTTGACGGACCCGGCGTTGATTATTTCGGTACGTTACCTTTAGTTTTTCGGCTTACGCGATCGTGAGTTTCCCTTCAACGACGAAGCTCGTAATGAGGGCTTGGGCGGCATCTTTCCGTTGACGGACCCGGCGTTGATTATTTCGGTACGTTACCTTTAGTTCTTCGGCTTACGCGATCGTGAGTTTCCTTTCAACGACGAAGCTCGTAATGGTGGCTTAGGCGGCATCTTTCCGTTGACGGACCCGGCGTTGATTATTTCGGTACGTTACCTTTAGTTCTTCGGCTTACGCGATCGTGAGTTTCCTTTCAACGACGAAGCTCGTAATGGTGGCTTAGGCGGCATCTTTCCGTTGACGGACCCGGCGTTGATTATTTCGGTACGTTACCTTTAGTTTTTCGGCTTACGCGATCGTGAGTTTCCCTTCAACGACGAAGCTCGTAATGGTGGCTTAGGCGGCATCTTTCCGTTGACGGACCCGGCGTTGATTATTTCGGTACGTTACCTTTAGTTTTTCGGCTTACGCGATCGTGAGTTTCCCTTCAACGACGAAGCTCGTAATGATGGCTTAGGCGGCATCTTTCCGTTGACGGACCCGGCGTTGATTATTTCTGTACGTTACCTTTAGTTCTTCGGCTTACGCGATCGTGAGTTTCCTTTCAACGACGAAGCTCGTAATGGTGGCTTAGGCGGCATCTTTCCGTTGACGGACCCGGCGTTGATTATTTCGGTACGTTACCTTTAGTTTTTCGGCTTACGCGATCGTGAGTTTCCCTTCAACGACGAAGCTCGTAATGAGGGCTTGGGCGGCATCTTTCCGTTGACGGACCCGGCGTTGATTATTTCGGTACGTTACCTTTAGTTCTTCGGCTTACGCGATCGTGAGTTTCCTTTCAACGACGAAGCTCGTAATGGTGGCTTAGGCGGCATCTTTCCGTTGACGGACCCGGCGTTGATTATTTCGATACGTTACCTTTAGTTTTTCGGCTTACGCGATCGTGAGTTTCCCTTCAACGACGAAGCTCGTAATGAGGGCTTGGGCGGCATCTTTCCGTTGACGGACCCGGCGTTGATTATTTCGGTACGTTACCTTTAGTTTTTCGGCTTACGCGATCGTGAGTTTCCCTTCAACGACGAAGCTCGTAATGAGGGCTTGGGCGGCATCTTTCCGTTGACGGACCCGGCGTTGATTATTTCGGTACGTTACCTTTAGTTCTTCGGCTTACGCGATCGTGAGTTTCCTTTCAACGACGAAGCTCGTAATGGTGGCTTAGGCGGCATCTTTCCGTTGACGGACCCGGCGTTGATTATTTCGGTACGTTACCTTTAGTTCTTCGGCTTACGCGATCGTGAGTTTCCTTTCAACGACGAAGCTCGTAATGGTGGCTTAGGCGGCATCTTTCCGTTGACGGACCCGGCGTTGATTATTTCGGTACGTTACCTTTAGTTTTTCGGCTTACGCGATCGTGAGTTTCCCTTCAACGACGAAGCTCGTAATGAGGGCTTGGGCGGCATCTTTCCGTTGACGGACCCGGCGTTGATTATTTCGGTACGTTACCTTTAGTTCTTCGGCTTACGCGATCGTGAGTTTCCTTTCAACGACGAAGCTCGTAATGGTGGCTTAGGCGGCATCTTTCCGTTGACGGACCCGGCGTTGATTATTTCGGTACGTTACCTTTAGTTCTTCGGCTTACGCGATCGTGAGTTTCCTTTCAACGACGAAGCTCGTAATGGTGGCTTAGGCGGCATCTTTCCGTTGACGGACCCGGCGTTGATTATTTCGGTACGTTACCTTTAGTTTTTCGGCTTACGCGATCGTGAGTTTCCCTTCAACGACGAAGCTCGTAATGGTGGCTTAGGCGGCATCTTTCCGTTGACGGACCCGGCGTTGATTATTTCGGTACGTTACCTTTAGTTTTTCGGCTTACGCGATCGTGAGTTTCCCTTCAACGACGAAGCTCGTAATGATGGCTTAGGCGGCATCTTTCCGTTGACGGACCCGGCGTTGATTATTTCGGTACGTTACCTTTAGTTCTTCGGCTTACGCGATCGTGAGTTTCCTTTCAACGACGAAGCTCGTAATGGTGGCTTAGGCGGCATCTTTCCGTTGACGGACCCGGCGTTGATTATTTCGGTACGTTACCTTTAGTTTTTCGGCTTACGCGATCGTGAGTTTCCCTTCAACGACGAAGCTCGTAATGAGGGCTTGGGCGGCATCTTTCCGTTGACGGACCCGGCGTTGATTATTTCGGTACGTTACCTTTAGTTCTTCGGCTTACGCGATCGTGAGTTTCCTTTCAACGACGAAGCTCGTAATGGTGGCTTAGGCGGCATCTTTCCGTTGACGGACCCGGCGTTGATTATTTCGGTACGTTACCTTTAGTTCTTCGGCTTACGCGATCGTGAGTTTCCTTTCAACGACGAAGCTCGTAATGGTGGCTTAGGCGGCATCTTTCCGTTGACGGACCCGGCGTTGATTATTTCGGTACGTTACCTTTAGTTCTTCGGCTTACGCGATCGTGAGTTTCCTTTCAACGACGAAGCTCGTAATGGTGGCTTAGGCGGCATCTTTCCGTTGACGGACCCGGCGTTGATTATTTCGGTACGTTACCTTTAGTTTTTCGGCTTACGCGATCGTGAGTTTCCCTTCAACGACGAAGCTCGTAATGAGGGCTTGGGCGGCATCTTTCCGTTGACGGACCCGGCGTTGATTATTTCGGTACGTTACCTTTAGTTCTTCGGCTTACGCGATCGTGAGTTTCCTTTCAACGACGAAGCTCGTAATGGTGGCTTAGGCGGCATCTTTCCGTTGACGGACCCGGCGTTGATTATTTCGGTACGTTACCTTTAGTTCTTCGGCTTACGCGATCGTGAGTTTCCTTTCAACGACGAAGCTCGTAATGGTGGCTTAGGCGGCATCTTTCCGTTGACGGACCCGGCGTTGATTATTTCGGTACGTTACCTTTAGTTTTTCGGCTTACGCGATCGTGAGTTTCCCTTCAACGACGAAGCTCGTAATGGTGGCTTAGGCGGCATCTTTCCGTTGACGGACCCGGCGTTGATTATTTCGGTACGTTACCTTTAGTTTTTCGGCTTACGCGATCGTGAGTTTCCCTTCAACGACGAAGCTCGTAATGATGGCTTAGGCGGCATCTTTCCGTTGACGGACCCGGCGTTGATTATTTCTGTACGTTACCTTTAGTTCTTCGGCTTACGCGATCGTGAGTTTCCTTTCAACGACGAAGCTCGTAATGGTGGCTTAGGCGGCATCTTTCCGTTGACGGACCCGGCGTTGATTATTTCGGTACGTTACCTTTAGTTTTTCGGCTTACGCGATCGTGAGTTTCCCTTCAACGACGAAGCTCGTAATGAGGGCTTGGGCGGCATCTTTCCGTTGACGGACCCGGCGTTGATTATTTCGGTACGTTACCTTTAGTTCTTCGGCTTACGCGATCGTGAGTTTCCTTTCAACGACGAAGCTCGTAATGGTGGCTTAGGCGGCATCTTTCCGTTGACGGACCCGGCGTTGATTATTTCGATACGTTACCTTTAGTTTTTCGGCTTACGCGATCGTGAGTTTCCCTTCAACGACGAAGCTCGTAATGAGGGCTTGGGCGGCATCTTTCCGTTGACGGACCCGGCGTTGATTATTTCGGTACGTTACCTTTAGTTTTTCGGCTTACGCGATCGTGAGTTTCCCTTCAACGACGAAGCTCGTAATGAGGGCTTGGGCGGCATCTTTCCGTTGACGGACCCGGCGTTGATTATTTCGGTACGTTACCTTTAGTTCTTCGGCTTACGCGATCGTGAGTTTCCTTTCAACGACGAAGCTCGTAATGGTGGCTTAGGCGGCATCTTTCCGTTGACGGACCCGGCGTTGATTATTTCGGTACGTTACCTTTAGTTCTTCGGCTTACGCGATCGTGAGTTTCCTTTCAACGACGAAGCTCGTAATGGTGGCTTAGGCGGCATCTTTCCGTTGACGGACCCGGCGTTGATTATTTCGGTACGTTACCTTTAGTTTTTCGGCTTACGCGATCGTGAGTTTCCCTTCAACGACGAAGCTCGTAATGAGGGCTTGGGCGGCATCTTTCCGTTGACGGACCCGGCGTTGATTATTTCGGTACGTTACCTTTAGTTCTTCGGCTTACGCGATCGTGAGTTTCCTTTCAACGACGAAGCTCGTAATGGTGGCTTAGGCGGCATCTTTCCGTTGACGGACCCGGCGTTGATTATTTCGGTACGTTACCTTTAGTTCTTCGGCTTACGCGATCGTGAGTTTCCTTTCAACGACGAAGCTCGTAATGGTGGCTTAGGCGGCATCTTTCCGTTGACGGACCCGGCGTTGATTATTTCGGTACGTTACCTTTAGTTTTTCGGCTTACGCGATCGTGAGTTTCCCTTCAACGACGAAGCTCGTAATGAGGGCTTGGGCGGCATCTTTCCGTTGACGGACCCGGCGTTGATTATTTCGGTACGTTACCTTTAGTTCTTCGGCTTACGCGATCGTGAGTTTCCTTTCAACGACGAAGCTCGTAATGGTGGCTTAGGCGGCATCTTTCCGTTGACGGACCCGGCGTTGATTATTTCGGTACGTTACCTTTAGTTCTTCGGCTTACGCGATCGTGAGTTTCCTTTCAACGACGAAGCTCGTAATGGTGGCTTAGGCGGCATCTTTCCGTTGACGGACCCGGCGTTGATTATTTCGGTACGTTACCTTTAGTTTTTCGGCTTACGCGATCGTGAGTTTCCCTTCAACGACGAAGCTCGTAATGGTGGCTTAGGCGGCATCTTTCCGTTGACGGACCCGGCGTTGATTATTTCGGTACGTTACCTTTAGTTTTTCGGCTTACGCGATCGTGAGTTTCCCTTCAACGACGAAGCTCGTAATGATGGCTTAGGCGGCATCTTTCCGTTGACGGACCCGGCGTTGATTATTTCTGTACGTTACCTTTAGTTCTTCGGCTTACGCGATCGTGAGTTTCCTTTCAACGACGAAGCTCGTAATGGTGGCTTAGGCGGCATCTTTCCGTTGACGGACCCGGCGTTGATTATTTCGGTACGTTACCTTTAGTTTTTCGGCTTACGCGATCGTGAGTTTCCCTTCAACGACGAAGCTCGTAATGAGGGCTTGGGCGGCATCTTTCCGTTGACGGACCCGGCGTTGATTATTTCGGTACGTTACCTTTAGTTCTTCGGCTTACGCGATCGTGAGTTTCCTTTCAACGACGAAGCTCGTAATGGTGGCTTAGGCGGCATCTTTCCGTTGACGGACCCGGCGTTGATTATTTCGATACGTTACCTTTAGTTTTTCGGCTTACGCGATCGTGAGTTTCCCTTCAACGACGAAGCTCGTAATGAGGGCTTGGGCGGCATCTTTCCGTTGACGGACCCGGCGTTGATTATTTCGGTACGTTACCTTTAGTTTTTCGGCTTACGCGATCGTGAGTTTCCCTTCAACGACGAAGCTCGTAATGAGGGCTTGGGCGGCATCTTTCCGTTGACGGACCCGGCGTTGATTATTTCGGTACGTTACCTTTAGTTCTTCGGCTTACGCGATCGTGAGTTTCCTTTCAACGACGAAGCTCGTAATGGTGGCTTAGGCGGCATCTTTCCGTTGACGGACCCGGCGTTGATTATTTCGGTACGTTACCTTTAGTTCTTCGGCTTACGCGATCGTGAGTTTCCTTTCAACGACGAAGCTCGTAATGGTGGCTTAGGCGGCATCTTTCCGTTGACGGACCCGGCGTTGATTATTTCGGTACGTTACCTTTAGTTCTTCGGCTTACGCGATCGTGAGTTTCCTTTCAACGACGAAGCTCGTAATGGTGGCTTAGGCGGCATCTTTCCGTTGACGGACCCGGCGTTGATTATTTCGGTACGTTACCTTTAGTTTTTCGGCTTACGCGATCGTGAGTTTCCCTTCAACGACGAAGCTCGTAATGATGGCTTAGGCGGCATCTTTCCGTTGACGGACCCGGCGTTGATTATTTCTGTACGTTACCTTTAGTTCTTCGGCTTACGCGATCGTGAGTTTCCTTTCAACGACGAAGCTCGTAATGGTGGCTTAGGCGGCATCTTTCCGTTGACGGACCCGGCGTTGATTATTTCGGTACGTTACCTTTAGTTTTTCGGCTTACGCGATCGTGAGTTTCCCTTCAACGACGAAGCTCGTAATGAGGGCTTGGGCGGCATCTTTCCGTTGACGGACCCGGCGTTGATTATTTCGGTACGTTACCTTTAGTTCTTCGGCTTACGCGATCGTGAGTTTCCTTTCAACGACGAAGCTCGTAATGGTGGCTTAGGCGGCATCTTTCCGTTGACGGACCCGGCGTTGATTATTTCGATACGTTACCTTTAGTTTTTCGGCTTACGCGATCGTGAGTTTCCCTTCAACGACGAAGCTCGTAATGAGGGCTTGGGCGGCATCTTTCCGTTGACGGACCCGGCGTTGATTATTTCGGTACGTTACCTTTAGTTTTTCGGCTTACGCGATCGTGAGTTTCCCTTCAACGACGAAGCTCGTAATGAGGGCTTGGGCGGCATCTTTCCGTTGACGGACCCGGCGTTGATTATTTCGGTACGTTACCTTTAGTTCTTCGGCTTACGCGATCGTGAGTTTCCTTTCAACGACGAAGCTCGTAATGGTGGCTTAGGCGGCATCTTTCCGTTGACGGACCCGGCGTTGATTATTTCGGTACGTTACCTTTAGTTCTTCGGCTTACGCGATCGTGAGTTTCCTTTCAACGACGAAGCTCGTAATGGTGGCTTAGGCGGCATCTTTCCGTTGACGGACCCGGCGTTGATTATTTCGGTACGTTACCTTTAGTTTTTCGGCTTACGCGATCGTGAGTTTCCCTTCAACGACGAAGCTCGTAATGAGGGCTTGGGCGGCATCTTTCCGTTGACGGACCCGGCGTTGATTATTTCGGTACGTTACCTTTAGTTCTTCGGCTTACGCGATCGTGAGTTTCCTTTCAACGACGAAGCTCGTAATGGTGGCTTAGGCGGCATCTTTCCGTTGACGGACCCGGCGTTGATTATTTCGGTACGTTACCTTTAGTTCTTCGGCTTACGCGATCGTGAGTTTCCTTTCAACGACGAAGCTCGTAATGGTGGCTTAGGCGGCATCTTTCCGTTGACGGACCCGGCGTTGATTATTTCGGTACGTTACCTTTAGTTTTTCGGCTTACGCGATCGTGAGTTTCCCTTCAACGACGAAGCTCGTAATGAGGGCTTGGGCGGCATCTTTCCGTTGACGGACCCGGCGTTGATTATTTCGGTACGTTACCTTTAGTTCTTCGGCTTACGCGATCGTGAGTTTCCTTTCAACGACGAAGCTCGTAATGGTGGCTTAGGCGGCATCTTTCCGTTGACGGACCCGGCGTTGATTATTTCGGTACGTTACCTTTAGTTCTTCGGCTTACGCGATCGTGAGTTTCCTTTCAACGACGAAGCTCGTAATGGTGGCTTAGGCGGCATCTTTCCGTTGACGGACCCGGCGTTGATTATTTCGGTACGTTACCTTTAGTTTTTCGGCTTACGCGATCGTGAGTTTCCCTTCAACGACGAAGCTCGTAATGGTGGCTTAGGCGGCATCTTTCCGTTGACGGACCCGGCGTTGATTATTTCGGTACGTTACCTTTAGTTTTTCGGCTTACGCGATCGTGAGTTTCCCTTCAACGACGAAGCTCGTAATGATGGCTTAGGCGGCATCTTTCCGTTGACGGACCCGGCGTTGATTATTTCTGTACGTTACCTTTAGTTCTTCGGCTTACGCGATCGTGAGTTTCCTTTCAACGACGAAGCTCGTAATGGTGGCTTAGGCGGCATCTTTCCGTTGACGGACCCGGCGTTGATTATTTCGGTACGTTACCTTTAGTTTTTCGGCTTACGCGATCGTGAGTTTCCCTTCAACGACGAAGCTCGTAATGAGGGCTTGGGCGGCATCTTTCCGTTGACGGACCCGGCGTTGATTATTTCGGTACGTTACCTTTAGTTCTTCGGCTTACGCGATCGTGAGTTTCCTTTCAACGACGAAGCTCGTAATGGTGGCTTAGGCGGCATCTTTCCGTTGACGGACCCGGCGTTGATTATTTCGATACGTTACCTTTAGTTTTTCGGCTTACGCGATCGTGAGTTTCCCTTCAACGACGAAGCTCGTAATGAGGGCTTGGGCGGCATCTTTCCGTTGACGGACCCGGCGTTGATTATTTCGGTACGTTACCTTTAGTTTTTCGGCTTACGCGATCGTGAGTTTCCCTTCAACGACGAAGCTCGTAATGAGGGCTTGGGCGGCATCTTTCCGTTGACGGACCCGGCGTTGATTATTTCGGTACGTTACCTTTAGTTCTTCGGCTTACGCGATCGTGAGTTTCCTTTCAACGACGAAGCTCGTAATGGTGGCTTAGGCGGCATCTTTCCGTTGACGGACCCGGCGTTGATTATTTCGGTACGTTACCTTTAGTTCTTCGGCTTACGCGATCGTGAGTTTCCTTTCAACGACGAAGCTCGTAATGGTGGCTTAGGCGGCATCTTTCCGTTGACGGACCCGGCGTTGATTATTTCGGTACGTTACCTTTAGTTTTTCGGCTTACGCGATCGTGAGTTTCCCTTCAACGACGAAGCTCGTAATGAGGGCTTGGGCGGCATCTTTCCGTTGACGGACCCGGCGTTGATTATTTCGGTACGTTACCTTTAGTTCTTCGGCTTACGCGATCGTGAGTTTCCTTTCAACGACGAAGCTCGTAATGGTGGCTTAGGCGGCATCTTTCCGTTGACGGACCCGGCGTTGATTATTTCGGTACGTTACCTTTAGTTCTTCGGCTTACGCGATCGTGAGTTTCCTTTCAACGACGAAGCTCGTAATGGTGGCTTAGGCGGCATCTTTCCGTTGACGGACCCGGCGTTGATTATTTCGGTACGTTACCTTTAGTTTTTCGGCTTACGCGATCGTGAGTTTCCCTTCAACGACGAAGCTCGTAATGGTGGCTTAGGCGGCATCTTTCCGTTGACGGACCCGGCGTTGATTATTTCGGTACGTTACCTTTAGTTTTTCGGCTTACGCGATCGTGAGTTTCCCTTCAACGACGAAGCTCGTAATGATGGCTTAGGCGGCATCTTTCCGTTGACGGACCCGGCGTTGATTATTTCGGTACGTTACCTTTAGTTCTTCGGCTTACGCGATCGTGAGTTTCCTTTCAACGACGAAGCTCGTAATGGTGGCTTAGGCGGCATCTTTCCGTTGACGGACCCGGCGTTGATTATTTCGGTACGTTACCTTTAGTTTTTCGGCTTACGCGATCGTGAGTTTCCCTTCAACGACGAAGCTCGTAATGAGGGCTTGGGCGGCATCTTTCCGTTGACGGACCCGGCGTTGATTATTTCGGTACGTTACCTTTAGTTCTTCGGCTTACGCGATCGTGAGTTTCCTTTCAACGACGAAGCTCGTAATGGTGGCTTAGGCGGCATCTTTCCGTTGACGGACCCGGCGTTGATTATTTCGGTACGTTACCTTTAGTTCTTCGGCTTACGCGATCGTGAGTTTCCTTTCAACGACGAAGCTCGTAATGGTGGCTTAGGCGGCATCTTTCCGTTGACGGACCCGGCGTTGATTATTTCGGTACGTTACCTTTAGTTCTTCGGCTTACGCGATCGTGAGTTTCCTTTCAACGACGAAGCTCGTAATGGTGGCTTAGGCGGCATCTTTCCGTTGACGGACCCGGCGTTGATTATTTCGGTACGTTACCTTTAGTTTTTCGGCTTACGCGATCGTGAGTTTCCCTTCAACGACGAAGCTCGTAATGAGGGCTTGGGCGGCATCTTTCCGTTGACGGACCCGGCGTTGATTATTTCGGTACGTTACCTTTAGTTCTTCGGCTTACGCGATCGTGAGTTTCCTTTCAACGACGAAGCTCGTAATGGTGGCTTAGGCGGCATCTTTCCGTTGACGGACCCGGCGTTGATTATTTCGGTACGTTACCTTTAGTTTTTCGGCTTACGCGATCGTGAGTTTCCCTTCAACGACGAAGCTCGTAATGAGGGCTTGGGCGGCATCTTTCCGTTGACGGACCCGGCGTTGATTATTTCGGTACGTTACCTTTAGTTCTTCGGCTTACGCGATCGTGAGTTTCCTTTCAACGACGAAGCTCGTAATGGTGGCTTAGGCGGCATCTTTCCGTTGACGGACCCGGCGTTGATTATTTCGGTACGTTACCTTTAGTTTTTCGGCTTACGCGATCGTGAGTTTCCCTTCAACGACGAAGCTCGTAATGAGGGCTTGGGCGGCATCTTTCCGTTGACGGACCCGGCGTTGATTATTTCGGTACGTTACCTTTAGTTCTTCGGCTTACGCGATCGTGAGTTTCCTTTCAACGACGAAGCTCGTAATGGTGGCTTAGGCGGCATCTTTCCGTTGACGGACCCGGCGTTGATTATTTCGGTACGTTACCTTTAGTTCTTCGGCTTACGCGATCGTGAGTTTCCTTTCAACGACGAAGCTCGTAATGGTGGCTTAGGCGGCATCTTTCCGTTGACGGACCCGGCGTTGATTATTTCGGTACGTTACCTTTAGTTTTTCGGCTTACGCGATCGTGAGTTTCCTTTCAACGACGAAGCTCGTAATGGTGGCTTAGGCGGCATCTTTCCGTTGACGGACCCGGCGTTGATTATTTCGGTACGTTACCTTTAGTTCTTCGGCTTACGCGATCGTGAGTTTCCTTTCAACGACGAAGCTCGTAATGGTGGCTTAGGCGGCATCTTTCCGTTGACGGACCCGGCGTTGATTATTTCGGTACGTTACCTTTAGTTTTTCGGCTTACGCGATCGTGAGTTTCCCTTCAACGACGAAGCTCGTAATGGTGGCTTAGGCGGCATCTTTCCGTTGACGGACCCGGCGTTGATTATTTCGGTACGTTACCTTTAGTTTTTCGGCTTACGCGATCGTGAGTTTCCCTTCAACGACGAAGCTCGTAATGATGGCTTAGGCGGCATCTTTCCGTTGACGGACCCGGCGTTGATTATTTCGGTACGTTACCTTTAGTTCTTCGGCTTACGCGATCGTGAGTTTCCTTTCAACGACGAAGCTCGTAATGGTGGCTTAGGCGGCATCTTTCCGTTGACGGACCCGGCGTTGATTATTTCGGTACGTTACCTTTAGTTCTTCGGCTTACGCGATCGTGAGTTTCCTTTCAACGACGAAGCTCGTAATGGTGGCTTAGGCGGCATCTTTCCGTTGACGGACCCGGCGTTGATTATTTCGGTACGTTACCTTTAGTTTTTCGGCTTACGCGATCGTGAGTTTCCCTTCAACGACGAAGCTCGTAATGGTGGCTTAGGCGGCATCTTTCCGTTGACGGACCCGGCGTTGATTATTTCGGTACGTTACCTTTAGTTTTTCGGCTTACGCGATCGTGAGTTTCCCTTCAACGACGAAGCTCGTAATGGTGGCTTAGGCGGCATCTTTCCGTTGACGGACCCGGCGTTGATTATTTCGGTACGTTACCTTTAGTTCTTCGGCTTACGCGATCGTGAGTTTCCTTTCAACGACGAAGCTCGTAATGGTGGCTTAGGCGGCATCTTTCCGTTGACGGACCCGGCGTTGATTATTTCGGTACGTTACCTTTAGTTCTTCGGCTTACGCGATCGTGAGTTTCCTTTCAACGACGAAGCTCGTAATGGTGGCTTAGGCGGCATCTTTCCGTTGACGGACCCGGCGTTGATTATTTCGGTACGTTACCTTTAGTTTTTCGGCTTACGCGATCGTGAGTTTCCCTTCAACGACGAAGCTCGTAATGGTGGCTTAGGCGGCATCTTTCCGTTGACGGACCCGGCGTTGATTATTTCGGTACGTTACCTTTAGTTTTTCGGCTTACGCGATCGTGAGTTTCCCTTCAACGACGAAGCTCGTAATGATGGCTTAGGCGGCATCTTTCCGTTGACGGACCCGGCGTTGATTATTTCGGTACGTTACCTTTAGTTCTTCGGCTTACGCGATCGTGAGTTTCCTTTCAACGACGAAGCTCGTAATGGTGGCTTAGGCGGCATCTTTCCGTTGACGGACCCGGCGTTGATTATTTCGGTACGTTACCTTTAGTTCTTCGGCTTACGCGATCGTGAGTTTCCTTTCAACGACGAAGCTCGTAATGGTGGCTTAGGCGGCATCTTTCCGTTGACGGACCCGGCGTTGATTATTTCGGTACGTTACCTTTAGTTTTTCGGCTTACGCGATCGTGAGTTTCCCTTCAACGACGAAGCTCGTAATGAGGGCTTGGGCGGCATCTTTCCGTTGACGGACCCGGCGTTGATTATTTCGGTACGTTACCTTTAGTTCTTCGGCTTACGCGATCGTGAGTTTCCTTTCAACGACGAAGCTCGTAATGGTGGCTTAGGCGGCATCTTTCCGTTGACGGACCCGGCGTTGATTATTTCGGTACGTTACCTTTAGTTTTTCGGCTTACGCGATCGTGAGTTTCCCTTCAACGACGAAGCTCGTAATCAGGGCTTAGGCGGCATCTTTCCGTTGACGGACCCGGCGTTGATTATTTCGGTACGTTACCTTTAGTTTTTCGGCTTACGCGATCGTGAGTTTCCCTTCAACGACGAAGCTCGTAATGAGGGCTTGGGCGGCATCTTTCCGTTGACGGACCCGGCGTTGATTATTTCGGTACGTTACCTTTAGTTCTTCGGCTTACGCGATCGTGAGTTTCCTTTCAACGACGAAGCTCGTAATGGTGGCTTAGGCGGCATCTTTCCGTTGACGGACCCGGCGTTGATTATTTCGGTACGTTACCTTTAGTTCTTCGGCTTACGCGATCGTGAGTTTCCTTTCAACGACGAAGCTCGTAATGGTGGCTTAGGCGGCATCTTTCCGTTGACGGACCCGGCGTTGATTATTTCGGTACGTTACCTTTAGTTCTTCGGCTTACGCGATCGTGAGTTTCCTTTCAACGACGAAGCTCGTAATGGTGGCTTAGGCGGCATCTTTCCGTTGACGGACCCGGCGTTGATTATTTCGGTACGTTACCTTTAGTTTTTCGGCTTACGCGATCGTGAGTTTCCCTTCAACGACGAAGCTCGTAATGAGGGCTTGGGCGGCATCTTTCCGTTGACGGACCCGGCGTTGATTATTTCGGTACGTTACCTTTAGTTCTTCGGCTTACGCGATCGTGAGTTTCCTTTCAACGACGAAGCTCGTAATGGTGGCTTAGGCGGCATCTTTCCGTTGACGGACCCGGCGTTGATTATTTCGGTACGTTACCTTTAGTTTTTCGGCTTACGCGATCGTGAGTTTCCCTTCAACGACGAAGCTCGTAATGAGGGCTTGGGCGGCATCTTTCCGTTGACGGACCCGGCGTTGATTATTTCGGTACGTTACCTTTAGTTCTTCGGCTTACGCGATCGTGAGTTTCCTTTCAACGACGAAGCTCGTAATGGTGGCTTAGGCGGCATCTTTCCGTTGACGGACCCGGCGTTGATTATTTCGGTACGTTACCTTTAGTTTTTCGGCTTACGCGATCGTGAGTTTCCCTTCAACGACGAAGCTCGTAATGAGGGCTTGGGCGGCATCTTTCCGTTGACGGACCCGGCGTTGATTATTTCGGTACGTTACCTTTAGTTCTTCGGCTTACGCGATCGTGAGTTTCCTTTCAACGACGAAGCTCGTAATGGTGGCTTAGGCGGCATCTTTCCGTTGACGGACCCGGCGTTGATTATTTCGGTACGTTACCTTTAGTTCTTCGGCTTACGCGATCGTGAGTTTCCTTTCAACGACGAAGCTCGTAATGGTGGCTTAGGCGGCATCTTTCCGTTGACGGACCCGGCGTTGATTATTTCGGTACGTTACCTTTAGTTTTTCGGCTTACGCGATCGTGAGTTTCCTTTCAACGACGAAGCTCGTAATGGTGGCTTAGGCGGCATCTTTCCGTTGACGGACCCGGCGTTGATTATTTCGGTACGTTACCTTTAGTTCTTCGGCTTACGCGATCGTGAGTTTCCTTTCAACGACGAAGCTCGTAATGGTGGCTTAGGCGGCATCTTTCCGTTGACGGACCCGGCGTTGATTATTTCGGTACGTTACCTTTAGTTTTTCGGCTTACTCGATCGTGAGTTTCCCTTCAACGACGAAGCTCGTAATGGTGGCTTAGGCGGCATCTTTCCGTTGACGGACCCGGCGTTGATTATTTCGGTACGTTACCTTTAGTTTTTCGGCTTACGCGATCGTGAGTTTCCCTTCAACGACGAAGCTCGTAATGATGGCTTAGGCGGCATCTTTCCGTTGACGGACCCGGCGTTGATTATTTCGGTACGTTACCTTTAGTTCTTCGGCTTACGCGATCGTGAGTTTCCTTTCAACGACGAAGCTCGTAATGGTGGCTTAGGCGGCATCTTTCCGTTGACGGACCCGGCGTTGATTATTTCGGTACGTTACCTTTAGTTCTTCGGCTTACGCGATCGTGAGTTTCCTTTCAACGACGAAGCTCGTAATGGTGGCTTAGGCGGCATCTTTCCGTTGACGGACCCGGCGTTGATTATTTCGGTACGTTACCTTTAGTTTTTCGGCTTACGCGATCGTGAGTTTCCCTTCAACGACGAAGCTCGTAATGGTGGCTTAGGCGGCATCTTTCCGTTGACGGACCCGGCGTTGATTATTTCGGTACGTTACCTTTAGTTTTTCGGCTTACGCGATCGTGAGTTTCCCTTCAACGACGAAGCTCGTAATGGTGGCTTAGGCGGCATCTTTCCGTTGACGGACCCGGCGTTGATTATTTCGGTACGTTACCTTTAGTTCTTCGGCTTACGCGATCGTGAGTTTCCTTTCAACGACGAAGCTCGTAATGGTGGCTTAGGCGGCATCTTTCCGTTGACGGACCCGGCGTTGATTATTTCGGTACGTTACCTTTAGTTCTTCGGCTTACGCGATCGTGAGTTTCCTTTCAACGACGAAGCTCGTAATGGTGGCTTAGGCGGCATCTTTCCGTTGACGGACCCGGCGTTGATTATTTCGGTACGTTACCTTTAGTTTTTCGGCTTACGCGATCGTGAGTTTCCCTTCAACGACGAAGCTCGTAATGGTGGCTTAGGCGGCATCTTTCCGTTGACGGACCCGGCGTTGATTATTTCGGTACGTTACCTTTAGTTTTTCGGCTTACGCGATCGTGAGTTTCCCTTCAACGACGAAGCTCGTAATGATGGCTTAGGCGGCATCTTTCCGTTGACGGACCCGGCGTTGATTATTTCGGTACGTTACCTTTAGTTCTTCGGCTTACGCGATCGTGAGTTTCCTTTCAACGACGAAGCTCGTAATGGTGGCTTAGGCGGCATCTTTCCGTTGACGGACCCGGCGTTGATTATTTCGGTACGTTACCTTTAGTTCTTCGGCTTACGCGATCGTGAGTTTCCTTTCAACGACGAAGCTCGTAATGGTGGCTTAGGCGGCATCTTTCCGTTGACGGACCCGGCGTTGATTATTTCGGTACGTTACCTTTAGTTTTTCGGCTTACGCGATCGTGAGTTTCCCTTCAACGACGAAGCTCGTAATGAGGGCTTGGGCGGCATCTTTCCGTTGACGGACCCGGCGTTGATTATTTCGGTACGTTACCTTTAGTTCTTCGGCTTACGCGATCGTGAGTTTCCTTTCAACGACGAAGCTCGTAATGGTGGCTTAGGCGGCATCTTTCCGTTGACGGACCCGGCGTTGATTATTTCGGTACGTTACCTTTAGTTTTTCGGCTTACGCGATCGTGAGTTTCCCTTCAACGACGAAGCTCGTAATCAGGGCTTAGGCGGCATCTTTCCGTTGACGGACCCGGCGTTGATTATTTCGGTACGTTACCTTTAGTTCTTCGGCTTACGCGATCGTGAGTTTCCTTTCAACGACGAAGCTCGTAATGGTGGCTTAGGCGGCATCTTTCCGTTGACGGACCCGGCGTTGATTATTTCGGTACGTTACCTTTAGTTTTTCGGCTTACGCGATCGTGAGTTTCCCTTCAACGACGAAGCTCGTAATGAGGGCTTGGGCGGCATCTTTCCGTTGACGGACCCGGCGTTGATTATTTCGGTACGTTACCTTTAGTTCTTCGGCTTACGCGATCGTGAGTTTCCTTTCAACGACGAAGCTCGTAATGGTGGCTTAGGCGGCATCTTTCCGTTGACGGACCCGGCGTTGATTATTTCGGTACGTTACCTTTAGTTTTTCGGCTTACGCGATCGTGAGTTTCCCTTCAACGACGAAGCTCGTAATGATGGCTTAGGCGGCATCTTTCCGTTGACGGACCCGGCGTTGATTATTTCGGTACGTTACCTTTAGTTTTTCGGCTTACGCGATCGTGAGTTTCCCTTCAACGACGAAGCTCGTAATCAGGGCTTAGGCGGCATCTTTCCGTTGACGGACCCGGCGTTGATTATTTCGGTACGTTACCTTTAGTTCTTCGGCTTACGCGATCGTGAGTTTCCTTTCAACGACGAAGCTCGTAATGGTGGCTTAGGCGGCATCTTTCCGTTGACGGACCCGGCGTTGATTATTTCGGTACGTTACCTTTAGTTTTTCGGCTTACGCGATCGTGAGTTTCCCTTCAACGACGAAGCTCGTAATGATGGCTTTGGCGGCATCTTTCCGTTGACGGACCCGGCGTTGATTATTTCGGTACGTTACCTTTAATTTTTCGGCTTACGCGATCGTGAGTTTCCCTTCAACGACGAAGCTCGTAATGAGGGCTTAGCCGGCATCTTTCCGTTGACGGACCCGGCGTTGATTATTTCGGTACGTTACCTTTAGTTTTTCGGCTTACGCGATCGTGAGTTTCCCTTCAACGACGAAGCTCGTAATGATGGCTTAGGTGGTATCTTTCCGTTGACGGACCCGGCGTTAATTCTTTCGGTACGTTACCTTTAGTTTTTCGGCTTATGCAATCTGAGTTTCCCCCCAGTAAGTCGGTTATCCCCGGGTTTCCAACAACGACCCGACTCAGGGTTTTTTAGTCGGGTTTTCCAAATCCCAAAAAAATAGAATAAACGCCCAATTCGCACTACTTGGTACGTTTCACGTGGGGGGGGGGACGTGAATTCATCCCGGCAAATGAGCTCCGAACTAGGGAGAACGATAGTTGGAGTAACTGAGACGGGAGAGAGGAAACGAGCTTCTAGGACCTCCGTTTCTCTGAGCGGGTTAACTTGCGTCTTCAACTTTTCCGGTGCAGACAATGAACGAAGAGCGGATCTTCGTTTCCATATGTAATGTAGCGAGTCGCTTTTGTTCCAATAAATGATTTTTAATTGGAATTATGTGATTAAATAACATTTGTGTTTTCTTAACAAAATTGTATAAAATTTAAATTTTAATTATTTGATTAAATAACATTTGTGTTTAAGTAACAAAATTAGATAGAATTTGAACTGAGGGAAATAACCTTGTGCGAACGGCGGTTGTACCTCTTACTTGAGCAACGGACGGGAATAAAACAAAGAATGTGAACGGAAATCCGTCTCACTGGGCGGGGTGAACTCACCCCCTATGTGAAACGGATCAAGTAGTTCGAATGTTTAGCTTCACTCAAAACGGGGAAGGAGGGGGCAAGCCAGCTTGTTCTCTCAGCGACTTCTCTAGTTCGAAATTACAAAGTTCGCGTCGTTTTGGGCTTTACTTTTACTTTTAAATAGTCGGCCGTTGAAGTGACTACTCTCGTCCCGGCGTCCGCGACTCCGCCCGTTTGCGGTTACGGTTATAGGCTGTTGCTTCAATTTCGCTGTCAAAGTCAGTTACGCGACTTTTCTTTCCATTTTGAAAACCAGACTCTACCTAACGACCAAACAAAACTGCAAAATGTATACATTGTAGAAAGACCGTTTTATTGTCCCATTCCAGATCTGACAGGTTGTTGTGATTATTTTGGAAATGATAACGTCTTAGATATTTTACAAAATAAATAAAGATGTGCTACTTTTGAATGAGTTTGTCACTTTTGTAGTTAGAAAACGCTTAAAAATAAAAATTCCAAAAAACCCCGCACCGACTGAATAACGTGGAAACTGAATAACGTGCATCCTGATTTACGTGGAAAAGTTAGTAAAACCTGAATAATGTGGAAACTGAAAAGCGTGGAAAAGATTCCTCTTGGCGTTGCTAGAAGTCGCCACTCACTGAATTTTGAAGGCGTCGTTCTCCATATAAACAAGTTGGTCGAATCGAAACCATAATTTCACTTGCTGATTTCTTCAGTGTTACATTAAATATTTATTCCTCTTTTTTCTCGACTTTTTAAGAGGCTGTTATTTTCTAAGATGATGTTCGCGGTGGTGGTGATCACTTCACGCCTTATTCTCCGACTTCGGTCAGGAAGGGGCTGATAACTGGGCGTCGACTCAGGCTACCGGAGAGGGTTCAGGCAAACTGGCCGCCTTGAAGGATTGGGTAGCCTGCTGTGGGGCGGTGGGTCTCCGTATGAGGCGCAGAGGTCCTGTTTCCCGGCCTTTTGAGGCTACAACGGGTGTCCGGTGCCAACTGTGCCGGGTAACGTGGGCCTCTGTGTACCTGCCGTTCCCCTTTGTAGCTCTTTCTGTAGGGTATGGTTCTCTACATACGTGGGTAGTGTGTTGGCTGGAGTTGCTAACGCATTCCCACTGCTGTGTGCGAAGTGAGGGGTGGGTCGTCCCATTGTTGCACCTTTTGGTGGGTTGAGTGGCTTGCGTCGAAAGTGAGACCGTCAGCGGTAGGGTTCTCTACCTGCCTTGGCTTCTCTGTCACCTGTCCGGGCTGTGAACGCGGGCGTAAGGTATTACGATGATACACTATTAAAAAAAATTGTTCGAATTTGAACAAACCGCCGTTCAGAAGGTTGTCCCTGTAACCGAACGCTTGGAATGCTTTATCGTTATCCAATACAGAGAGTACATAAAGTTATTGCTTTCAGCATTAGAGCTCATGTCTCCTGCCGGCAGTTCATAATGTTAAATTAATAAAAGTAACCTAACCTAACCCATTGCCCACTGAAAAGGAAAACCAGGCCTGAAACCAGATTATATGAATTTAGTTCCAACCTCAACTACAACCATCTTATTAAGCTTAAAACATCTATCACGAAAGTGATATGCGTAAAATAAATAAAACCTTTTCATAGCGCAAAAGATATTACATTCTATTCTCAAGTGAAGGGCCGGGAACTAGTAACACCGATTTTATAATTTATTTCTATGCTGAAAACGTCAAACCAAATTGCAGTATATTACGAAATATTTTCTTTAAATTTTAATTCCAGAACTTGGGAAATTACATTTCCGAACGAATTTCGTCTACCTTGCCAATCAAATAAAAATATACTTAGAAAAACGGTGCGTGTCCTATAAATTCGGACCTTTCACAACCCTTTTTCGTTTTCCACTTCGTTAGGACACGGAGGTTATTTATATCGTTATTTGTGTTATGTTTCTCTTCAATAGGTGGGGTAGTTTCTGAGAAACAGCGTTACAGACCTAACTCCAGCGTTTGAGTCGCTAGTGAAGGAGCTACGCTCCAACAATGAAATTGAAACTTCGGTTAATTTCCAAACACACTCACCCTGTAAATAAATTACTACGAGTAATAGTTTAATCATTCAGTACACTAACTTAAAACAACATAATAATGTACGAAAAAACTACCTATAAAAAAGTGCACTCTAAACCACTCATTTATTACTTTATGGAAGTTATATTTGTTTGTTACTTTTGGCCATATGACGTTTTCCGCAAAATAGTGTCACACTTATTTGTTACTTTTGGTCATACATGAAAGTGTCACTCTGATATGTTAATACATGTACCTGAAACCAATACAAAGAAATCCATATAGGATTGTGTGTAAGACCTGTTCTAAGGGGAACGATCTCCTAGCTATTGGAACGAATCTATTCTATTGTGTAGTTTTCAAGCCTTCCTCCAGAGGGCGAAAGAGCTTTCGTCCTTATTGGAACGAAATAAAATATCTTGAACACACCGTTCTCGGTTACATACCTTTAGAACGCTATCGTTCATTTTTGAACAGCCTGTTCTAAGTTGAACGTCTTCTGAACGAATTTTTTTAACAGTGTAGACCTCCGGCGGCTGCGGTTAGACGGAACGGCTAGCTGCGGCTGCGGCGGTTTGGATCACCTGTATATAATTTTCTGACCACGTCCCAGCAAACACAAACACGTCCTATGGACATCCGATAGACGTCACACTCGGATCTTGCCTTCGTCCGTAGGACATCCCACAATCCGGGGTTGACGTCGGTTGGACGTTAAAGGACGTCCAAATGTCCGGTTTGTCTATAGCCGTAGTACGTCCCGGGGACGAGTTTTCGGACGTCCAACGGCGATTACGGCGGTCGTACCCTGGATGTCTTACTATAAAACCTAGAGATGTCTTTAGGCCTTTAATTTGGTTCAATCAAGGCTCAATAGGGATGAAACTAGGACGTTCATTGGATATCGTATTCTGAACAAATAATTTAAAAAGCCAAGCTAGATATTAAAATTTTATTCAAAACATTAAAATACAAGATAATGGAAAAATCCAGCAACAAGTGTACAATTTGATTGTAATAACACGAACTCTGCAAGTATTAGCAGTTAACATATAAATTATAAAACTTATATAGTTATTTAATTTTTATAAAACAAAATAAATTTCGAACTAAACTATTAAAAAATTAAATAACCTTCCTTACACAAATGTAAAAAAAAAACAATAAAATTAATTTTTAAATCAGAAGCAAAATAAAACTAAGCCATTTAATACTATTCCTTAAAAAAATTAAGACTATCGAATGAAAAATGTACTCTAGAAATTACTATTTCTCGAAGATTAATTTTATATCTATCCAAATCTTACTTTTGGAATTACAATTTAACTATATAAATTATCACAATATAAAATAAAGCTTTAGGCGAACCGTTCAGTGAGAGTAATGAATAATAAACTTAAAAAGTTAAATTGAAACATGTACAGGTCCAAAATGAACTTTAAAAACAGCGAACCTTCCCTAACATTCGGAGAATTCAACGCAAATCTTACTTTTGGAATTACAATTTAACTATATAAATTATTACAGTATAAAATAAAGCTTTAGGCGAACCACTCAGTGAGAGTAATGAATAATAAACTTAAAAAGGTAAATTGAAACATGTACAGGTCCAAAATGAACTTTAAAAACAGCGAACCTTCCCTAACATTCGGAGAATTCAACGCAAATCTTACTTTTGGAATTACAGTATAAAATAAAGCTTTCGGCGAACCACTCAGTGAGAGTAATGAATAATAAACTTAAAAAGTTAAATTGAAACATGTACAGGTCCAAAATGAACTTTAAAAACAGCGAACCTTCCCTAACATTCGGAGAATTCAACGCAAATCTTACTTTTGGAATTCCAAATGCAATATATTGCAACGGGTCGGCCGACACCGACAGATGTCGCCCGCCTCGTTGCAGTCTCTCTCCCTTTCATATTTTTTCCGACACGGAAAACAAACGTACTTTGGTCACGTGTGACAAATTAGTTTTTTTACTTTTGTTCTTCAATATAAAAACCTGAGTCCGGCCGATCTAAAGAGAGAGAGGACAATTTTTCCCTGCCTTTTTTAAATCCAACAGGATTCATTTTCTCGAGCTCTCGACTTTCAATAATTATCTCTAACGTTAAAAGGGAAAATGATAAAAAGCGAACAATTAGAATTAGATGGCCTGGACTACATTGTAAGTTTTTTTTTGTTTAATTTTTTGTTAATTGCCACGAATAAAAATAATTATTCCATTCAATCCATTGTCATTGCTTGGGGTAGGCCTAACAATAGATTTTACGGGTCTAAACTATAACTGTAACCGTTGGCTTCGTTTATCCGTTTAAATATTTGTAAATAAGGGTAGAAGCCGGTTACAATATACAATATAACAAAATGAAATAAAGCTTTAGGCGAACCACTCAGTGAGAGTAATGAATAATAAATTTAAAAAGTTAAATTGAAACATGTACAGGTCCAAAATAAACTTTTAAAACAGCGAACCTTCCCTAACATTCGGAGAATTCAACGCAAATCTTACTTTTGGAATTACAATTTAACTATATAAATTATTACAGTATAAAATAAAGCTTTCGGCGAACCACTCAGTGAGAGTAATGAATAATAAACTTAAAAAGTTAAATTGAAACATGTACAGGTCCAAAATGAACTTTAAAAACAGCGAACCTTCCCTAACATTCGGAGAATTCAACGCAAATCTTACTTTTGGAATTCCAAATTCAATATATAAAATATAACAGTATGAAATAAAGCTTTATGCGAACCGTTCAGTGAGAGTAATGAATAATAAACTTAAAAAGTTAAATTGAAACATGTACAGGTCCAAAATGAATAGACTTTGATCAAACATATTTTCTTCCTACCTCTGTAAAAGACACATGAAAAAACTCGAGTTAAAATCATTAAAAAAATCAAACAGTTTTTAAATAAAATACTTACTCTTATGATATATTAAATTAAGAAAATAATAATATAAAAAAATATAAAAATTAAGAACAGATAAAATTAATTAAATAATTAAGTAGTTTTGATTTAACACGTAATTTCATTAATTCACGTTAAATAAACTCGTAAATTTAAATAATAATATTCTTAATAAAATTAATATTTTGTGGTTCATTAATCATTATCAGCTCAAATACAAATACAGGTGAAAAAAAATTAATTTATTGCTGATAAAAGCACCTCTAGATAGCATTGATGGACCATGGACTAATTAATTAGTCCATGGATGGACGAAATCTTTCGGACGAATAGTGAAGATCCATGCGACGTCGATTGGGCTGAATATCCGATGTCGCTAAATTGGTTCTACGAGGACTAAAATGGGGCGTCCGTTATTCGTCCCGTAGGACAAATTTTGGCCGGACCATGCTGGGACGTCCCAGGGACGATTTGTGTTTGCTGGGATGGCTGCAGCTGAACGAACGGCTGGCGTCGGCTGCGACTAGACAGAACGGGGGGCTGCGGCTGGACGGGAACGGCTGCCGGCGTCAGAACTCGTTGTAGAAGCGTCTTATTAGACTTGGAGTCGGACTCGTTCTCCCTCCCAAATATTTTTTTTTTTATAAATCTGATTAGGAATTTGAGAAAGTTCGAGGTCGGAAGCTATAGCGTCGTGGCTGGACGGGAACGGTGGGCGGCGGTTATAAAACAGCCTTTAATTAAATATGTTGTTGGATCGCTGTCGAAGTTGTGTTATTAATAATCGCTTGATGCATTTTAGGTGTTTCCCAATTTCGACGAAAGTTTGTAAACGCGATAACTTCTCAACCGTTGGTTGTAGAGGGAAATTTTTTTCACTCTCTAAATATGAATCGACCATTGTTAATTCAAAAACGCGCTATAGAACCAATATTTAAAAAGTTATCAAAAATGAGTTTTGACGGTACATGCCAAAACTACAAATTTTTGGCGGACGAAACCGATAAATAACGAAAGATATTGGAAAATAAATAATAGTTGCAATTGGTTTCATCGATCTATCTATTATAGTTTTCTAACAGAATTAAGGCAAATTAAAGAGTTTTATAGTGTACGAAAAAACGTTGTTTGAGTGATTTTTATTAATATTAAAAAGAGGGCAAAAATTTCACCTGCTGGAGGCTTTTTAAACTGAGTGTACAGCGTCAGAACTCGTACTAATTTTATATTTTCTTGTATACTTTTGCCATTTGTGTTTATATCATATACTCTTGACCCTCACCAACGATTAAAATATATAAATACCCTGACTTATAGAAAATAATGCTCTTGACCATCTTGTTGTCGCGTATAAGGAGCAATGTTAAGCACATTAGTAATAATTAATTATATGTTATTCGAATGTTCAATACGTCAGACTTGAAGTTTCAACCCCTAATAGATAAAAACTAGCCCATATGGTTTAAGAGTAATTAAAATTAACCTTTAACCCCATTTAAATTTCGAGCAATACATAATAAATTTAATTTATGCAGATCATAGAATCAATTAAAAACAGAATCTTAATATTTAGATATTAAAAAATTTCTTAAGTGTTTATAGTGTTATTTTATAATATACAATATTTTTTTCATTAGGCAGTTATTCACAGTTTCCTTCACATGGTTTCAAACAAGTGAAACAAATCCAGTCTTAACAATTCTTGCACTTTAATCCTTCATCGTTCTTTTTCCTCGTACTCTGAAGTAAATCACATACAGCGCATTGTTTTCCACGCTTAGATTTAACAGTTTGTAACATAATTTACAATATATAACATTTTTATTTAAACTCTTTCGGCTTGTTGCGTTTCCTTTCGGAATATTGGGTTTTTCCTGATTTATAAACCTTTCCACGCTTTCAATGGTATTGCTCCCGTGGTGCAATACGCGCTTGGCATCCGCTGGACGCTGGGGTTTTCGGGATATTTCGAGCGTGGTGCAATACGCACGACAACTTGGTCTCGGAGAGAGGAAAGCGGAGAGACCGAGTGGACGAGGGAAGCGAACGAGAGGTCAAGGAATGTTTTTTCGCGAGACCGTGAAAAGTGAGTCGGGTCATCGACCGTCCGCGTATGGGCTTCCTCGGCCAAGTCTGGTGCGCGACAGAAATGTGCGCGTTTTCAAGCCATCCATCGAGGGACTAAAGAAGTCATTTGTTTTAGGACTGTTAATAGTTTATAAGTATTGTTTTATATATTTTAGTGTTTTAATTTCATTTAATAAAACCTGGCCAAATCAAATGTTTGTACGATCCAATAATTTTTATTACATTTCAACTTGTAGACACTTAGTTTAAATTTTTCCGAGAAGAACCTTAACTTACATATCTAATTTTAAAAGTGTCTCAAGTTTTCTTTTTCTCCGGCCTTAATATTTTTACACTTCCTTTTCTCGGGCAAACGTCTCTATTTGAAGTTTTTATTATTCAAAATACTTCATACATTAAGCACTTGTTAGATGTTGTCGAGTTTTCTTGACTTTCCGTGCCCAAGTTTTATTAAATTCAATTCGTTTTAGATATGTTATAAAAGGGAATATAAATAACCAATACATATTCTTAAAGAATTAATAAATACTAAGATAATTTTATACGGACTCCATCTAAATCAGTGGGAATTTTAATTTTTCAACAGCCCTTTCCGGGCCGCTACCCAGGCTGAAACGAAGAAGAGATCCAAATACTTGGCGCTTGAGTAACGCTGTATGTTTAAAGCAGTGGCCATCGAAACTCTTGGCTCCTTCGGTTTGGAACTGACCAACTCTATAGGTCGTAGGATTCGATCCGTCACTCAGTTTCCTACTTAATCCAGCGCTTCGCCATCGCTGCTCAACAAGGTAATGCCGCTTCGATACTGCACACCTTCCCACCGGGAACTTCCCTGAATGACTATTAGGTCCATCTTCAGTTTTTATTTGTTTTTAAAAAATTGTAAAATTGGCAATAGTTCATTATAAATAAATTACACCAAGTGACAATTAAAACTCCCAAAATAATTACTACTTGGACTTTAAAAGCTAGGGAAGCACTGATTCTATGATCTGTATATATTATATTTAATTATTATGTGTCGCTCGAAATTCATTTAGGTTAATTTGAATTTTAATTACTATTAAACAACGTGGGCTAGTTTTTATCTATGATATAAACACTATTACCAAAAGTATACAAAAAATAATTACAACGAGTTTGTCGCCGTCGAACGTCCCTGTCTTGACGCCGCCAGCCGGTCCCGTCCAGCCGCCACCGCCGCCAACCGTTCCCGTCCAGCCACGGCGCTATAACATCCAACCTCGAACTTTCCTCAAATTCCTGATTAGATTTATAAAAAAAATATTTGGGAGGGAGAACGAATCCAACTCCGAGTCTAATAAGCCGCTTCTACAACAAGTTCTGACGCCACAAGCCGCAACCACAGTCAGCCGTTCCATCCAGTCACAGCTGCCGCCAGCCGTTCCGTTAAGCCGCAGCCGTATAGCTAGCCTCTCCGTTCAGCCGCAGCCGTAGCTAGCCTTTCCGTCCAGTCGCAACCGCTGCCAACCGTTCCCGTCCAGCCGCAACTGCAGGCTTCCTTTCTGTCCAGTCGCAGCCGCCGCCAGCCGTTCGTCCAGCTGCAGCCATGTGGTCAGAATTTATATACAGGTGCTCCAAGCTGCCGCCAGCCGCAGCCGTTCCCGTCCAGCCGCAGCCGTTCCCGTCCAGCCGCAGAATTGTGGTCGGAATTTATATACCGGTGATCCAAACCACCGCAGCTGCAGCGAGCCGTTCCGTCTATCCGCAGCCGCCGGAGGTCTATCATCATAATATCTTACGCCAGCGTCCACAGCCCGGACAGGTGACAGAACAGCCAAGGCAGGTAGAGAACCCTACCGCTGACGGTCTCACTTTCGACGCAAGCCACCCAACCCAGCAAAAGGTGCAACAATGGGACGACCAACCCCTCACTTCGCACACAGCAGTGGGAATGCGTTAGCAACTCCAGCCAACACAATACCCACGTATGTAGAGAACCATACCCTACAGAAAGAGCTACAAAGGGGAACGGCAGGTACACAGAGGCCCACGTTACCCGGCACAGTTGGCACCGGACACCCGTTGTAGCCTCAAAAGGCCGGGAAACAGGACCTCTGCGCCTCATACGGAGACCCACCGCCCCACAGCAGGCTACCCAATCCTTCAAGGCGGCCAGTTTGCCTGAACCCTCTCCGGTAGCCTAAGCGGACGCCCAGTTATCAGCCCCTTCCTGATCGAAGTCGGAGGATGAGGCGTGAAGTGATCACCACCACCGCGAACATCATCTTAGAAAATAACAGCCTCTTCGAAATTCGAGAAAAAAGAGGAAGAAATATTTAATGCTACACTGAAGAAATCAGCATGTTGTCAGAATTTATAGCCCGGTGTACCGGTAAGAAAAGAACCACACCACCGGAGGCCTATCATCAGAATGCCCTACGCCAGCGTCCACAAGCCCGGACAGGTGACAAAACCAGCATGGGTAGCAGAACCCCACTACTGATGGTCGCACCCTCGACGCAAGCCGCTCAACCCAGCAGAAGGTGCAACAATGGGACGACCAGCCCGCCACTTCGCACACAGCAGAGGGATAGAGAACGGATGCTCTGGCAACTCCGGCCGACACCCCACCTACAAAGGCAGGGAGCAAAGCCCGTTGGAGAGAGCTCCTAAAGGGGAACGGCGGGCACACAGCAGCCCGCATAACCCGGCACAGCTGGCACCGGAGATCCCGGTGGGAGCCCAAAAGGCCGGGAGATGGGTCCGCCGTGCCCTCATACGGAGGCCCGCAGCCTCACAGCAGGCTACTCAATCCGCCGAGGCGGCCAGTTTGCCCGGCCCCTCTCCATTAGCCTGGGCCGAAGCCCAGTATCCAGCCCACACCTGACCAAAGTCGGAGGTTGGAGATAGGACCCTTTGGACGGAGCTAACATCTCCCAGTGCGCCACCGCCCTTACGGGTTACAAGAGCCGGACCCCGACTCCCCGGTAAAGCCACCAGTTATTGCACACTCCGACCCCTTGAGGGCCTGAAGAAATCAGCAAGTGAAATTATATCTACGATTCGACCAACTTGTTTATATGGAGAACGACGCCTTCAAAATTCAGTTAGTGGCGACTTCTAGCAACGCCAAAAGGAATCTTTTCCACGCTATTCAGATTCCACGCTTTTCAGTTTCCACATTATTCAGGTTTTACTAACTTTTCCACGTAAATCAGGATGCACGTTATTCAGTCGGTCCGGGGTCGGTACGGGGTTTTTTGGAATTTTTATTTTTAAGCGTTTTCTAACTACAAAAGTGACAAACTCATTCAAAAGTAGCACATCTTTATTTATTTTGTAAAATATCTAAGACGTTATCATTTCCAAAATAATCACAACAACCTGTCAGATCTGGAATGGGACAATAAAACGGTCTTTCTACAATGTATACATTTTGCAGTTTTGTTTGGTCGTTAGGTAGAGTCTGGTTTTCAAAATGAAAAGAAAAGTCGCTTAACTGACTTTGACAGCGAAATTGAAGCAACAGCCTATAACCGTAACCGCAAACGGGCGGAGTCGCGGACGCCGGGACGAGAGTAGTCACTTCAACGGCCGACTATTTAAAAGTAAAAGAAAAACCCAAAACGACGCGAACTTTGTAATTTCGAACTAGAGAAGTCGCTAAGAGAACAAGCTGGCTTGCCCCCTCCTTCCCCGTTTTGAGTGAAGCTAAACATTCGAACTACTTGATCCGTTTCACATAGGGGGTGAGTTCACCCCGCCCAGTGAGACGGATTTCCGTTCACATTCTTTGTTTTATTCCCGTCCGTTGCTCAAGTAAGAGGTACAACCGCCGTTCGCACAAGGTTATTCCCCTCAGTTCAAATTCTATCTAATTTTGTTACCAAAACACAAATGTTATTTAATCAAATAATTCCAATTAAAAATCATTTATTGGAACAAAAGCGACTCGCTACATTACATATGGAAACGAAGATCCGCTCTTCGTTCATTGTCTGCACCGGAAAAGTTGAAGACGCAAGTTAACCCGCTCAGAGAAACGGACGTCCTAGAAGCTCGTTTCCTCTCTCCGTCTCAGTTACTCGAACTATCGTTCTCCCTAGTTCGGAGCTCATTTGCCGGGATGAATTCACGCCCCCCCTACGTGAAACGGACCAAGTAGTGCGAATTGGGCGTTTATTCTATTTTTTGTGGGATTTGGAAAACCCGACAAAAAAACCCTGAGTCGGGTCGGGGTTGGAAACCCGGGGATAAGATGCCGCCTAAGCCATCATTACGAGCTTTGTCGTTGAAGGGAAACTCACGATCGCGTAAGCCGAAAAACTAAAGGTAACGTACCGAAATAATCAACGCCGGATCCGTCAACGGAAAGATGCCTCCTAAGCCATCATTACGAGCTTCGTCGTTGAAGGGAAACTCACGATCGCGTAAGCCGAAAAACTAAAGGTAACGTACGGAAAGATGCTGCCTAAGCCATCATTACGATCTTTGTCGTTGAAGGGAAACTCACGATCGCATAAGCCGAAAAACTAAAGGTAAATCTCGTTCTGAATAAATGAAAAATCTCGTTCTGGGTATATGAAAAATCTCGTTCTGGGTATATGAAAATTTCGTTCCGGATAAATGAAAAATTTCGTTCTGGATAAATGAAAAATCTCGTTCTGGGTATATGAAAAATTTCGTTCCGGATAAATGAAAAATTTCGTTCTGGGTATTAGAAAAATCTCGTTCTGGGTATATGAAAAATTTCGTTCTGGATAAATGAAAAATCTCGTCCTGGATACGCGAGTCTCGTTCTGGATTAATGAAAAATCTCGTTCTTAATACGCGAGTTTTGGTTATAAAAGTGCATACTTAGTTCATTTAGTTTTTTCCGGTTTGGCGCCCCATATAGATCCCTCCTACAACGTCGGCACGATTTTCCCTAAATTTTCGACCAAAACTGAAACGTCGTTATAAGAGTTATTGAAGACCTCAGTCCACTTTCCTATGGCGAAATTTTATGAAGCCAAGTGCAGGAGAATCCATAGTCGGTTAGCTAAAACATTAAGACTTTATTTTCAACTAAGTACTTTCCATGCGTAAGATTGAGTTTTGTGAATCCCTGGCGGGATTATTCTTACGGTCAACAAATATTGTCTGGCAGTACTACATTAATATTAATGTATCAGCGTTGGTGTACAGTACAGAAATAGCCATACGGCTTTGTTGCTACTGTCAACTTCAGCGAGAAACGTATTAGAATCCCGTCATTTAACGAATGTTAGTCGACTGTAGATATGAAGCTTCGTACTGAAAAGAGTTAGTGTTCCATTATTGACATGGGAAGCCAACTGATCAGCTCGTTGCCAGCAGGGCCGGATTAAGGGGCGGGGGGCAGAGGGGGCATTTGCCTTCGGGCGCCATCCAAATAGGGGCGCTGAAGAAATCTTGTTATACCCATAGCGAATTCGGAAAACACAAAAACATCTTAAAATAAAATTTACCCGTTTGAAATTTGAATAATGGCATTTTTACACACTTTATTTTGGCGCGAGTTAGTCTTTTTAAAAGTTAGTTTTAGTGACTGAGAGGGAAGAACGTAGCCCCGTTTTGATTTTAGGCTGGCATAACAGCAACAAGCAAACTCGCTTTGAGGCGATAATGTTCCGACACCCAGCACCATCCACGGCAATCGTGTCTCTCCTTGGATTATACTTCCTTACTGTTAGTGACGACATCTGGGAATAGTCTACTCGTCGCTGTAAATGTTAGCCCTTGTATTTATTTATTAATTTATTTATTAATTAATATTTATTTATTTATTTATTTAGAAAGGAACTTTGCCAACCAAGCCGAATCCGGCTTATGCGCAGGCATTGACAGAAAGAAACAGTATAGTAAATTACCAATAAAGTAACAAAATAAAAAAGAAAATACATACAACTATATAAAAAATGAAATAATTTAAAAAAAAATTACATGTACGTTAGACATACAGGCTAAGGATGGGATGCGAGGTGGTCTGTTACAGCAGTTCTAAATTTATGATAGTCGTTTATTGCAACAATATCCTGCCGGAGCTTATTCCAATCGTTAATTACTGAGTGGGCAAAACAATTAAGGCGTAAAGCCGTGTTGGCACGAGGTTTCTTAAGTTTAAGGGAATGATCTCTAGTGCGGTTATCTGTGTCTAGCGAAAAATAATCAGAGAAACCTAGATCTAATTTGTTGTTAAAAAAATTATGGAGCAGACACAGATTATTAAGTTTGTGACGCGCTGAAACAGGTTGTAATTTAAGGGCTTGTTTATAAATGTTATAATATAGACAGTAATTGTTGGTTATTTGGATTTGCAAATGTAAGTAAACTTTAAATCATAATTTAAAAAGGTTTATTTAATTCCGAGCTCAACCTAAACTTTTTAATGTAATTTTTAAATATATCGCATGTTAAATGGGCATTCAATATTTGGAAGTAGCTAACATCTGCCCCTATACTAGTTTTGGGTGATGTAGGGTACGCGACGATTGTATTAATAGTTCCAAACTAAACTAAGGCTTTTTAAATGGAAAACAGGATATGTAAATACAGAGCAGCTACTAAAGAGCGAGAAATGGCTTTTTACAATAGAAAACAGGGTAATTAAATACGGAATAACTACAGAAGAAACAAATTTTTTATATCAATAAAAAACAGGGAATGTGCATTCGGAGAAGCTACAAAGAGACAAAGATGGCTGGTTTCTATGGAAAACAAGGTAATTAATTACGAATCAGCTACAAAAGAACCAGAAATTGCTAACCTAACCTAACCTAATCTAACCTAATGGTAGAATAGAAAAAAAACTGGAGAAAAAACAAAAATGACAAATGGAAAACATTTTATAAGATAATAAGAAACTAAAATCTTAGTTTAGTCTACAATCGTCGCGTACCCTACGTCACCCACAACTAGTATTGGGACAGATATAAACTACAGTCCAATATTAGGAAATTGTTAAGTTAACTATGGTTATTGGACATTAAGATCTGTAACAAGTAATACAGTTTGAGTGAGTCAACAGACAACAGTCAGATAATGGGCCCCTAAGTGGTATACACAAAATATATATCAATGTATTTTTATTGTAAAAAATAGATGATCTTTAGTATACAAATAATTATTTTTAGGTAATAATGAGAGACATTCTACGGTTTTCTACCTTTGCCTTTAAACCGAATTCTTTCGACTACTAGAATCGATTTTCTCTAAGCTTACTGAAATATTTAGAGCAAAAACACGAGTACCACCAAAGGTCTAGAGAGTGAGGAGTAAAAACGCGAACAAGTAAAGAGACCAAGAAGTGGGGGAGAAAACTAAGCTTTAATGGGGAAAAATATGCGGTACTTCGGCCGATAGGCCTTCAAGGCGAAAAACTTTATAACGACTAACCGACAATTTGAAAATGTTTAAAAATATTATTAAAAACGCGAGACGATAACATGCGACAACAAAAGGAGAATACAAACACGCGACCAAAAAGGGGGGGAGACTAGAAAAGCTAAAAAAGCTAAAAATGACCCATAAAAGGGGAATGTTCGCAAAAAGTTTGATGAACAATTAAAGGGGGGGAAAAAGACGAAAGGAAAACGAGAAGCGAGGGAACCAAACATCAAATGCTTGCGAACAAACCCCTAACCGACAACCAAAAAACCGTCCACGTTCGAAACAGACGACAATCGAGCAATGTCGAACGCGGGCGGGAAAAACACGAAGTCGGGATGACCGCAAAACACACACAACAATACCCCCTAAAAACGAACCACAATGGCTAAAAACTAATTTAATGTTTAACCCCGACGGAAACTCTGTGGCTAAATTAAAAATGAGGCGATTTTCTTCAGTGCGGCGGCCTTTCGTGGGGAGATTAGTAGTTTTCATGACGCGGATTGAAACGTCATTGATGTTGTGAACGTGATTAAAATGTTGGGTGACGTGGTTCTTTGCTGGCGTCTTTCTAATGTCGTAGAGATGCTCCCTGAACCTGTCAGCGAGCCGCCTTTCCGTCTCGCCGATGTAGAGCATCGAGCAGACTTTACAGCTAAGAGCGTAAACGAGATTGGACGTCGATTCGATGAATTTGCGGATGATACGTCAAGACGACAGAAGGCCTCTCAGTGGCGGGCTTCTTGGGGTGAACGGCAAGAGCATCATCGCGTGTAACAGCAGAGGCCTTGGTAAGAGCAAGCTGTAGAACCTTGGTAGAGTAACCTCTTGCCGAAAAACAATCGCGCATTTCGATGGCCTTGTTGTTGAAGTCATTATCTGAAGAGCAAATTCTGCGTAAGCGAAGAAACTGGGAAAACGGAATTGAATTAGTGGTGTGCCGAGGATGGGAAGATGTCGGCAAAAGGTATGAACGAGAGTCAGTTGGCTTGCGATATAACGAGGTGGACACGCCATCACCGGAAACCGAAATTCACAAATCCAAGAAGTTGATAGATGTCTCGGAGACTTCGACCGTGAACTCCAGAGCAGGATGCATGGCGCAAAAGGATGCGAGGAAGGTTTCAAGGTCAATACGACTGCAAGAGGCGAACTGGGCAACGTCATCGATGAAACGACCATGTAAATCCGGAGTAGGGCCAGCGTAACCTGAAAAGAATTGCTCCTCAACCCAGCCAACGAACAAATACGCGTAACTTGGTCCCATCTTAGTGCCCATAGCAACACCGCTAACCTGTCTGTAGAACTTGCCGTCAAAAGAGAAAGCGTTCAGCGTCAACACCAGTTCAGCGAGACGAACAAGGGTATCGGTGGGAGGGTACTTGTCGGTCCGTTTGTTCAAAAAGTGTTGGAGGGCACGAAGACCATCAGCGTGAGGAATCACCGTATACAAAGATTTAATATCCATAGAAATTAACCACCTTTTAGTACCTGTAAAGGAGAAACAAGAGAAACGGCGGAGAGCATCACTTGTGTCTTTAATGTAACTTGGAAGAGAGGTCACAAGCGACTGCATTTCACTATCCAAGAAACTCGAAATGTACTCCGTAGGACAGGAACAGGCGGAGACAATTGGACGACCCGGGTTGTGAGGTTTGTGGATTTTAGGTAGTAGATAGAAGTGAGATGTCCGGTGGTTGTCAACGATAAGGCATCTCGCCATGGGTGGAAGATCTGTAGCCTCGATCATTTCATTGATCTCAGAAATAATCTGTTTTTGATACTCGGATGTTGGATCAACTAGAAGCTCTTCGTAGAAATCGGTGTCGGAAAGTTGACGGAGGGCCTCGGCAACATAAAGATCCTTCTTCCAAACAACAATAGCACCCCCCTTATCAGCAGGTTTAATCACAATATCACCCCTACCTTGAAGAGAACGGAGAGCAACACGTTCGGCATTCGTCAAATTAGAAGTCTTAGTTTTGCGGAACTGAAGATTGGCAATCTCGTTCTTGCAGGCAGCAATAAACACATCAAGAGTTTTATGCTTCCCTTGAGGATTGAAGACTTTCTCTTTGGGATTGTGGATCTGCTGAAAGATAGTGAGGGGAGCTTTGGGTTTAGATGGCTGGTCGGAGAAATGAGACCGAAGGCGCAGACGACGGTAGAAATCCTCGAGATCATGAAGCAACTGGAAGCGATCCGGCAAAGTTTTCTCTGGAACGAAGGATAAACCCTTCGAGAGAACCGTCCTTTCATGGGTGGTAAGAGTCAAATCCGGTGGAATAGTCACGACGAGACGCTCAACCGGCACTGCAGCGGCTGGGGGCCTAAGGGTGGTAGTTTTACGGGCCTTAGTCTCAGAAATAGAATTGAATAAAATAGAATTGTAATATCGAATGGCCTGAATTATAGTCCAATAGAGATCGTTGTTAGGTCCACAAAGGCGTCTCAAACCCGCCTTCTGTGAAAAGAGAGCGCTACGAAGATCAGTTTTCTTCTGTTGTAAGCAGCGCAGGTACGAACGCATCAAACGTCTGGAGGCCACTCTCAATATGTTGGTAGATTGAAAATAGAAGTTCCGTTCATCGTCCAGTCCATGGAAAAATAGTCTAAAACCATTGGGGACAACATAAGCATCCAGGCAGGAACGAAGGAACGTAATATGAGACGCCGTCTTGGTAGAAGTAGTGGTCAGGCGGAAAACTTCAATGCTGGCACCGAAGATAGCAGGCGGAACTGAAGGAAAACCAGGCGGCGGACCAAGAGTATCCCGGCAATAATCTGATATGTCGTGGATGAAATCAACGCGGAGGGAGTTAGATAAACGACTGATACAGGGCATAGTGGTGGAGAAATATATTAAACAGCTAGAGCAAAAACACGAGAACCACCAAAGGTCTAGAGAGTGAGGAGTAAAAACGCGAACAAGTAAAGAGACCAAGAAGTGGGGGAGAAAACTAAGCTTTAATGGGGAAAAATATGCGGTACTTCGGCCGATAGGCTTTCAAGGCGAAAAACTTTATAACGACTAACCGACAATTTGAAAATGTTTAAAAATATTATTATATAACATGCGACAACAAAAGGAGAATACAAACACGCGACAAAAAGGGGGGGAGACTAGAAAAGCTAAAAAGGACTGTCATAAAAGGGGAATGTTCGCAATAAGTTTGATGAACAATTAAAGGGGGGGAAAAAGACGAAAGGAAAACGAGAGGCGAGGGAACCAAACATCAAATGCTTGCGAACAAACCCCTACCCGACAACCAAAAAACCGTCCACGTTCGAACCACCCTAGCTAAAAACTAATTTAATGTTTAACCCTGACGGAAACTCTGTGGCTAAATTAAAAATGAGGCGATTTTCTTCAGTGCGGCGGCCTTTCGTGGGGAGATTAGTAGTTTTCATGACGCGGATGGAAACGTCATTGATGTTGTGAACGTGATTAAAATGTTGGGTGACGTGGTTCTTTGCTGGCGTCTTTCTAATGTCGTAGAGATGCTCCCTGAACCTGTCAGCGAGCCGCCTTTCCGTCTCGCCGATGTAGAGCATCGAGCAGACTTTACAGCTAAGAGCGTAAACGAGATTGGACGTCGTGCAGGTGAAAGACCCTTTGATCTGGAAATCTCGCTTCGGACCACGCACCAGTAGATCACCAGACACAAAAGCGCAAGTGTTTTTGTTACCGCCGTGATAATAACGTGCGATCTATCCTTGTTTCTAGCTCCTTGCCGGGACATGACGCCAGCGTGACTTACGAGGGTACCCAAAAGTGCAATCGCTCACGGTGTAAAAATTAAATGAACACTATTCAATTTGATCGTTTATTTTAATTATTTTAGCACCGATTCGATCTTTTTTTAAAAGCTATACTTTCGCTTCCAATCGATTGATTTTACTTAATTTTAATGTGAAAATGTTGAGCTTCAGATTTTATTTGAGCGCTATTATTTATATTCAATAAAAACAAATATTTTGTTTACAAATTCTGAAAACGATTTTTTTGGAAATTTGTTAGTAGTATCCGAAAATTAATATATCTATAACTATATTTATCCATATCCTTATCTATTTATTACTGTATCTATCTATTTATTTATTATTTTATTTATCAATATAAGAATTTATTAGGTGTAAATTTTAATTTATTCTTAAGGTGAAATTTTAATTTATTCTTAAGGTGAAATTTTAATTTATTCTTAAGGTGAAATTTTAACCCTTGATCATAAGGTGTATGCTTATATCTATTTGTTGCAGTGTCTAGTGGTTGTTTGGGTCCAAAATTTTAATTAATAAAAAAAAATTGTGAGAGAGATAATGACTAAGCACCAATGTTAGGAATTTGCTTATTTGCCAATAACCCTCGTCATTATAGTTGACGATTGTGATGAATACATTTGTTTTAGCGGGAGCTCTTGTTTTTGTCTACCATGATGTATTGTGCCATCCCTTAAGTGCATGAAGGGAGAACTGTCACCACCCTAAATTTGGTTAAAAACTATTTAATTGATAAATGGCGTTCGAAAATGGTTATACAAAAATTTCATGTTAATATTGCCAGTATTTGATTTATTATTAGCAACGAAATTTCGGGTTTTATCCCCCCCCCCATCCGACTCGAGAATCTCAGAACCGATCGGTTGCTACCAACGGCGCCATCTCGTGAACGAAATATTTTTTCCCCGGTTTTATCGTTTTTCGGTCGGAACTGTCGTCTGCTACGACATTCTCCTTGGCTTTTTAACCTAGTTAAATTGGTAGATAGTAGTTAATCGTGTTATTAATACGCCTTAAACGCCGCCCTTTCTAAAATTTTTGCCGCTTCATTCTTTTGGCGCTGCACGTACGTTCAAGCATGATTTCTGAAATTTTTTAAGCAGTTTGATGTAGGTTGCGGATAAAGTAGCGTAACGTTTTTAATACTTTTCTGATAAATATAAAATTTCAGGGACATAATTATTAATATATTTTCTATCTTTCTGTAAAAAAACCTCACCAATATTGGAAAAATTATGATTTCTGTTAATTGGAAAACCGGCTTTCCTCTCTAAGAAAGAACGAAATGTCTTTAAGGGAGGAACTAGTCGTTTCTTTTTAATTCATGTTCGAAAAATTTCAATAATTCTAAACGCATTCGCAGTAAGTGGGTCCAGGGGACGGCAATTTGCAATTCGCAGTTTTTCCTTTTGAGCATATTTTACAACTGTCTAAATATAAGTATGATCCACGATTTTGTCACTAATCGAGTGAAATTTGGCACATATTAACATATGAAATCAATGAAATGTGGAAAAATATTTTATGTTAAAGTATATTTAACATTTGAATTAATAATGAAAATTCTTCTACAGAGGGCCCCCAATCTCAGCTTTCGCACTAGTCCCAGCTAAACACCAAGTCAGTCCTTGTTTCAGCTAAACACCGAGTCCGTCCTATTCCCAGCTAAACACCGAGTCCGTCCTATTCCCAGCTAAACACCGAGTCAGTCCTATTCCCAGATTAACACCGAGTCAGTCCTATTCCCAGCTTAACACCGAGTTAGTCCTATTCCGAGCTAAACACCGAGTCAGTCCTTGTCCCAGCTAAACACCGAGTCAGTCCTAGTCTCACTGATTATCATCGTCGGCACCCGCAGGAACTTTCGTATTTTATAAACACACTACGGACCTTTAATTTCGCCATTTATCATACGCGTTATTGGGTGATTGCGCACTTCTGCATTTGGAATTGATGACTGTTGGTTTATATTTGACACGGAGCTTGCACCAGAGTCGATGTTTGATGTAGTCAAAGTTTCCTCATTGGGTTCCATAATAAACGATCGTAATACGACGCTCAAGCCTGTAGACGTACTATTAGTCATGGTTTTTGTAAATCCTAACACTAGTGCTATCAACTGACACTACTCGAAAAAAGGTGAAATTCTACATAGAAATTGACTCGTTTCTTCGGCGCAATGTGCAGCTTTCATTGGCGGTCATTTCACTGCTTGAAAACGAGTTTTGCATTTTAAATGTATATAAAATAAATAGCTTGCCTGCTGATAAACCACAAACGCCAATTAAAGTAGTTTAAGTTCGTAATTGAACAAATTTAGAAGATGTTCGACCCAAATAAGAGATAATCCTTGGTTGTTCTACGTGGAATAAATCGATTCCTAAAGTCAGTAAGTGGAAATTTTCTCATCTCCATGTTGCGAAAACTTACTTCCGCTATATTATTACGTCGTCTTTCCTTAAGCCTTAGAGAGAGAGGCGATTGACTTTGAAAATCAAAATAGTGTCGTGTACGACATCAGAAAAGAAACGATAGTAAATGCGCACGCCACTTTTGGAATCACATAATCATACTAGTGCAGTCCATCCACTTTATACAGTCGATGCAATACCATCAACGATAAAATATTCACGAGCGAAAGCTATCGCCGTCGCTATTGGGGCTTGGCAGTCAGAGGCCTAACTACCTTCTATGGTACGCAATAACGCGAATTAGAAGGTTTAAATTAAATATAACCTAGTAATGGTTATTATTCGCATAACTGTCACGCTTGTATTGTTTTGTGTGTCCTCCATGATAGTACAGCTGCGCATTTACAACGCTAGGATTTAAGCATTTTCTATGCTAATATAGCAAACACTATAGGTAATAGGCACTACCTTGGTAGAGCGGTGCTTCAAAGCCACTCCTACAATCGTTTCGATCACCAATTGTTACGGCTTCATAGCAAGAAAAATCCTTTGCTTCCTTACACTACCAATTGCTTAATGGGGTTCAGACCATTTTTGAAACACGCACCATTTTATGGATTATTTAAATTTCTCACAAAGGGATTTTAGTATTCACGAAACATTTATTTTTAAATGAATCATTTGATTCGTTTTATTTAAACATGTTAAAATTGGCTGTTCAAATATATCTAGTAACATCGGAACCGCTCAGACCATCAATCTCCGATAAAGCCAATCTTCATCAATAGACTTTAACTGAAATTATTCACCAAAAAATTAAACCGTCAAAACGAAAGGTTTTTAAATTAAAAACGCGTGAATCTCGATGATATCGTCCTTTTTTTTGTCGCACGTGTAATTATTTATTGTTATCATAAAATCGAATCACTCGAGCTAAGCTATATTTATCTTCCAATATTCTTAGCCAATAAGATTATCCCTTCCAAATTTATTCAATGAACCGTTCAAATCAATTTCTCTTAAGATCTAATAATCAGCCCTTTTAGCGTACCAAGAGCCGTGAAGCGGTCAACGTGAGATTTAAATTAATAGCTGAATTTCCGTCTCTTAAGCGCGGAGCAGATAACAAGCTTCTCGTGCTGGTCGCTGCGTGACTCTTTGTAAGCTGAAAGACTCGACATGTGTCAGATTTATAGCCCGGTGTACCCGGTAAGATTTGAACAACACCACCGGAGGTCTGCCATCATTATGCCCTACGCCAGCGTCCACAGACCCGGACAGGCGGCAAAACCAGCATGGGTAGCAGAACCCCACTACTGATGGTCGCGCCCTTGACGCAAGCCACTCAACCCAGCAGAAGGTGCAGCAATGGGTCGACCAGCCCCCACTTCGCACACAGCAGCGGGAATAAGAGCGGATGCTCTGGCAACGCCAGCCGACACCCAACCTAGAAAGGTAGGGAACCAAGCCCATTGGAAGGAGCGCCTAAAGGGGAACGGCGGGCACACGGCAGCCCGCATAACCCGGCACAGCTGGCACCAGATATCCTGGTGGAACTCCAAAAGGCCGGGAGACGGGTCCGCCGTGCCCTCATACGGAGGCCCGCAGCCCCACAGCAGGCAACTCAATCCGCCGAGACGGCCAGTTTGCCCGGCCCCTCTCCGTTAGCCTGGGCCGAAGCCCAGTTACCAGCCCACACCGGACCGAAGTCGGAGGTGGAGATAGGACCATTTGGATGGAGCTCAGTGCGCCACCGCCCGTGACGGGTTACAAGAGCCGGACCCCGACTCCCCGGTAAAGCCACCAGTTATTGCACACTCCGACCCCTCGTGGGCCAAGCTTAAAGGCTAAAGTAATATCAAACCAGGCACCGTGGCCATCCCTTTTAGCAAACTAAGCTGGAACAGGAACGAAGTGTAAAATGACAGCGGCAGCAACTCATTGAAGTGCATTGTCCCATCACTCTCCTCTAAGTTTAATCAAACTTTGAAATGTAGTTTGCTCCGTTTTCAATTCCTAGTTAATTCAGATACATTCTCTTTTCATTTGATTATTTGGGGACCATTAAAGGCAGTAGTTGTCACATCTTAGAATGATTTGAAAAACATCTTTTAAAGATAAATGCCGCAAGAATAAGGATATTGGCAGGGTATACAAGTCGTCATATCTTTCAAAAAGGTTGAAAATAAATATATATTTAGTTCGGACTGAATGCTATAACACTTTGCTTGCTTGCAGAATGAAGCAGTATCTTTTGTTATTTGTACTTTTTTTAACAATGCTTTCATAGCTTATGAAAATTATTTTATTATGTTTTGGTAAAACGTGAAAACCAAAATCTTGGATTTCAGAAACAATCTCCTACGTCATCGTTAAACCAAAAAAAAAGCTTGTTTGCGTCACTTGAAGGCTTTTGATTAGTTAAAACTCTGAATTTGGTAACAGCGGAAATAACCTATTCATTTGACAGTATGTTAGAAGTCGTAGTTGTCAATAAACGAATTACTTATTTACTGAGAATTGAGATATGGATATAAGTTTGCATCTGTCGAGGAACAATTAAGGGTTGGCTGAAGTTCGAAATTAAAAGATTAATTTTAGGTAGATTTTTTAGAGCTCTCATAGCTTGGGCTCCGAGTACTTCCTGGGGCGTGTATAAGGCTCGAATCTGAAGAGGTTTATGCCTCTGAATCCTTTCCGGAAACGCTTATGCTCTGGGGAATTATTTGGGTTCTCAAAAGAGCGGCTCAGTATCTTAACCCGGTTGCACTTGTTCAATTGCCCACATTTACTAAAGATCGCCCATTTCGCATCCCAAATTTCCATTATTTCCTACGCGTAGATATTAGACCTTATTATACTTTTATATTATTTTATAAAATTGTTGAGTTAACATACGGCGAACAAGACTACCATTAAATGTACAATAAATTTCAGACCAAAAAATTAATGCGTATTTGTGTTTTTATCAATACCGCATAAAGTTGTCAAATATAATTATTGAACGTACTTATTGAAAGGTTTCTTTTTTCAATAAACTATAAAACGTTGCTCTTCAATCAGCTAACAATCGTATTAGACTTTTACTGCTATAAATATTTAAATTATATTTACGTTTATTTCGCAGGATAAAAACGATTAAGCTAGGCAAATACCCAAGTACCATTACCCAAGTCTTCTGGTAAAATTTATATAGGTAAAAAATTATGGCTTCAAATTTGGGTACGACTGATCTTTTAATAATCCGCTTATATCACTTGGTTTACATCTTACACTTTGGTGATATCGGCAATTTGACCTTAATTTATCTGTTGAAAGACGATCCAATAATTAAATTCTTTGACACAAGGTATCAAGAACTGAGGTTCAAAGCACCATTTTTCAGTGGGTTGTTGGTTCAAATGATATGGCAGTTCAATCCACGCACGTTCGAACACTCATGTTACCATGGGTCAACAGATCATAATGAAATTTTACACACTACAAATAGTGATCATGGCACCACCAAATACGAAATAATAGCCAAAAATTCGTACTCCTAATGGTTACCTAATGTTAATACCGGTTTTCCAGATGAACGGAATAGCTTAAAATTTTCAGATTTAAGGCAGTCGTTAGAGCAGTTTTCAGAAATACTAATGAAAATTTTCTACTATTAATGGTTTTTATTTAATTTAGGGCATCTTTTAAATTTTGAACGCGTGGGTGGTCGCGCTTGACGAATAACCCTGAAAAAAAGAAAACTATTATTTTGTTTTGAATATTGTTGAGCATTGTCAAGACATATTTTGGGAATTTGCAGAATGGTAGTTGTATGTCGTGTGAAAGACTTCCGTGCATTTTCTTTTACTGGGCTGGGTAAAATGCACAAAAGTATGTTGGAACAAAACATTCATCTTTTGGTGACGGCCATGAAACTACTATTTCATCTTTATCACATTTCATAAAACTCAGTAGAAAATCGTTTTCTTCTTATATTTTGCTTACGACTAAGGCTACATACCAGTCATTATCATATTCCGCAGCTACATAATCACCAACTGAAATGTCTTGAAATAAAAGTTTACCTTGGTTTAACTGTGGATTGTCTACTTCAGCGAGTGTAACTTTTGTACTAAATAGATCTGAAGAAAGCCTGTACATATTTCGAAAGAGGGACAAATTTATGATGGCTTCGAGAGCCGGCGATTGTGCTAGCTTTTGATAAACGTTCTTCCAGAGCTGTTATATGGAACTTAACATCGTCTTTTGAAACGAATAGGAATTAAATTCCAGCAACATTTCTAGCCGACCATTCATAAAATTGCAAAGGAGTTACAATTAGGTCTTCTTCACAGTTTTGTAGCGATGCTCGAGAAACCAAACGTTTCGCGGTTAAACCAATGCCGTCGCAAGGACTCTTACCACGCGAAGTGTTGAAGGAATTCCACTCTGTGGTCAGACCAAAGTCCAAATTGCGATGACATAAATTTAGGAGATTTTTACAATTTTTATATTGCGAAGCAGCGCCGTCGCTAAAGTAGTGCAAATGTGTGACGTGTGGTAGTATATCCTTAAGGTACGAAATCATAAACTTCATAAAACAGTGATCAGTTTCGGCACTGTGGTTCATTTCATCGCTAAATTTGACATGAAGTCTGAAAGAGATTCGTGTATATCAAGTAATCTCGTTCGACCTTCTTTATGAATCCACTGTTTGTATCGAACGTTATCATCAAGATCAATTTCCATTTCATCAAATAAAGAATTAACGTTTTTTTGAAACTTAATTCTGAGGGACACTGATCACAGCGGTGTAATATGCATTGTCGATTTTCTGTCGAGCATACAAATTCCTGCATAATTGTTTTATAGTTTTTTTTCGATGGTAGCGCCAATTTCATACGTTTTAGGTTCTGATGTATTTCGAAAATACAAACATTGTGCACACGTCCCTGACATTTAATAGTATAAGTCGTTTTTGTTTGTGAATTTTTTGACCACCGATATGTACAGTTGTATATTCCTTTTTTCCTGGGTAAACTCTGGATACTTCATCACTTTCAAAAGACGATCTGACAGCTTCTTCAGTTTCTTGTGGTAAAGTATTTCGTATTCTCTTTTCTATGTCTGGAAGCATTCCCAAATCATTTTTCAACTTTTTCGCTTTCCTCGCTAAATATTTTGAGACATCAAACTCTTCGCAAATCTTCGTAATTGTCCATGACTTGGGAAGTTTAGTCAAAAGTTTGCATTTTTCAAGTCTTGATGAAGATGCAACTTTATTTTTTAAATCTGATATAAACTCTACTTCAAAACTTGAGCGTGCACTATCCTGGCATAAATTATCCGTTGAAATATTCACCACCTTCGTAACTTTGCTGGCTAATCCATCTGTTGCCTGCTTAATTTTTATCTTTGCATACGCCACACGTTGATGACTTCGAATGGCGTGTAGCTTCATTGGGGATGCTTCAAGATACTCTAAACACGAATTAATATTGTCCAATTTCGTCTGTTCACAGAGAAATTCGAAACTAGACACGTTTGTGGCCTCATCATGTCGTGCTTTCAATGTTTTAACACAGTTTTTGCATATTTTTTGACCAGGAGCAATATGCTTTTCACTAAAGACACTGAACTGTTTGGCATCCTCAATTGATAGGAACACGAGATGACCTGTACAAATTGTTTAATTAGATCAATTTTAGAGGAAATATTTATGCACATTCCAAGTACTCACTTATAACAGATTTCTTGTGTACATTTAACGGATCACAACATTTTTGTTAAATAAAGAAAATTTCGTAATTAGCCTAGCAAAATGATGGTCACATATATCATTCAATGATACTTCGGTGGTAATGCCACTCCGCGCCAAAATTAGAGTCCGAGTTTCATCATATAAACTCCTTATTTTTGATAAACCACGAGTATTACATACGGTTATTTTGCGACAGTCTTGTTGATTTCCATGACCGACAGAACACTTTTCAAAAATGTTTTCCATTTCCTATTTACTAACTGGTCAGTCCTGAATTGCACTACTTCCTAAAATAAAAAAGAAAAGGCGCCGAAATTACTCTATCGCTGACATTGAACTAGCATAATACGAAGCAGACAACAATTACACAAACTGAAGGGCTGAACCTAAGAATAGATATCAACTAGAAGAAACTTAAAAAATGATTTTAATGTTTCTATTGAAAAACGTGTTTCTGTGAATAAACGACTTTTCGCGTATATTTGGACTTACAACCAAAATACTCCAAACAAACCATACACAAGCTAAGTATTAGGGCTATTATAAAATCTAACAAAATGTCAATTTGAAAATGGATCTTTTTCAGGGTTATTCGTCAAGCGCGACCCCCCACGCGTTCAAAATTTAAAAGATGCCCTAAATTAAATAAAAACCCTTAATAGTAGAAAATTTGCATTAGTTTTTCTGAAATAAGCTCTAACAACTGCCTTAAATCTGAAAATTTTAAGCTATTCCGTTCATCTGGAAAACCGGTATTAACATAAACCCTTAGGGGTACGAATTTCGTTGAGACAACAACCTTAAAACGTGGGGTATTTTTAAACTCGTATATTTTGAAAACCTTTAAATATTTTTGGCTAATATATCGTATTTGGTGGTGCCATGATCACTTTTTGTAGTGTGTAAAATTTCATTATGATCGGTTGACCCATGGTAACATGAGTGTTCGAACCTGCGTGGAATGACCCCAACCTTTTATGAAAAAAATATCCGCTCCCAGATAAAATGCAAATTATGGCTTTATTTTCCTAGGAACAGAATTATATCGTCTTGCTTCGGAAAACCTTTGAACTAATTCAAGTTGGGTTATTTTTTAAATCCTTCAGAGTTAAGCCTAGTACGTACAATACAATATGGTATAAAGAATGAAGGAATTGTCATTTCAAAATATGAGAAACCAATGTGGAATCTGGGGTACCAAGTGGCAACTTTAAATAGCGGGATTGTTATACTTAAAAGACCAAACGTCCTGTTTTGAACGGGACTGTCTGTTGTGCGAGTTACTAGCGGGGGTAAGCCTTCGGGGCTTAACTAATTAACTAAAATTAAAAGGTACGCTTAATTTCTAATTGTTTGTCGTTTTAAGTCGGATGAAATAACTTTAGACAACACAGGATTGCCTGCTCAAACTTGTTTATTCTATTAACTTCTGGTTGAACTATTTCTCTAACTGGAGAAATTCTCTCTTCTGGGTTAAAATGTAACTGAGGAGAAAGTGAACCTTTCCCCTCCTATTTTTTGTTCTCAATTCTTAGAACTTTTACTTTTATGGTTTTGACCTTGGGGTACCGAGCACCGATCGATTTTCCCCGCCTTTAACGCTAATAGGCTTCAATCGGTGCGCGGGCGCTGTCGTGACAAAGAGAGAACGCATCCCCTTCTTCAATTCCACGACAGCTTTCCGAAACTTGCGTTTAAGTGCTCATAAATCGCAAGTTTCCGAAGCATTATAAAACCCCCTTGAAAACCAATATCCGGGGGAAAAGATGCTTCGCAAGGTCATTTGGCGGGTTATCATAACAAAATGAAATATTTACACTGATAATTAATTTCGAGATATATACAAAGCAATATAGTATTTACAAAACAATAATGTTATTTTACACTGTCCCTTTTTCCCGGGGAAAGCTTACTCAAAAACCTGAAATGAAATTCGTAGAAATAAGTCAATTCTTCACTAAGATATTACGTCATGAAAAAAGCAAGATGGTAGTAAGTGGCCTTAGGTTTCTTTTTAAATTAGTTGTGAAAAGGCTTTCCTAAAAATTGTAATGTTTGTATGACTGCTAAATATAAACATTTTTCTTAATTTGGGATCCGCGTTGCTATCATCTTTAATGTCACGTGCAGCACGGAGAATAGTGTGGTGATCGGTCAACTGTCAGGATATAACATTTGAAATACCTGAATTACTAGACGTGCGTTTTGATAATCATTACCGTAGTTTAACTCTTTTATCTTGGACTGCTTTTCACGGCTATCGAGGCAGACTTAATTACTAAACAACGTTGAGAAAATGATTTCAATTTCGGTGACTCCGCACTTAAAATACTAAAATGTAAACCTCAATTTTAAACAAAGTGCAAATCCAAACAAAAAATTCAGTTGGCCTAATTTAGACATTTTTGTAGACTTCTTACAAGCTTGTTTTTAATTTTGTTAAGTTAGAAGAAACCACCTATGGACTGTGAGAAGGATGATAAAATACGCGAAAAAGTAGATTAGTCCATAATTAAAAGGGATAATATAGCTAAATCCTAAACAAATTTGAAGAAATTAAAAAAATTTACTAATAACTCGTACCAATAGGTCTTCGAGCAAAAAACGCGAAACTCGGATCAAATAGATCTTCGAGTAATTATCTAAATTAAAAATAAATACAATAGCCAGAAATTCCAACGGTAGACCGGTTTCTTTCTATTTGGAACTCATCAGTACCGTGCGGGAAATCTGGTTGGCGACTGTCAAATCTAAAGGAGAAACTAAGCCTTAACATTAAAAATTTCAAAACGCGTTGCATATAGCAACGGAAAGCCGAAAAGGGGGGAGTGTGGTGGAGAATAGTATATACGATAAATTAAGTTAGAAGAAACCAGCTATCAAATTTGTTTAGGATTTAGCTATATTATCCCTTTTAATTATGGACTAATCTACTTTTTCGCGTATTTTATCATTTAATTTTGTTACACTTTCGGAATTTGTTTTTATCTCAACATTAATAACCTATAAACAAAATTAAATTACTTTAAAAAACGTTCCTTTTTAGCAGTCATACAAACATTTTAATTATGATAAGCCTTTCCACAACTAATTTAAAAATAAACCTTTCCACCTACATGTACTACGAACCTGTTTTTTTTCTCAACCTAATATATCAGTGAAGAATTGACTTATTTCGACCAAAAAAATTCGAGTTAAGGTTTTTTAGTATGCTGTGCAACTTGTGAATTGACAGTTTCCATCTACCATCTATCGTTAAAAAAATTAAAATTCCAAACCGTGAAAAATGTCACTATTTCCCTGAAATTCCTAAATAACAACGTCCTTCCGCGATAGTAAACATTCGGAAATTTTAACATTTCTAGGTAATATAGTTTTTAGCAAAACGCACGGAGCGATCAAATTAAAACAGGCTGTAGAAAGCAATAATTAAGGTGCCTTAACTAAGATATTACTTATTATAACCCTGTTGAAAGTCTCTCTTAAAGAGCCACAGAGATGTTTTAAAAATTCTGGATGAATATATAAAAGCCCCCGACTTCCTTACCTCCTGGTCGCATATGCTTTCAGGTGAATTCTGGGATTTGTCTAACAATATTTGCTCTTGGAACAAGATCAAATCAAAGGCCATCCCACAATATATTTGAAGATCTATCATATATTCTAAAGGCAATAGAGCCCCAGGAAAGTCTGGGGGATGGGGGGGGGGGGGGGGCATTTTCCTCTTTTCTGTTTTGCATATTAAGTTGTCAGAAGTATTTTAGTCTGCCATGGCAAAACGGAAGCCCAGCGTAACATTTCCCTTCAGATTTTTCATATGACATCCTAATATCAATGAATTAATTCCTCGTTTCACTTTAACCAGAAATGTTATGTATTTTTAAATGTTACCTTTAATACGTAAACGTCCCTGTTGGATCTCTTATCGAATACCGGATGCAGATTGGGATAGCGGGAAAAATCGAAAATATCCCGGATGAAGTCTTCTTTCAAATTGGTCATCGTTGCAGTGAGAGACGAGGACGGAAACTGGGCCACCAGGAACACTCCGAAGCTCCAGAACGAAAGCAAAATTCTCAAGGAAGCCGTCTCTGGTAGCTTTGAAGAGGTACCTACGCGCACAACTAAACATATACGCTACAAATATCGTTCTACATAATTAATTGACCAATAAAACCCTAGAGAACGACTATTTTTTTCAAACATTAGTTTCGCAATCAACTAAACCCTCGTTTACACTTGGCCTTGATATCGTTACAGAGCGTTTCGAACGAGTTATGTGAAGAAGGGAAAATGTATTTATACCAATTGAAACCGTTTTGTACCGCTTACGTGTGAACGTAGCCTAATAGTAAATGGAAATTACTTTAAATTCCAGCGCATATTTTTTAAAAACTACATAAGTTGCGAAATTTTTAGAGTTTTATTTTTATTTTTATTTACATTACAATTTTAAGAAAAATTCCAAAATGTTCTCACATTTAGAAAAACATATTTTGGTGGAAAAATGCTAGAAGAAATATCGAATATGTACAAAAAGACCAATTTTGCACCGAGATACGAGGTGATGAAAAAACAAGCTGGTCATAGTAGGCTAAGTTTTTAGAGTTTTTTGTACGTAAGAAAAGTCTTAAATGGTTAATTGTTTGTAAACAAAAGAAAATTTTTACTCATCCAATAATTAACTGGGGTCTCCATTTACGTTTAATAGATAGGCTACTTAAAAAACATTTCCTTTTGCTTGTTTTGCAAAGTCAGTTTTAAATTGGTTTTTAAAGCGAAATCTTTCTGTTTGAGAACCATTCTCTAACCATTTTGATTCTTTACAATTATGGCACTATTTTGGTGAAGAGCACGCTCTTATGGAATAGTTTTATTACGGTGATGCCGATTGTTTAGCTTTTAGAGTCAGTGATCTGTTAAGTATCCGCTATCCTCATCGGAGACCAAGCCACCACACCGTTTTTGGAGCTAGTAGAGACTTCAACGACAACTGAGACGTCAATCCCAGGTTTCGTGGAGCAGGTCGTCAAAACCTCAATATGGCATAAATTGTTCAGCGTATTCTCAAGCAAGAGTTAGAGTCACCAGTGACGATCTTGGTGTGTTAAGGTACTAGGTGTCGAACACTCTTCGTAATCACCACTTCCATCCGTTTCAATCCAACCACTACCAAGCCCTGCACAAATGAGATTCGGAACGTTGATATGATCCCTGTAATTGACTAATGATCATGTCTGATGAAAACCCAAATTTCCTTAATCAACTTCTGGTGCCCGACGAATGTTCCTTTGCGAGAGATGGACCTTTCAACAGAAAAAAAAAGAAGTTTGAATGCTTACAATCCTTACTGGGGATTCCCCCACCATCACCAACAGCAATTTAGACGAAATGTTTTGGCAGTTGTGGTCGTAAATCGAGTTATCGAACCATTTTCCCCCAAAACATCGTAATGGATAAAATTACTTTGAACTTTTGCAGACCGATGTGGCAGGCACGCTCGTCGACGTTCCGCTCTGCCACTTACAGACGACTATAGTACCAAGATGACGGTGCGCCACCCCATCAAAACCCCACAGTGTCGTGGAGCATCTGAACAACGAGTTCCCTCAGCTTTGGATTGGTCGAAACGGTCCCGTAAAATGGCCGCCGAGGTCTCCTGACCTAACGCCGATTACCCTTTTCTTGTGGGGTTCATCGAAAATTAACTAGGCCTACAACAAATGATTTTAGCCTTTGAATTTTCACTCCTGATATTATTGCACGCTCGATTCGAGAGAATTCCGTTAGTGCCGAAACCTGTATCGTGGCTAACAAAGATCATAAAACCTAACTTGTTAAATTTGTGCATTTATATGAAAAAATATATCCTTTTGTTTAAAAAAATAACCATTTGAGCCATTTCTTACAATTACGTACCAAACTCTAAAAAACCATTTCCTCCTATGACGAGCTGGATTTTCATCACCTCTTATTCCCGCGAAAAATTTAATTATTTAAATGAAACCCCCTTTATTGTATATTTGTGATATTTATCTCATTGAAGAATTTTATAAATAAAACCGTGAAAACATTTTCAGATTCTTTTGAAAATTTGGCTGTTAAGCGTTCCCATATTTTAATAATGCCTTAAAAATTTTGTTACTCTAGATCTTGTAGTTTTTGAGTAAAATGCCCAGTCGGAGAAATTCTAATTTACAAATAGATAATTATAAAATAATAATAATAATCAGCTAGGCTAATACCCAAAGCACCACCTTAGGCCCAAGTCATCTAGCGTTTTATAATGCGTTTAAACAGGTGGCCGTGTTACAATGCGTAGGAGGGTGGTGGCAAGCCCTTCAAGCCACGCGAGCCAACAGCTCCCTTCACAATGAATAAGTCAATATTTTTAACTTTACTACCTTTTAAAAAGCAAAATCCAGTATCTGTCCAAAATATTCTGGGTAATGATGTAATATTATCTTAGGACTCCAGTCTAATGTTTAAATTCACGTACGTATTGGAATAAAAAACAACGTTTTTCTGTACACTATAAAAACTTTTTAATAATGATAAAAGGTTAAACGTAACATGTTTCGGTCTATGGCGAGTACGCCGCCGTTGTCAAACGTTAGAGCAAATCTGAAGCTCCAACTTAAACCGCGCATCATCGAGGAATTCAGGGTGAATATAATGCGAAGGGATATACAATTGTATTATTAATATAGGGTATATGGAGATAGAGGAAATACACAAATTATATTAATATTTATCAAAAACTATGAACATAGTGTACGGAACTCCACAGAATTTGCTAACAAACTAGTACAGTTTAAGTTGAAATCTGAAGATCAACTGATATCTCTAGATGTTGTCTCATTATTTACAAGCATCCCAGTAAATCAAGCATTAAAAGCCCTTGAGACTACTCTCGTGAAAAACAATTTTTCACCAATAATGATTGTGGATTTCCTTAATCTAACCAAAATGTGCGTCGGGTCACTACATTTCATTTTTGATGGCCTTTACTATAAACAAATCCAAGGCTTAGCGATGGGGTCCCCCCTATCTCCTATCCTATGTGAAATCTTCATGATGGAATTGGAAGTGAATTTCTTCAATACACTCTATATAAACCTACGATTATGGCTGAGATATGTTGACGACACTTTCGTTATTTGGTCGGGCAATCAAATTGATTTTGAAAAATTCCTAGATGACCTCAATAATTTCAACCCTTATATAGAATTTACAGTAGAATATGGCAGGAACAATAGAAAATCCATCCCGTTTTTAGACACGGAAGCAACAATAATTGACAACAAAATATCATTAGCAGTGTTCAGGAAACCCTTCTCGATATGCGTTCCACCTCATTACACCTCGGCACACCCTAGAAGCCAGAAGACTTCCACGTTCTACTCTTTCGTCTTCAGGGCATATAATATATGAAAATCTAACGATACCATCAACAGAGAACTTGAATACTTAAAACAAATCGCGGTCGATAGAGGGTTTAACCCGGACATCATCGATAGAGCGAAAAATAAATACCAAAATAAACAGAGGTTAAGTAACTACTACTACTTTCTCTGAAGAAATGACCCTCCCCTACCATCCGGGTTACTCTTCAGCCATAAGTAACGTTATCACCAGGGAAACAGACTGGGGAATAGCATTCAAGCCACAGAATAAGACCAGTAGTTGGCTCACGAATCTAAAGGACCAACGGGAAACGCTGGATTTCCCGGGTGTCTATAAAATCACGTGTGATTGTTCAAAATGCTACGTAGGTCAAACTCAACGACGCCTAGCGACGAGAATCGATGAACATGTCAAGGATGTGATTCACCAAAAAACTTACAAATCGGCTTTGGCATCACAATTTAGAGAAAATCCAGTCACGTTATAAACTTCGACGAAGATGTGAAACTCATCTACAAATCAAAAATTGAAGAGACTTTGAACTTAGTCGAATCATACCACATTACCTTAAATAAGAATATAATACTTAACAGAGACCAAGGTCCCCGCCCGGACATTTTTAAACATTGGAGTTCTATACTCTATTAAACAATATTAATATAATTTGTGTATTTCCTCTATCTCCATATACCCTTTATTAATAATACAATTGTATATACCTTCGCATTATATTCACCCTGAATTCCTCGATGATGCGCGGTTTAAGTTGGAGCTTCAGATTTGCTCTAACGTTTGACAACGGCGGCGTACCCGCCATAGACCGAAACATGTAACGTTTAACCTTTTATCATTATTAAAAAGTTTTTATAGTGTACAGAAAAACGTTGTTTTTTATTCCAATACATACGTGAATGATGTAATACTTGTATAATTCAAAAAATTACGAAACCATCTTTCCAAAGTGAAATAAAGTGTCGAGTAGATTATAATAAAGAAAACTAGAAGAACCAAAACTTGAAAGATAATTTAAGGAGGTATTTAAATCAAACTTTTTGAATTAAAACGGGTGTGAAAGCGAGCGCAGAAATTAATCTTCATTTAAAAAATTTAAAAAGAGCTGTTAATAAATAATACTTTGTATTGAGAAAATGTAACTGACACCTTGAAATTGTAATGATGAATTGTATGCTGTCTCATTACCATCTGATTTATTTGTATGGTTGTGTGAACAATTTTTCTAATTAAATGTTTTTAGCTAATTTCGTGATACCTGATGATTAACCGATTCAAGGCGGTGGGGATAGTTAGCTAAAATAATACCTGCTTTGATAATATTAAATTGAAATGGAATAGCCCTTTGAAAATAAGAGCCAGTTATTTTAAAGAAAAGGGATGGTAAGTTCGACTGTATGTCTGAGACTTTGCATTTAAACCACGTGGGATATTGTTGAACCCTTTAGCTTTCAAAAAACTTCCAAATTCCAGTTTGTAAATAATTCTTTAAGTTACCTCCTGATTTATTTTAATGAATTTAGCGAGGGAGTCAACTTCGTAGCTTCTTTGGCCAACCAGAAATTGATTAGTGACGGAACCCAAAACCCCGGTGAAATCCATCAACACTCACTTTATTCATACTTTACCTCTTGTTATATTCTTACTTGGTCTTGTTATATTCATACTTGGTCGTGCTTTATTCATACCTGGTCTTACTATATCTGTACTTGGTCTCGTTATATCTATACTTTGCCTCTCTCATACATCGAGGTCTCTCATACTTCAAATCTCTCTCTCTACTCTTACTTGGTCTTTCGCTATTCATACATCGCACCTCTCTCTCCTTCCATACTTTTCTTAGCTTTATACTTTTCTTACTTCATACCGTCAAGCTATCAAATTCGAAAGACGGCTGTCTCGAACTTTGTACCGCGCGGTTTTGACGCCGAATTGATTTGGCCAAGTTAAGTGAGAACTTGACCAACTGAAAAACTATTCTGTACCACAATTTTCCGCCGTACAGGGTGTTTTGAAATTAAATTTGAAGAATGAGAATCTACCGGAGATGACTTATGAAAGAAATCGAAAATAAAATTCCCCACTTTTCAAAAGTCAAGTAAAATGATTTTGCAACCATTTTGCAAGTAAGAGGCGAATATAAGCGAGGGGTTGGTCACTCCGCAAACTCGGTGTACACTGTCGTACCGCTGACTGTGCTATTAAGAATTCGTGAACTCTTTTAAATCCGTACCTTAACAGTACTAAGTTCGCGAGAATGACTTAGTAATAAAAAGGCACCACCTTAGGCCTAAGTCATCATGTGACTTTTGAAGCTATTACCCCTCGAATATAAGGGGAGTAGAGCATTCGTTTAATTTCGTAAGTTCATCGGGAAATTTGACTCAACGAATCGTGCTCGCTATTCAATGGGGCAATACACTCTTTTTCGCGCCTTTATTTTACCCCTCTTACTTGCCTCCTGCTCGTCGCCCATAGCTTCTGCCCTCGGCGGTGAGTCTAGCATCCACTCTTTGGGTGTCCGTAATGAAGGATGGGGCTGAAAGGGGGAAAACCAAACATGGACGCGCCCAGAAAATACCGCGAAAAAGAGTGTATACTATGCCGCGTCGGTGCTGAACACTTTCCCACCCGGCACCTCCCTTGGGGAATATCTCTATGGCTTCTAAAGTCTCATTTTTTGTAATATTTAATGTCTTTGAATAAATTAATCTCAAACATTTGCGCAGCGCTCAAAAACATAAATTTTTACTATTTTATTTTTTTAAAATTATTTGGCATTCCCATCAAATTTTCACCCGTGAGCGTTGTAACTTTTGCAGTGTTTCATGTAGCGTTCACTCGCAGTGTTTCCCCCTCTTAAAATGCCCTAAATTAAGAATGAGAAATTGGCCTTACGTTATTAACTAAGATTAAATAATCAAAGGACAAGGTAGCTTTAAAGAATTGGAATTAAATAATTATAGCAAAAATAAAACAAAAAACTATATCCTTACAAAAAGCTTTTATCTTCCGTAGCCTTACCTTTGGTTTGTATGAAATTTCTTTAGCTCACAATATTACTTATAGCATAAGTCCCATAATACTGAACGATATACAAAATGTCTTCATTTGATCGGCCCAGGCATTCTTCTCAAAAACTATACCTTCTAGAAATGTGATGAATTTTCAGTATGTACTAACTCGCTGGAGATCGTTGTTATTTGTGAATTTTCGAAAAATCGTGAAAATTTTCATGGTTTTAAAATTTGTAGTTTTTGAACGCTAGGCGGTAGACGAAAAGTTTCAATGAGTAAGTTGTAGAACATACTCGAAAACATTTAATGAAGTTAGTATGGTCAAAATCGAACAATTTTTCACTGAAATAATAGGCCATGAAAAATAACAAGTTGGTACTACCCAAATGTTTTTACGCTTCATGTTATTTTAATGATTGTCTGTGAAAAATGAACATGTTCTGATTCGTTTAAAATGTGGGTTCGTTTTAGTATTTAAAGTGCCACCACTTTGTTTGAAAAACATTATCTCTACGTAATCCGGTAAAAAAGTATGACTCGTTATACTCGTGAACAGCGGTCCAGGATGGTTGAGTTATAGTACGGTGATGGTCATCGAATCGCACGTTTAACAAGTCGGTTGTTTCAAATGTTATATCCTGACAGTCATCCAAATCACCACACTAAACTCCGAGCTGTTCCTGACTTCGAAGGAGACGGCAATGTGAAGCCCAGATTCCGCGGACCTGGACGTCATAACACTAATATGGAAGACACAGTCATCGCCTTATTTGTCGCTTAGCCCCGAACAAGTATAAGAATGGCATGCTCCAATTTGGATTTGTGAAAATATTATGTGTGGAGTGTCCTTAACCACCATTAATTTCACCCATTTCGTGCAACGCTCCACCAAGCACTTCACGATGGTGATCAGTGCCTTAGGTTGGATTTTGGTAACTGGTTCAGTACCATGGCGGATACCAAAGAAGATTTCCTCCGTTTGATCCTGGCGTCCGACGAGTGTTCCTTTGGAAGGGACGGCCCATTTAACCGCCCGAATAACCATATGTGGAGCGATGTAAATCCGCACTAGGGATTTCTACATCACAATCAAGTTCAATTCCGCTTAAACGTCTGGGCAGGTGTACTAGAGAATCGTGTCATTAAGCCATTTTTTCTTCAAAATCGGCTTAATGGGGTGATCTACTTGGCGTTTCTACGAAATGAAGTAGTAGAAGCATTGGAAGATGTTCCTTTAGTCAACCTGCAACGCCTTTGGTTCTTGCATGACGGTGAACCTCCTCACCAGGAATGACATGTGGTGCAATACCTCAACACCGAGTTCCCTGAGCGTTGGATTGGGAAGATAGGTCAAGTGCGATGACCTCCTAGGTCCCCAGATTTGACACCGCTGGACTTTTACCTATGGGGATTCATCAAGGAGGAAGTATACAAGACGCCAATCACTAACGAAGACGACTTGCGCCAGATAATCATTGCAGCGTTCCAACTCGTTACTACAGATATGGTCCGTGGTTCGTTCCAGAATATGCTTCATCGTGTACGGATTTGTATAGCAGCGGACGGTGGCATTATTGAACCGTATTTGTAAAATACTTCCTGTAATTCCTTATTATAATAATTGCACTTGTTCTAACACTTAATTTGTAAAAGTAAAACAATGAATTGGCTCAAAACATGTTCAATTTCCACAGAAAATCATTACAATAAGATGAGGCGTAAAAACATTTGGGTAGTAGCAACTTGTTATTTTTCATGACCTATTATTTCAGTGACAAAATTTACGATTTAGACGATACCAACTCCATTAAAGGTTTTCGAGTATGCTCTAAAACTTACTCATTGAAACTTTTCGTCTACCACCTAGCGTTCAAAAATTACAAATTCTGAAACCGAGGGAGTACATAATGAAAATTGCACATTTCTAGAAGGTATAGTTTTTGAGAAAAATGCCTGGGCCGATCAAATGAAGACACCCTGTATGATAATCTATGACATAGTAATCGAAAGTTTTGGAAGAGGACACTATTCACTTCTCAAACTTTTCGCTGGTAAATGTCGGTTAGTTTTAATGGCGATAGTAACTATCGTAAACACGTTGAAGTTTCAAATTTAAAAATATGTACTTTGAAACTGAAGCTAATGTTTATGTACTATGCCACTTAGGGTGATGCCACTTTGTACGTTAGTAGGTAATGAAGGCAAAACAGTAGTGGTAACCTATTCTAGGAAAACTAACCCAATTCTTAACAACTATGACATCAATTCTAAAATTCTACAACGGGAGAAATTAACCAAAGATCTAGGATTTTACTTTGATAACAAATTGCTTTATACAAACCATGTTGAACAACTCATTTTAAAATACCGAAAGTAGTTAGGAGTTTGTTTTAGACTATCGCGACATTTAAACTCTGGCCCATGTGGTTCAACACTTTTTAATTCTTTAGTAATGTCCTCTATTCAGTACTGCTCGATAATTTATAGTAATACCTGTAGGGTTTTCAATCCAGCTGGATTTTTGCTGGACCGACATCAATCCAGCTGGATCCAACGCGGATCCAGCAATTTATATATTTTTCAAAAAACAAAAGAATTTTATCAAAAATGCACAACAAGTTAGAAAGCCAAAGTTTTCCATGGAGAACTAACCGGAGTTTTTTTTTGAAAGGCGATGCTAGCGTTACCTGGCTGTCGTACTGTACTAAATAGCGTGAAAATTTTAAACTCATCCTGTTATTCCACCATGGTATGCCGATGATATTTTTTATTTGCAATTAGTAGACGTGGCAGTCATTGGATCAGCTGTAAAAGATCGGTGTTCCTAAAAAGCCACCTTTTTGGATTTTTGTCCAGGTCAGTGGAAAAACCGGCAAATAGTGGCTAATAAAGAAAATATGCCCTTTGAAAAGAGAATAAGTTGAAAATCTAATTATTAGTTATCAATAATACACTTTTGGACTAGCCCAAATTCTGGCGACTTTGTATAGATATTTGTATTTTATAGCCCAAAATGCAAAAACTTTAATGTTGAAATCTTAATAAAAGTAAAAAATATATTTCCACTAAATACATTTTTGGCCAGGCCGGTATTTACCTCTATTTGCCACATTATTTTCCACCTGGCATTTACCACCTTGGAACCCTAGAATCCACCTGTTAAAAATATAACTCCTGCTCGTTTCCTGTTCGCAACTGTACTTTTAATTATATCAATTAATTTTGATTTAATCTATAAATAACAAAAATCTTGCTGAATAAATAGTATGTATAATAAATAACATAGAATAAATTACGTTAATCAGTTCATGAAAACGTAAAGAATGACGGACTTTTCCCAAAGTTGTTTGTATAAATATCGTTGCAACATAATTTACCGTAACCCTAAGCACTCGGCCCGTCCCAAAAGTAAAAAAATTGGAGTTGGAGAGAAGAAGCCCCTTACATACAGAACACACACAACATTCGCCCATGTTTGAACACAAAAACACAGTAAACAAAACATGACAATAACACGAATTCAAATACAAACGTTCAAAAGCTGGTTTACACTAACAAGTGAGTCAAAACCGTCGTTACGGTGGGCGTTAACGTTAAAAGAATATATCAGATCATATCCTCGGGAACTCTGTTAAAGTAAAGTCTTATTAGAAGTAGGAGTTATAAAATATTAGTCTTGAAGTATTTTAAAGGATTAAATCAATCACGTTTGGATAATTGGTAACGCACGTGGGTTGGTGGTATCTATCTACACCAACTAGTTAAGGAGATTCTTTTTCACATCTTGGAAGAATAAGGCAGACAATTACAAATAAACCAGACTATTGTTAATACTGGCAACTAGCTACATTTTATTAAATATTAAACCACATACATTAATACAAGAGGCCTTTTTAAACTTTTCTGGAAGTACAATCTCAAGAAAAAAATGGTATTGATGGTCTTGTCTCACGCAGGGCCGTAGCCCACCTATAGAAACGGCAATGTTCACTTAAAATTTGTGCCATTCGCGGCTAGCGAATCGCGATTCACGTGCCAATTATTTAAAAATTAATTACTTGCGAATCCGCATCGCTGGATACAGACCGAAAAATGCGCTGGATCCAGCAGACCGAAAAATGCGCTGGATCCAGCTGGATTGTTGGATGAGGGATCCAGCAATTGCAATCTCTAAATACCTGCAACACAAATATTCTTAAATTAGAAAAAGTGTTGAAAAAATTTACTTACCTGTATAAAGTCCACTTTCCTGGAAACAAAAAACATTTACCTATTAGCACAGTCAAGATAACCCTGATCAAATCGGATATTAAATTTTTACACTGTATAATTACAAATAAAATCGACTGTACCGAGATTTTAAACTTTTTATCTTTTAATTGTAGTGCTCATAATTCTCGAATAAGAAATTTATTTTATCCTCGCTCAAATACACCTTTGGCAATGAAACGAATGATGTTTACTTTTAACAAATATGGTCTAGACAATAATATTTTTAGTGAAAACAAGATAAGTAACAAATCAGTGAAAATTTTAAATATTATGTAAACTAGGGAATACTATCAAACTTAAAAATTGAAGTTTTAAGGCTTCTTAGATCACTTAACTTGTTGCTCTAATCTTTGTTTAAATTTGTATATTTTAATGATGGCTTTGTAATTTTATGGTTTTACAAATTTTAATCTATTCTAAAGTTAACAAATGGGGGTCTATCGAGAGAGACATTTTTACTCGTATTGGGGAATTGTTACAATTAAATAATTTCTAGTGATTGTAAGCGATTGGAAAAGAATTTGAAATGACGAAGCTACATAAACAATTAATAACTAATTTAATACCGGTTTACGGTAGATAATGTATCAAAATGCTGTGTAACAACTTGCTGGTTAATTTGTAACTGTTTTGTTGCACATTAAACAATATTCTATTCTATTATATTCTATTCTATTCTATTCTACTACTTAGATCGATTTCACTAGGTACTATGCCATTTAGGGAGATGTCACTAGGTACTTTGCTATTTAGGGCGATGCCAAGTTGTAATATTCTACTTCGGGCGATGTAACTAGGGTATGTTCCCATTTAACCTAATTTTACCTTCTCCCAAAGTTATCAGTTCTCCCAAAAACATGGTGTCCCATTTGTCCCAATTCCAGTTCTCCGAACCGGAGTTCATTTAACCCAAAAATATGTATTCCCATTTTTCACAATGATCAAGTTTCCCAAAAAAATTGATTAATATTTCTCCCAACGATCAATATTCCCAAAAATATGGATTCCCCTTTCTCCCAATCATTATTTTCCAAATATATGGTAATTGCGCGGTTAGGTTAGGTTAGATTAGGTTAGTAGGCATATCCTAATTGTAGTAATATAAAGAATTACTTGGACTTATTTCATGTAATATATACCAAGTGTAATTTCCAAAAATATGGATTCCCCTTTCTCCCAATCATTATTTTCCAAATATATGGTAATTGCGCGGTTAGGTTAGGTTAGGTTAGATTAGGTTAGTAGGCATATCCTAATTGTAGTAATATAAAGAATTACTTGGACTTATTCCAGTTCCTCGCTATTCCGAGTACCCACTATTCTCGTTACTGGTTATTCCGATAACCCACTATTTCGGTTACCGACTATTCCGTAATGAAACATTGGGCCATTAAATGCATTACTGGCTATTCCGATTACGCGCTATTCCAGTTCCTCGCTATTCCGAGTACCCACTATTCTCGTTACTGGTTATTCCGAGTTCTACTATTCCGGTTACCGACTATTCCGTAATGAAACATTGGGCCATTAAATGCATTACTGTCTACTCCGATTACGCGCTATTCCAGTTCCTCGCTATTCCGAGTACCCACTATTCTCGTTACTGGTTATTCCGATAACCCACTATTCCGGTTACCGACTATTCCGTAATGAAACATTGGGCCATTAAATGAATTACTGGCTATTCCGATTACGCGCTATTCCAGTTCCTCGCTATTTCGAGTACCCACTATTCTCGTTACTGGTTATTCCGATAACCCACTATTCCGGTTACCGACTATTCCGTAATGAAACATTGGGCCATTAAATGCATTACTGGCTATTCCGATTACACGCTATTCCAGTTCCTCGCTATTCCGAGTACCCACTATTCTCGTTACTGGTTATTCCGAGTAGCTACTATTCCGGTTACCGACTATTCCGTAATGAAACATTGGGCCATTAAATGCATTACTGGCTATTCCGATTACACGCTATTCCAGTTCCTCGCTATTCCGAGTACCCACTATTCTCGTTACTGGTTATTCCGATAACCCACTATTCCGGTTACCGACTATTCCGTAATGAAACAATGGGCCATTAAATGCATTACTGGTTATTCTGATTACACGCTATTCCAGTTCCTCGCTATTCCGAGCACCCACTATTCTCGTTACTGGTTATTCCGATAACCCACTATTCCGGTTACCGACTATTCCGTAATGAAACATTGGGCCATTAAATGCATTACTGGCTATTCCGATTACACGCTATTCCAGTTCCTCGCTATTCCGAGTACCCACTATTCTCGTTACTGGTTATTCCGATAACCCACTATTCCGGTTACCGACTATTCCGTAATGAAACATTGGGCTATTAAATGAGTTACTGGCTATTCCGATTACGCGCTATTCCAGTTCCTCGCTATTCCGAGTACCCACTATTCTCGTTACTGGTTATTCCGATAACCCACTATTCCGGTTACCGACTATTCCGTAATGAAACATTGGGCCATTAAATGCATTACTGGCTATTCCGATTACGCGCTATTCCAGTTCCTCGCTATTCCGAGTACCCACTATTCTCGTTACTGGTTATTCCGAGTACCTACTATTCCGGTTACCGACTATTCCGTAATGAAACATTGGGCCATTAAATGCATTACTGTCTACTCCGATTACGGGCTATTCCAGTTCCTCGCTATTCCGAGTACCCACTATTCTCGTTACTGGTTATTCCGATAACCCACTATTCCGGTTACCGACTATTCCGTAATGAAACATTGGGCCATTAAATGAATTACTGGCTATTCCGATTACGCGCTATTCCAGTTCCTCGCTATTCCGAGTACCCACTATTCTCGTTACTGGTTATTCCAATAACCCACTATTCCGGTTACCGACTATTCCGTAATGAAACATTGGGCCATTAAATGCATTACTGGCTATTCCGATTACACGCTATTCCAGTTCCTCGCTATTCCGAGTACCCACTATTCTCGTTACTGGTTATTCCGAGTACCTACTATTCCGGTTACCGACTATTCCGTTATGAAACATTGGGCCATTAAATGCATTACTGGCTATTCCGATTACACGCTATTCCAGTTCCTCGCTATTCCGAGTACCCACTATTCTCGTTACTGGTTATTCCGATAACCCACTATTCCGGTTACCGACTATTCCGTAATGAAACATTGGGCCATTAAATGCATTACTGGCTATTCCGATTACACGCTATTCCAGTTCCTCGCTATTCCGAGTACCCACTATTCTCGTTACTGGTTATTCCGATAACCCACTATTCCGGTTACCGACTATTCCGTAATGAAACATTGGGCCATTAAATGAATTACTGGCTATTCCGATTACGCGCTATTCCAGTTCCTCGCTATTCCGAGTACCCACTATTCTCGTTACTGGTTATTCCGATAACCCACTATTCCTGTTACCGACTATTCCGTAATGAAACATTGGGCCATTAAATGCATTACTGGCTATTCCGATTACACGCTATTCCAGTTCCTCGCTATTCCGAGTACCCACTATTCTCGTTACTGGTTATTCCGATAACCCACTATTCCGGTTACCGACTATTCCGTAATGAAACATTGAGCCATTAAATGCATTACTGGTTATTCTGATTACACGCTATTCCAGTTCCTCGCTATTCCGAGTACCCACTATTCTCGTTACTGGTTATTCCGATAACCCACTATTCCGGTTACTGACTATTCCGTAATGAAACATTGGGCCATTAAATGCATTACTGGCTATTCCGATTACACGCTATTCCAGTGCCTCGCTATTCCGAGTACCCACTATTCTCGTTACTGGTTATTCCGAGTACCAACTATTCCGGTTACCGACTATTGCGTAATGAAACATTGGGCCATTAAATGCATTACTGTCTACTCCGATTACGCGCTATTCCAGTTCCTCGCTATTCTGAGTACCCACTATTCTCGTTACTGGTTATTCCAATAACCCACTATTCTGGTTACCGACTATTCCGTAATGAAACATTGGGCCATTATATGCATTACTGGCTATTCCGATTACACGCTATTCCAGGGCCTCGCTATTCCGAGTACCCACTATTATCGTTACTGGTTATTCCGATAACCCACTATTCCGGTTACCGACTATTCCGTTATGAAACATTGGGCCATTAAATGCATTACTGGCTATTCCGGTTACGCGCTATTCCAGTTCCTCGCTATTCCGAGTACCCACTATTATCGTTACTGGTTATTCCGATAACCCACTATTCCGGTTACCGACTATTCCGTAATGAAACATTGGGCCATTAAATGCATTACTGTCTACTCCGATTACGCGCTATTCCAGTTCCTCGCTATTCCGAGTACCCACTATTCTCGTTACTGGTTATTCCGATAACCCACTATTCCGGTTACCGACTATTCCGTAATTAAACATTGGGCCATTAAATGCATTACTGGCTATTCCGATTACGCGCTATAGCAGTTCCTCGCTATTCCGAGTACCCACTATTTTCGTTACTGGTTATTCCGATAACCCACTATTCCGGTTACCGACTATTCCGTAATGAAACATTGGGCCATTAAATGCATTACTGGCTATTCCGATTACACGCTATTCCAGTTCCTCGCTATTCCGAGTACCCACTATTCTCGTTACTGGTTATTCCGAGTAGCTACTATTCCGGTTACCGACTATTCCGTAATGAAACATTGGGCCATTAAATGCATTACTGGCTATTCCGATTACACGCTATTCCAGTTCCTCGCTATTCCGAGTACCCACTATTCTCGTTACTGGTTATTCCGATAACCCACTATTCCGGTTACCGACTATTCCGTAATGAAACAATGGGCCATTAAATGCATTACTGGTTATACTGATTACACGCTATTCCAGTTCCTCGCTATTCCGAGCACCCACTATTCTCGTTACTGGTTATTCCGATAACCCACTATTCCGGTTACCGACTATTCCGTAATGAAACATTGGGCCAATAAATGCATTACTGGCTATTCCGATTACGCGCTATTCTAGTTCCTCGCTATTCCGAGTACCCACTATTCTCGTTACTGGTTATTCCGATAACCCACTATTTCGGTTACCGACTATTCCGTAATGAAACATTGGGCCATTAAATGCATTACTGGCTATTCCGATTACGCGCTATTCCAGTTCCTCGCTATTCCGAGTACCCACTATTCTCGTTACTGGTTATTCCGAGTTCTACTATTCCGGTTACCGACTATTCCGTAATGAAACATTGGGCCATTAAATGCATTACTGTCTACTCCGATTACGCGCTATTCCAGTTCCTCGCTATTCCGAGTACCCACTATTCTCGTTACTGGTTATTCCGATAACCCATTATTCCGGTTACCGACTATTCCGTAATGAAACATTGGGCCATTAAATGAATTACTGGCTATTCCGATTACGCGCTATTCCAGTTCCTCGCTATTTCGAGTACCCACTATTCTCGTTACTGGTTATTCCGATAACCCACTATTCCGGTTACCGACTATTCCGTAATGAAACATTGGGCCATTAAATGCATTACTGGCTATTCCGATTACACGCTATTCCAGTTCCTCGCTATTCCGAGTACCCACTATTCTCGTTACTGGTTATTCCGAGTAGCTACTATTCCGGTTACCGACTATTCCGTAATGAAACATTGGGCCATTAAATGCATTACTGGCTATTCCGATTACACGCTATTCCAGTTCCTCGCTATTCCGAGTACCCACTATTCTCGTTACTGGTTATTCCGATAACCCACTATTCCGGTTACCGACTATTCCGTAATGAAACAATGGGCCATTAAATGCATTACTGGCTATTCCGATTACACGCTATTCCAGTTCTTCGCTATTCCGAGTACCCACTATTCTCGTTACTGGTTATTCCGATAACCCACTATTCCGGTTACCGACTATTCCGTAATGAAACAATGGGCCATTAAATGCATTACTGGTTATTCTGATTACACGCTATTCCAGTTCCTCGCTATTCCGAGCACCCACTATTCTCGTTACTGGTTATTCCGATAACCCACTATTCCGGTTACCGACTATTCCGTAATGAAACATTGGGCCATTAAATGCATTACTGGCTATTCCGATTACACGCTATTCCAGTTCCTCGCTATTCCGAGTACCCACTATTCTCGTTACTGGTTATTCCGATAACCCACTATTCCGGTTACCGACTATTCCGTAATGAAACATTGGGCTATTAAATGCATTACTGGCTATTCCGATTACGCGCTATTCCAGTTCCTCGCTATTCCGAGTACCCACTATTCTCGTTACTGGTTATTCCGATAACCCACTATTCCGGTTACCGACTATTCCGTAATGAAACATTGGGCCATTAAATGCATTACTGGCTATTCCGATTACGCGCTATTCCAGTTCCTCGCTATTCCGAGTACCCACTATTCTCGTTACTGGTTATTCCGAGTACCTACTATTCCGGTTACCGACTATTCCGTAATGAAACATTGGGCCATTAAATGCACTACTGTCTACTCCGATTACGGGCTATTCCAGTTCCTCGCTATTCCGAGTACCCACTATTCTCGTTACTGGTTATTCCGATAACCCACTATTCCGGTTACCGACTATTCCGTAATGAAACATTGGGCCATTAAATGAATTACTGGCTATTCCGATTACGCGCTATTCCAGTTCCTCGCTATTCCGAGTACCCACTATTCTCGTTACTGGTTATTCCAATAACCCACTATTCCGGTTACCGACTATTCCGTAATGAAACATTGGGCCATTAAATGCATTACTGGCTATTCCGATTACGCGCTATTCCAGTTCCTCGCTATTCCGAGTACCCACTATTCTCGTTACTGGTTATTCCGAGTACCTACTATTCCGGTTACCGACTATTCCGTAATGAAACATTGGGCCATTAAATGCACTACTGTCTACTCCGATTACGGGCTATTCCAGTTCCTCGCTATTCCGAGTACCCACTATTCTCGTTACTGGTTATTCCGATAACCCACTATTCCGGTTACCGACTATTCCGTAATGAAACATTGGGCCATTAAATGAATTACTGGCTATTCCGATTACGCGCTATTCCAGTTCCTCGCTATTCCGAGTACCCACTATTCTCGTTACTGGTTATTCCAATAACCCACTATTCCGGTTACCGACTATTCCGTAATGAAACATTGGGCCATTAAATGCATTACTGGCTATTCCGATTACACGCTATTCCAGTTCCTCGCTATTCCGAGTACCCACTATTCTCGTTACTGGTTATTCCGAGTACCTACTATTCCGGTTACCGACTATTCCGTTATGAAACATTGGGCCATTAAATGCATTACTGGCTATTCCGATTACACGCTATTCCAGTTCCTCGCTATTCCGAGTACCCACTATTCTCGTTACTGGTTATTCCGATAACCCACTATTCCGGTTACCGACTATTCCGTAATGAAACATTGGGCCATTAAATGCATTACTGGCTATTCCGATTACACGCTATTCCAGTTCCTCGCTATTCCGAGTACCCACTATTCTCGTTACTGGTTATTCCGATAACCCACTATTCCGGTTACCGACTATTCCGTAATGAAACATTGGGCCATTAAATGAATTACTGGCTATTCCGATTACGCGCTATTCCAGTTCCTCGCTATTCCGAGTACCCACTATTCTCGTTACTGGTTATTCCGATAACCCACTATTCCTGTTACCGACTATTCCGTAATGAAACATTGGGCCATTAAATGCATTACTGGCTATTCCGATTACACGCTATTCCAGTTCCTCGCTATTCCGAGTACCCACTATTCTCGTTACTGGTTATTCCGATAACCCACTATTCCGGTTACCGACTATTCCGTAATGAAACATTGGGCCATTATATGCATTACTGGCTATTCCGATTACACGCTATTCCAGGGCCTCGCTATTCCGAGTACCCACTATTATCGTTACTGGTTATTCCGATAACCCACTATTATCGTTACTGGTTATTCCGATAACCCACTATTCCGGTTACCGACTATTCCGTAATGAAACATTGGGCCATTAAATGAATTACTGGCTATTCCGATTACGCGCTATTCCAGTTCCTCGCTATTCCGAGTACCCACTATTCTCGTTACTGGTTATTCCAATAACCCACTATTCCGGTTACCGACTATTCCGTAATGAAACATTGGGCCATTAAATGCATTACTGGCTATTCCGATTACACGCTATTCCAGTTCCTCGCTATTCCGAGTACCCACTATTCTCGTTACTGGTTATTCCGATAACCCATTATTCCTGTTACCGACTATTCCGTAATGAAACATTGGGCCATTAAATGCATTACTGGCTATTCCGATTACACGCTATTCCAGTTCCTCGCTATTCCGAGTACCCACTATTCTCGTTACTGGTTATTCCGATAACCCACTATTCCGGTTACCGACTATTCCGTAATGAAACATTGGGCCATTATATGCATTACTGGCTATTCCGATTACACGCTATTCCAGGGCCTCGCTATTCCGAGTACCCACTATTATCGTTACTGGTTATTCCGATAACCCACTATTATCGTTACTGGTTATTCCGATAACCCACTATTCCGGTTACCGACTATTCCGTAATGAAACATTGGGCCATTAAATGAATTACTGGCTATTCCGATTACGCGCTATTCCAGTTCCTCGCTATTCCGAGTACCCACTATTCTCGTTACTGGTTATTCCGAGTACCTACTATTCCGGTTACCGACTATTCCGTAATGAAACATTGGGCCATTAAATGCACTACTGTCTACTCCGATTACGGGCTATTCCAGTTCCTCGCTATTCCGAGTACCCACTATTCTCGTTACTGGTTATTCCGATAACCCACTATTCCGGTTACCGACTATTCCGTAATGAAACATTGGGCCATTAAATGAATTACTGGCTATTCCGATTACGCGCTATTCCAGTTCCTCGCTATTCCGAGTACCCACTATTCTCGTTACTGGTTATTCCAATAACCCACTATTCCGGTTACCGACTATTCCGTAATGAAACATTGGGCCATTAAATGCATTACTGGCTATTCCGATTACACGCTATTCCAGTTCCTCGCTATTCCGAGTACCCACTATTCTCGTTACTGGTTATTCCGAGTACCTACTATTCCGGTTACCGACTATTCCGTTATGAAACATTGGGCCATTAAATGCATTACTGGCTATTCCGATTACACGCTATTCCAGTTCCTCGCTATTCCGAGTACCCACTATTCTCGTTACTGGTTATTCCGATAACCCACTATTCCGGTTACCGACTATTCCGTAATGAAACATTGGGCCATTAAATGCATTACTGGCTATTCCGATTACACGCTATTCCAGTTCCTCGCTATTCCGAGTACCCACTATTCTCGTTACTGGTTATTCCGATAACCCACTATTCCGGTTACCGACTATTCCGTAATGAAACATTGGGCCATTAAATGAATTACTGGCTATTCCGATTACGCGCTATTCCAGTTCCTCGCTATTCCGAGTACCCACTATTCTCGTTACTGGTTATTCCGATAACCCACTATTCCTGTTACCGACTATTCCGTAATGAAACATTGGGCCATTAAATGCATTACTGGCTATTCCGATTACACGCTATTCCAGTTCCTCGCTATTCCGAGTACCCACTATTCTCGTTACTGGTTATTCCGATAACCCACTATTCCGGTTACCGACTATTCCGTAATGAAACATTGGGCCATTATATGCATTACTGGCTATTCCGATTACACGCTATTCCAGGGCCTCGCTATTCCGAGTACCCACTATTATCGTTACTGGTTATTCCGATAACCCACTATTATCGTTACTGGTTATTCCGATAACCCACTATTCCGGTTACCGACTATTCCGTAATGAAACATTGGGCCATTAAATGAATTACTGGCTATTCCGATTACGCGCTATTCCAGTTCCTCGCTATTCCGAGTACCCACTATTCTCGTTACTGGTTATTCCAATAACCCACTATTCCGGTTACCGACTATTCCGTAATGAAACATTGGGCCATTAAATGCATTACTGGCTATTCCGATTACACGCTATTCCAGTTCCTCGCTATTCCGAGTACCCACTATTCTCGTTACTGGTTATTCCGATAACCCATTATTCCTGTTACCGACTATTCCGTAATGAAACATTGGGCCATTAAATGCATTACTGGCTATTCCGATTACACGCTATTCCAGTTCCTCGCTATTCCGAGTACCCACTATTCTCGTTACTGGTTATTCCGATAACCCACTATTCCGGTTACCGACTATTCCGTAATGAAACATTGGGCCATTATATGCATTACTGGCTATTCCGATTACACGCTATTCCAGGGCCTCGCTATTCCGAGTACCCACTATTATCGTTACTGGTTATTCCGATAACCCACTATTATCGTTACTGGTTATTCCGATAACCCACTATTCCGGTTACCGACTATTCCGTAATGAAACATTGGGCCATTAAATGAATTACTGGCTATTCCGATTACGCGCTATTCCAGTTCCTCGCTATTCCGAGTACCCACTATTCTCGTTACTGGTTATTCCAATAACCCACTATTCCGGTTACCGACTATTCCGTAATGAAACATTGGGCCATTAAATGCATTACTGGCTATTCCGATTACACGCTATTCCAGTTCCTCGCTATTCCGAGTACCCACTATTCTCGTTACTGGTTATTCCGATAACCCATTATTCCTGTTACCGACTATTCCGTAATGAAACATTGGGCCATTAAATGCATTACTGGCTATTCCGATTACACGCTATTCCAGTTCCTCGCTATTCCGAGTACCCACTATTCTCGTTACTGGTTATTCCGATAACCCACTATTCCGGTTACCGACTATTCCGTAATGAAACATTGGGCCATTATATGCATTACTGGCTATTCCGATTACACGCTATTCCAGGGCCTCGCTATTCCGAGTACCCACTAATATCGTTACTGGTTATTCCGATAACCCACTATTCCGGTTACCGACTATTCCGTAATGAAACATTGGGCCATTAAATGAATTACTGGCTATTCCGATTACGCGCTATTCCAGTTCCTCGCTATTCCGAGTACCCACTATTCTCGTTACTGGTTATTCCAATAACCCACTATTCCGGTTACCGACTATTCCGTAATGAAACATTGGGCCATTAAATGCATTACTGGCTATTCCGATTACACGCTATTCCAGTTCCTCGCTATTCCGAGTACCCACTATTCTCGTTACTGGTTATTCCGATAACCCACTATTCCGGTTACCGACTATTCCGTAATGAAACATTGGGCCATTAAATGAATTACTGGCTATTCCGATTACGCGCTATTCCAGTTCCTCGCTATTCCGAGTACCCACTATTCTCGTTACTGGTTATTCCAATAACCCACTATTCCGGTTACCGACTATTCCGTAATGAAACATTGGGCCATTAAATGCATTACTGGCTATTCCGATTACACGCTATTCCAGTTCCTCGCTATTCCGAGTACCCACTATTCTCGTTACTGGTTATTCCGATAACCCACTATTCCGGTTACCGACTATTCCGTAATGAAACATTGGGCCATTATATGCATTACTGGCTATTCCAATTACACGCTTTTCCAGGGCCTCGCTATTCCGAGTACCCACTATTCTCGTTACTGGTTATTCCGAGTACCTACTATTCCGGTTACCGACTATTCCGTAATGAAACATTGGGCCATTAAATGCATTACTGTCTACTCCGATTACGGGCTATTCCAGTTCCTCGCTATTCCGAGTACCCACTATTCTCGTTACTGGTTATTCCGATAACCCACTATTCCGGTTACCGACTATTCCGTATTGAAACATTGGGCCATTAAATGCATTACTGGCTATTCCGATTACGCGCTATTCCAATTCCTCGCTATTCCGAGTACCCACTATTCTCGTTACTGGTTATTCCGATAACCCACTATTCCGGTTACCGACTATTCCGTAATGAAACATTGGGCCATTAAATGCATTACTGGCTATTCCGATTACGCGCTATTCCAGTTCCTCGCTATTCCGAGTACCCACTATTCTCGTTACTGGTTATTCCGAGTACCTACTATTCCGGTTACCGACTATTCCGTAATGAAACATTGGGCCATTAAATGCATTACTGTGTACTCCGATTACGCGCTATTCCAGTTCCTCGCTATTCCGAGTACCCACTATTCTCGTTACTGGTTATTCCGATAACCCACTATTTCGGTTACCGACTATTCCGTAATGAAACATTGGGCCATTAAATGCATTACTGGCTATTCCGATTACGCGCTATTCCAGTTCCTCGCTATTCCGAGTACCCACTATTCTCGTTACTGGTTATTCCGATAACCCACTATTTCGGTTACCGACTATTCCGTAATGAAACATTGGGCCATTAAATGCATTACTGGCTATTCCGATTACGCGCTATTCCAGTTCCTCGCTATTCCGAGTACCCACTATTCTCGTTACTGGTTATTCCGAGTACTACTATTCCGGTTACCGACTATTCCGTAATGAAACATTGGGCCATTAAATGCATTACTGTCTACTCCGATTACGCGCTATTCCAGTTCCTCGCTATTCCGAGTACCCACTATTCTCGTTACTGGTTATTCCGATAACCCACTATTCCGGTTACCGACTATTCCGTAATGAAACATTGGGCCATTAAATGAATTACTGGCTATTCCAGTTCCTCGCTATTTCGAGTACCCACTATTCTCGTTACTGGTTATTCCGATAACCCACTATTCCGGTTACCGACTATTCCGTAATGAAACATTGGGCCATTAAATGCATTACTGGCTATTCCGATTACACGCTATTCCAGTTCCTCGCTATTCCGAGTACCCACTATTCTCGTTACTGGTTATTCCGAGTAGCTACTATTCCGGTTACCGACTATTCCGTAATGAAACATTGGGCCATTAAATGCATTACTGGCTATTCCGATTACACGCTATTCCAGTTCCTCGCTATTCCGAGTACCCACTATTCTCGTTACTGGTTATTCCGATAACCCACTATTCCGGTTACCGACTATTCCGTAATGAAACAATGGGCCATTAAATGCATTACTGGTTATTCTGATTACACGCTATTCCAGTTCCTCGCTATTCCGAGCACCCACTATTCTCGTTACTGGTTATTCCGATAACCCACTATTCCGGTTACCGACTATTCCGTAATGAAACATTGGGCCATTAAATGCATTACTGGCTATTCCGATTACACGCTATTCCAGTTCCTCGCTATTCCGAGTACCCACTATTCTCGTTACTGGTTATTCCGATAACCCACTATTCCGGTTACCGATTATTCCGTAATGAAACATTGGGCTATTAAATGCATTACTGGCTATTCCGATTACGCGCTATTCCAGTTCCTCGCTATTCCGAGTACCCACTATTCTCGTTACTGGTTATTCCGATAACCCACTATTCCGGTTACCGACTATTCCGTAATGAAACATTGGGCCATTAAATGCATTACTGGCTATTCCGATTACGCGCTATTACAGTTCCTCGCTATTCCGAGTACCCACTATTCTCGTTACTGGTTATTCCGAGTACCTACTATTCCGGTTACCGACTATTCCGTAATGAAACATTGGGCCATTAAATGCATTACTGTCTACTCCGATTACGGGCTATTCCAGTTCCTCGCTATTCCGAGTACCCACTATTCTCGTTACTGGTTATTCCGATTACCCACTATTCCGGTTACTGACTATTCCGTAATGAAACATTGGGCCATTAAATGAATTACTGGCTATTCCGATTACGCGCTATTCCAGTTCCTCGCTATTTCGAGTACCCACTATTCTCGTTACTGTTTATTCCGATAACCCACTATTCCGGTTACCGACTATTCCGTAATGAAACATTGGGCCATTAAATGCATTACTGTCTACTCCGATTACGGGCTATTCCAGTTCCTCGCTATTCCGAGTACCCACTATTCTCGTTACTGGTTATTCCGATAACCCACTATTCCGGTTACTGACTATTCCGTAATGAAACATTGGGCCATTAAATGAATTACTGGCTATTCCGATTACGCGCTATTCCAGTTCCTCGCTATTTCGAGTACCCACTATTCTCGTTACTGTTTATTCCGATAACCCACTATTCCGGTTACCGACTATTCCGTAATGAAACATTGGGCCATTAAATGCATTACTGGCTATTCCGATTACACGCTATTCCAGTTCCTCGCTATTCCGAGTACCCACTATTCTCGTTACTGGTTATTCCGAGTAGCTACTATTCCGGTTACCGACTATTCCGTAATGAAACATTGGGCCATTAAATGCATTACTGGCTATTCCGATTACACGCTATTCCAGTTCCTCGCTATTCCGAGTACCCACTATTCTCGTTACTGGTTATTCCAATAACCCACTATTCCGGTTACCGACTATTCCGTAATGAAACAATGGGCCATTAAATGCATTACTGGCTATTCCGATTACGCGCTATTCCAGTTCCTCGCTATTCCGAGCACCCACTATTCTCGTTACTGGTTATTCCGATAACCCACTATTCCGGTTACCGACTATTCCGTAATGAAACATTGGGCCATTAAATGCATTACTGGCTATTCCGATTACACGCTATTCCAGTTCCTCGCTATTCCGAGTACCCACTATTCTCGTTACTGGTTATACCAATAACCCACTATTCCGGATACCGACTATTCCGTAATGAAACATTGGGCCATTAAATGCATTACTGGCTATTCCGATTACACGCTATTCCAGTTCCTCGCTATTCCGAGTACCCACTATTCTCGTTACTGGTTATTCCGAGTACCTACTATTCCGGTTACCGACTATTCCGTAATGAAACATTGGGCCATTAAATGCATTACTGTGTACTCCGATTACGCGCTATTCCAGTTCCTCGCTATTCCGAGTACCCACTATTCTCGTTACTGGTTATTCCGATAACCCACTATTTCGGTTACCGACTATTCCGTAATGAAACATTGGGCCATTAAATGCATTACTGGCTATTCCGATTACGCGCTATTCCAGTTCCTCGCTATTCCGAGTACCCACTATTCTCGTTACTGGTTATTCCGATAACCCACTATTTCGGTTACCGACTATTCCGTAATGAAACATTGGGCCATTAAATGCATTACTGGCTATTCCGATTACGCGCTATTCCAGTTCCTCGCTATTCCGAGTACCCACTATTCTCGTTACTGGTTATTCCGAGTTCTACTATTCCGGTTACCGACTATTCCGTAATGAAACATTGGGCCATTAAATGCATTACTGTCTACTCCGATTACGCGCTATTCCAGTTCCTCGCTATTCCGAGTACCCACTATTCTCGTTACTGGTTATTCCGATAACCCACTATTCCTGTTACCGACTATTCCGTAATGAAACAATGGGCCATTAAATGAATTACTGGCTATTCCGATTACGCGCTATTCCAGTTCCTCGCTATTTCGAGTACCCACTATTCTCGTTACTGGTTATTCCGATAACCCACTATTCCGGTTACCGACTATTCCGTAATGAAACATTGGGCCATTAAATGCATTACTGGCTATTCCGATTACACGCTATTCCAGTTCCTCGCTATTCCGAGTACCCACTATTCTCGTTACTGGTTATTCCGAGTAGCTACTATTCCGGTTACCGACTATTCCGTAATGAAACATTGGGCTTTTAAATGCATTACTGGCTATTCCGATTACACGCTATTCCAGTTCCTCGCTATTCCGAGTACCCACTATTCTCGTTACTGGTTATTCCGATAACCCACTATTCCGGTTACCGACTATTCCGTAATGAAACAATGGGCCATTAAATGCATTACTGGTTATTCTGATTACACGCTATTCCAGTTCCTCGCTATTCCGAGCACCCACTATTCTCGTTACTGGTTATTCCGATAACCCACTATTCCGGTTACCGACTATTCCGTAATGAAACATTGGGCCATTAAATGCATTACTGGCTATTCCGATTACACGCTATTCCAGTTCCTCGCTATTCCGAGTACCCACTATTCTCGTTACTGGTTATTCCGATAACCCACTATTCCGGTTACCGACTATTCCGTAATAAAACATTGGGCTATTAAATGCATTACTGGCTATTCCGATTACGCGCTATTCCAGTTCCTCGCTATTCCGAGTACCCACTATTCTCGTTACTGGTTATTCCGATAACCCACTATTCCGGTTACCGACTATTCCGTAATGAAACATTGGGCCATTAAATGCATTACTGGCTATTCCGATTACGCGCTATTCCAGTTCCTCGCTATTCCGAGTACCCACTATTCTCGTTACTGGTTATTCCGAGTACCTACTATTCCGGTTACCGACTATTCCGTAATGAAACATTGGGCCATTAAATGCATTACTGTCTACTCCGATTACGGGCTATTCCAGTTCCTCGCTATTCCGAGTACCCACTTTTCTCGTTACTGGTTATTCCGATAACCCACTACTCCGGTTACCGACTATTCCGTAATGAAACATTGGGCCATTAAATGAATCACTGGCTATTCCGATTACGCGCTATTCCAGTTCCTCGCTATTCCGAGTACCCACTATTCTCGTTACTGGTTATTCCAATAACCCACTATTCCGGTTACCGACTATTCCGTAATGAAACATTGGGCCATTAAATGCATTACTGGCTATTCCGATTACATGCTATTCCAGTTCCTCGCTATTCCGAGTACCCACTATTCTCGTTACTGGTTATTCCGAGTACCTACTATTCCGGTTACCGACTATTCCGTAATGAAACATTGGGCCATTAAATGCATTACTGGCTATTCCGATTACGCGCTATTCCAGTTCCTCGCTATTCTGAGTACCCACTATTCTCGTTACTGGTTATTCCGATAACCCACTATTCCTGTTACCGACTATTCCGTAATGAAACATTGGGCCATTAAATGCATTACTGGCTATTCCGATTACACGCTATTCCAGTTCCTCGCTATTCCGAGTACCCACTATTCTCGTTACTGGTTATTCCGATAACCCACTATTCCGGTTACCGACTATTCCGTAATGAAACATTGAGCCATTAAATGCATTACTGGTTATTCTGATTACACGCTATTCCAGTTCCTCGCTATTCCGAGTACCCACTATTCTCGTTACTGGTTATTCCGATAACCCACTATTCCGGTTACTGACTATTCCGTAATGAAACATTGGGCCATTAAATGCATTACTGGCTATTCCGATTACACGCTATTCCAGTGCCTCGCTATTCCGAGTACCCACTATTCTCGTTACTGGTTATTCCGAGTACCTACTATTCCGGTTACCGACTATTGCGTAATGAAACATTGGGCCATTAAATTCATTACTGTCTACTCCGATTACGCGCTATTCCAGTTCCTCGCTATTCTGAGTACCCACTATTCTCGTTACTGGTTATTCCAATAACCCACTATTCTGGTTACCGACTATTCCGTAATGAAACATTGGGCCATTATATGCATTACTGGCTATTCCGATTACACGCTATTCCAGTGCCTCGCTATTCCGAGTACCCACTATTATTGTTACTGGTTATTCCGATAACCCACTATTCCGGTTACCGACTATTCCGTAATGAAACATTGGGCCATTAAATGCATTACTGGCTATTCCGGTTACGCGCTATTCCAGTTCCTCGCTATTCCGAGTACCCACTATTATCGTTACTGGTTATTCCGATAACCCACTATTCCGGTTACCGACTATTCCGTAATGAAACATTGGGCCATTAAATGCATTACTGTCTACTCCGATTACGCGCTATTCCAGTTCCTCGCTATTCCGAGTACCCACTATTATCGTTACTGGTTATTCCAATAACCCACTATTCCGGTTACCGACTATTCCGTAATGAAACATTGGGCCATTAAATGCATTACTGGCTATTCCGATTACGCGCTATTCCAGTTCCTCGCTATTCCGAGTACCCACTATTCTCGTTTCTGGTTATTCCGAGTACCTACTATTCCGGTTACCGACTATTCCGTAATGAAACATTGGGCCATTAAATGCATTACTGTCTACTCCGATTACGCGCTATTCCAGTTCCTCGCTATTCCGAGTACCCACTATTCTCGTTACTGGTTATTCCGATAACCCACTATTTCGGTTACCGACTATTCCGTAATGAAACATTGGGCCATTAAATGCATTACTGGTTATTCTGATTACGCGCTATTCCAGTTCCTCGCTATTCCGAGTACCCACTATTCTCGTTACTGGTTATACCAATAACCCACTATTCCGGTTACCGACTATTCCGTAATGAAACATTGGGCCATTAAATGCATTACTGGCTATTCCGATTACACGCTATTCCAGTTCCTCGCTATTCCGAGTACCCACTATTCTCGTTACTGGTTATTCCGAGTACCTACTATTCCGGTTACCGACTATTCCGTAATGAAACATTGGGCCATTAAATGCATTACTGTGTACTCCGATTACGCGCTATTCCAGTTCCTCGCTATTCCGAGTACCCACTATTCTCGTTACTGGTTATTCCGATAACCCACTATTCCGGTTACCGACTATTCCGTAATGAAACATTGGGCCATTAAATGCATTACTGGCTATTCCGATTACGCGCTATTCCAGTTCCTCGCTATTCCGAGTACCCACTATTCTCGTTACTGGTTATTCCGAGTACCTACTATTCCGGTTACCGACTATTCCGTAATGAAACATTGGGCCATTAAATGCATTACTGTCTACTCCGATTACGGGCTATTCCAGTTCCTCGCTATTCCGAGTACCCACTATTCTCGTTACTGGTTATTCCGATAACCCACTATTCCGGTTACCGACTATTCCGTAATGAAACATTGGGCCATTAAATGAATTACTGGCTATTCCGATTACGCGCTATTCCAGTTCCTCGCTATTCCGAGTACCCACTATTCTCGTTACTGGTTATACCAATAACCCACTATTCCGGTTACCGACTATTCCGTAATGAAACATTGGGCCATTAAATGCATTACTGGCTATTCCGATTACACGCTATTCCAGTTCCTCGCTATTCCGAGTACCCACTATTCTCGTTACTGGTTATTCCGAGTACCTACTATTCCGGTTACCGACTATTCCGTAATGAAACATTGGGCCATTAAATGCATTACTGTGTACTCCGATTACGCGCTATTCCAGTTCCTCGCTATTCCGAGTACCCACTATTCTCGTTACTGGTTATTCCGATAACCCACTATTTCGGTTACCGACTATTCCGTAATGAAACATTGGGCCATTAAATGCATTACTGGCTATTCCGATTACGCGCTATTCCAGTTCCTCGCTATTCCGAGTACCCACTATTCTCGTTACTGGTTATTCCGATAACCCACTATTTCGGTTACCGACTATTCCGTAATGAAACATTGGGCCATTAAATGCATTACTGGCTATTCCGATTACGCGCTATTCCAGTTCCTCGCTATTCCGAGTACCCACTATTCTCGTTACTGGTTATTCCGAGTTCTACTATTCCGGTTACCGACTATTCCGTAATGAAACATTGGGCCATTAAATGCATTACTGTCTACTCCGATTACGCGCTATTCCAGTTCCTCGCTATTCCGAGTACCCACTATTCTCGTTACTGGTTATTCCGATAACCCACTATTCCGGTTACCGACTATTCCGTAATGAAACATTGGGCCATTAAATGAATTACTGGCTATTCCGATTACGCGCTATTCCAGTTCCTCGCTATTTCGAGTACCCACTATTCTCGTTACTGGTTATTCCGATAACCCACTATTCCGGTGACCGACTATTCCGTAATGAAACATTGGGCCATTAAATGCATTACTGGCTATTCCGATTACACGCTATTCCAGTTCCTCGCTATTCCGAGTACCCACTATTCTCGTTTCTGGTTATTCCGAGTAGCTACTATTCCGGTTACCGACTATTCCGTAATGAAACATTGGGCCATTAAATGCATTACTGGCTATTCCGATTACACGCTATTCCAGTTCCTCGCTATTCCGAGTACCCACTATTCTCGTTACTGGTTATTCCGATAACCCACTATTCCGGTTACCGACTATTCCGTAATGAAACAATGGGCCATTAAATGCATTACTGGTTATTCTGATTACACGCTATTCCAGTTCCTCGCTATTCCGAGCACCCACTATTCTCGTTACTGGTTATTCCGATAACCCACTATTCCGGTTACCGACTATTCCGTAATGAAACATTGGGCCATTAAATGCATTACTGGCTATTCCGATTACACGCTATTCCAGTTCCTCGCTATTCCGAGTACCCACTATTCTCGTTACTAGTTATTCCGATAACCCACTATTCCGGTTACCGACTATTCCGTAATGAAACATTGGGCTATTAAATGCATTACTGGCTATTCCGATTACGCGCTATTCCAGTTCCTCGCTATTCCGAGTACCCACTATTCTCGTTACTGGTTATTCCGATAACCCACTATTCCGGTTACCGACTATTCCGTAATGAAACATTGGGCCATTAAATGCATTACTGGCTATTCCGATTAAGCGCTATTCCAGTTCCTCGCTATTCCGAGTACCCACTATTCTCGTTACTGGTTATTCCGAGTACCTACTATTCCGGTTACCGACTATTCCGTAATGAAACATTGGGCCATTAAATGCATTACTGTCTACTCCGATTACGGGCTATTCCAGTTCCTCGCTATTCCGAGTACCCACTATTCTCGTTACTGGTTATTCCGATAACCCACTATTCCGGTTACCGACTATTCCGTAATGAAACATTGGGCCATTAAATGCATTACTGGCTATTCCGATTACACGCTATTCCAGTTCCTCGCTATTCCGAGTACCCACTATTCTCGTTACTAGTTATTCCGATAACCCACTATTCCGGTTACCGACTATTCCGTAATGAAACATTGGGCTATTAAATGCATTACTGGCTATTCCGATTACGCGCTATTCCAGTTCCTCGCTATTCCGAGTACCCACTATTCTCGTTACTGGTTATTCCGATAACCCACTATTCCGGTTACCGACTATTCCGTAATGAAACATTGGGCCATTAAATGCATTACTGGCTATTCCGATTAAGCGCTATTCCAGTTCCTCGCTATTCCGAGTACCCACTATTCTCGTTACTGGTTATTCCGAGTACCTACTATTCCGGTTACCGACTATTCCGTAATGAAACATTGGGCCATTAAATGCATTACTGTCTACTCCGATTACGGGCTATTCCAGTTCCTCGCTATTCCGAGTACCCACTATTCTCGTTACTGGTTATTCCGATAACCCACTATTCCGGTTACCGACTATTCCGTAATGAAACATTGGGCCATTAAATGAATTACTGGCTATTCCGATTACGCGCTATTCCAGTACCTCGCTATTCCGAGTACCCACTATTCTCGTTACTGGTTATTCCAATAACCCACTATTCCGGTTACCGACTATTCCGTAATGGAACATTGGGCCATTAAATGCATTACTGGCTATTCCGATTACACGCTATTCCAGTTCCTCGCTATTCCGAGTACCCACTATTCTCGTTACTGGTTATTCCGAGTACCTACTATTCCGGTTACCGACTATTCCGTAATGAAACATTGGGCCATTAAATGCATTACTGGCTATTCCGATTACGCGCTATTCCAGTTCCTCGCTATTCTGAGTACCCACTATTCTCGTTACTGGTTATTCCGATAACCCACTATTCCTGTTACCGACTATTCCGTAATGAAACATTGGGCCATTAAATGCATTACTGGCTATTCCGATTACACGCTATTCCAGTTCCTCGCTATTCCGAGTACCCACTATTCTCGTTACTGGTTATTCCGATAACCCACTATTCCGGTTACCGACTATTCCGTAATGAAACATTGGGCCATTAAATGCATTACTGGCTATTCCGATTACACGCTATTCCAGTGCCTCGCTATTCCGAGTACCCACTATTCTCGTTACTGGTTATTCCGAGTACCTACTATTCCGGTTACCGACTATTGCGTAATGAAACATTGGGCCATTAAATGCATTACTGTCTACTCCGATTACGCGCTATTCCAGTTCCTCGCTATTCTGAGTACCCACTATTCTCGTTACTGGTTATTCCAATTACCCACTATTCTGGTTACCGACTATTCCGTAATGAAACATTGGGCCATTATATGCATTACTGGCTATTCCGATTACACGCTATTCCAGTGCCTCGCTATTCCGAGTACCCACTATTATCGTTACTGGTTATTCCGATAACCCACTATTCCGGTTACCGACTATTCCGTAATGAAACATTGGGCCATTAAATGCATTACTGGCTATTCCGGTTACGCGCTATTCCAGTTCCTCGCTATTCCGAGTACCCACTATTATCGTTACTGGTTATTCCGATAACCCACTATTCCGGTTACCGACTATTCCGTAATGAAACATTGGGCCATTAAATGCATTACTGTCTACTCCGATTACGCGCTATTCCAGTTCCTCGCTATTCCGAGTACCCACTATTATCGTTACTGGTTATTCCAATAACCCACTATTCCGGTTACCGACTATTCCGTAATGAAACATTGGGCCATTAAATGCATTACTGGCTATTCCGATTACGCGCTATTCCAGTTCCTCGCTATTCCGAGTACCCACTATTCTCGTTTCTGGTTATTCCGAGTACCTACTATTCCGGTTACCGACTATTCCGTAATGAAACATTGGGCCATTAAATGCATTACTGTCTACTCCGATTACGCGCTATTCCAGTTCCTCGCTATTCCGAGTACCCACTATTCTCGTTACTGGTTATTCCGATAACCCACTATTCCGGTTACCGACTATTCCGTAATGAAACATTGGGCCATTAAATGCATTACTGGCTATTCCGATTACGCGCTATAGCAGTTCCTCGCTATTCCGAGTACCCACTATTTTCGTTACTGGTTATTCCGATAACCCACTATTCCGGTTACCGACTATTCCGTAATGAAACATTGGGCCATTAAATGAATTACTGGCTATTCCGATTACGCGCTATTCCAGTTCCTCGCTATTCCGAGTACCCACTATTCTCGTTACTGGTTATTCCGAGTACCTACTATTCCGGTTACCGACTATTCCGTAATGAAACATTGGGCCATTAAATGCATTACTGTCTACTCCGATTACGCGCTATTCCAGTTCCTCGCTATTCCGAGTACCCACTATTCTCGTTACTGGTTATTCCGATAACCCACTATTCCGGTTACCGACTATTCCGTAATGAAACATTGGGCCATTAAATGCATTACTGTCTACTCCGATTACGCGCTATTCCAGTTCCTCGCTATTCCGAGTACCCACTATTATCGTTACTGGTTATTCCAATAACCCACTATTCCGGTTACCGACTATTCCGTAATGAAACATTGGGCCATTAAATGCATTACTGGCTATTCCGATTACACGCTATTCCAGTTCCTCGCTATTCCGAGTACCCACTATTCTCGTTACTGGTTATTCCGATAACCCACTATTCCGGTTACCGACTATTCCGTAATGAAACATTGGGCCATTAAATGCATTACTGGCTATTCCGATTACACGCTATTCCAGTGCCTCGCTATTCCGAGTACCCACTATTATCGTTACTGGTTATTCCGATAACCCACTATTCCGGTTACCGACTATTCCGTAATGAAACATTGGGCCATTAAATGCATTACTGGCTATTCCGGTTACGCGCTATTCCAGTTCCTCGCTATTCCGAGTACCCACTATTATCGTTACTGGTTATTCCGATAACCCACTATTCCGGTTACCGACTATTCCGTAATGAAACATTGGGCCATTAAATGCATTACTGTCTACTCCGATTACGCGCTATTCCAGTTCCTCGCTATTCCGAGTACCCACTATTATCGTTACTGGTTATTCCAATAACCCACTATTCCGGTTACCGACTATTCCGTAATGAAACATTGGGCCATTAAATGCATTACTGGCTATTCCGATTACGCGCTATTCCAGTTCCTCGCTATTCCGAGTACCCACTATTCTCGTTTCTGGTTATTCCGAGTACCTACTATTCCGGTTACCGACTATTCCGTAATGAAACATTGGGCCATTAAATGCATTACTGTCTACTCCGATTACGCGCTATTCCAGTTCCTCGCTATTCCGAGTACCCACTATTCTCGTTACTGGTTATTCCGATAACCCACTATTCCGGTTACCGACTATTCCGTAATGAAACATTGGGCCATTAAATGCATTACTGGCTATTCCGGTTACGCGCTATTCCAGTTCCTCGCTATTCCGAGTACCCACTATTATCGTTACTGGTTATTCCGATAACCCACTATTCCGGTTACCGACTATTCCGTAATGAAACATTGGGCCATTAAATGCATTACTGTCTACTCCGATTACGCGCTATTCCAGTTCCTCGCTATTCCGAGTACCCACTATTATCGTTACTGGTTATTCCAATAACCCACTATTCCGGTTACCGACTATTCCGTAGTGAAACATTGGGCCATTAAATGCATTACTGGCTATTCCGATTACGCGCTATTCCAGTTCCTCGCTATTCCGAGTACCCACTATTCTCGTTTCTGGTTATTCCGAGTACCTACTATTCCGGTTACCGACTATTCTGAATGAAACATTGGGCCATTAAATGCATTACTGGCTATTCCGATTACACGCTATTCCAGTGCCTCGCTATTCCGAGTACCCACTATTATCGTTACTGGTTATTCCGATAACCCACTATTCCGGTTACCGACTATTCCGTAATGAAACATTGGGCCATTAAATGCATTACTGGCTATTCCGGTTACGCGCTATTCCAGTTCCTCGCTATTCCGAGTACCCACTATTATCGTTACTGGTTATTCCGATAACCCACTATTCCGGTTACCGACTATTCCGTAATGAAACATTGGGCCATTAAATGCATTACTGTCTACTCCGATTACGCGCTATTCCAGTTCCTCGCTATTCCGAGTACCCACTATTATCGTTACTGGTTATTCCAATAACCCACTATTCCGGTTACCGACTATTCCGTAATGAAACATTGGGCCATTAAATGCATTACTGGCTATTCCGATTACGCGCTATTCCAGTTCCTCGCTATTCCGAGTACCCACTATTCTCGTTTCTGGTTATTCCGAGTACCTACTATTCCGGTTACCGACTATTCCGTAATGAAACATTGGGCCATTAAATGCATTACTGTCTACTCCGATTACGCGCTATTCCAGTTCCTCGCTATTCCGAGTACCCACTATTCTCGTTACTGGTTATTCCGATAACCCACTATTCCGGTTACCGACTATGCCGTAATGAAACATTGGGCCATTAAATGCATAACTGGCTATTCCGATTACGCGCTATAGCAGTTCCTCGCTATTCCGAGTACCCACTATTTTCGTTACTGGTTATTCCGATAACCCACTATTCCGGTTACCGACTATTCCGTAATGAAACATTGGGCCATTAAATGAATTACTGGCTATTCCGATTACGCGCTATTCCAGTTCCTCGCTATTCCGAGTACCCACTTTTCTCGTTACTGGTTATTCCGAGTACCTACTATTCCGGTTACCGACTATTCCGTAATGAAACATTGGGCCATTAAATGCATTACTGTCTACTCCGATTACGCGCTATTCCAGTTCCTCGCTATTCCGAGTACCCACTATTCTCGTTACTGGTTATTCCGATAACCCACTATTCCGGTTACCGACTATTCCGTAATGAAACATTGGGCAATTAAATGCATTACTGGCTATTCCGGTTACGCGCTATTCCAGTTCCTCACTATTCCGAGTACCCACTATTATCGTTACTGGTTATTCCGATAACCCACTATTCCGGTTACCGACTATTCCGTAATGAAACATTGGGCCATTAAATGCATTACTGTCTACTCCGATTACGCGCTATTCCAGTTCCTCGCTATTCCGAGTACCCACTATTATCGTTACTGGTTATTCCAATAACCCACTATTCCGGTTACCGACTATTCCGTAATGAAACATTGGGCCATTAAATGCATTACTGGCTATTCCGATTACGCGCTATTCCAGTTCCTCGCTATTCCGAGTACCCACTATTCTCGTTTCTGGTTATTCCGAGTACCTACTATTCCGGTTACCGACTATTCCGTAATGAAACATTGGGCCATTAAATGCATTACTGTCTACTCCGATTACGCGCTATTCCAGTTCCTCGCTATTCCGAGTACCCACTATTCTCGTTACTGGTTATTCCGATAACCCACTATTCCGGTTACCGACTATGCCGTAATGAAACATTGGGCCATTAAATGCATTACTGGCTATTCCGATTACGCGCTATAGCAGTTCCTCGCTATTCCGAGTACCCACTATTTTCGTTACTGGTTATTCCGATAACCCACTATTCCGGTTACCGACTTTTCCGTAATGAAACATTGGGCCATTAAATGAATTACTGGCTATTCCGATTACGCGCTATTCCAGTTCCTCGCTATTCCGAGTACCCACTATTCTCGTTACTGGTTATTCCGAGTACCTACTATTCCGGTTACCGACTATTCCGTAATGAAACATTGGGCCATTAAATGCATTACTGTCTACTCCGATTACGCGCTATTCCAGTTCCTCGCTATTCCGAGTACCCACTATTCTCGTTACTGGTTATTCCGATAACCCACTATTCCGGTTACCGACTATTCCGTAATGAAACATTGGGCCATTAAATGCATTACTGGCTATTCCGATTACGCGCTATTCCAGTTCCTCGCTATTCCGAGTACCCACTATTCTCGTTTCTGGTTATTCCGAGTACCTACTATTCCGGTTACCGACTATTCCGTAATGAAACATTGGGCCATTAAATGCATTACTGTCTACTCCGATTACGCGCTATTCCAGTTCCTCGCTATTCCGAGTACCCACTATTCTCGTTACTGGTTATTCCGATAACCCACTATTCCGGTTACCGACTATTCCGTAATGAAACATTGGGCCATTAAATGCATTACTGGCTATTCCGGTTACGCGCTATTCCAGTTCCTCGCTATTCCGAGTACCCACTATTATCGTTACTGGTTATTCCGATAACCCACTATTCCGGTTACCGACTATTCCGTAATGAAACATTGGGCCATTAAATGCATTACTGTCTACTCCGATTACGCGCTATTCCAGTTCCTCGCTATTCCGAGTACCCACTATTATCGTTACTGGTTATTCCAATAACCCACTATTCCGGTTACCGACTATTCCGTAATGAAACATTGGGCCATTAAATGCATTACTGGCTATTCCGATTACGCGCTATTCCAGTTCCTCGCTATTCCGAGTACCCACTATTCTCGTTTCTGGTTATTCCGAGTACCTACTATTCCGGTTACCGACTATTCCGTAATGAAACATTGGGCCATTAAATGCATTACTGGCTATTCCGATTACACGCTATTCCAGTGCCTCGCTATTCCGAGTACCCACTATTATCGTTACTGGTTATTCCGATAACCCACTATTCCGGTTACCGACTATTCCGTAATGAAACATTGGGCCATTAAATGCATTACTGGCTATTCCGGTTACGCGCTATTCCAGTTCCTCGCTATTCCGAGTACCCACTATTATCGTTACTGGTTATTCCGATAACCCACTATTCCGGTTACCGACTATTCCGTAATGAAACATTGGGCCATTAAATGCATTACTGTCTACTCCGATTACGCGCTATTCCAGTTCCTCGCTATTCCGAGTACCCACTATTATCGTTACTGGTTATTCCAATAACCCACTATCCGGTTACCGACTATTCCGTAATGAAACATTGGGCCATTAAATGCATTACTGGCTATTCCGATTACGCGCTATTCCAGTTCCTCGCTATTCCGAGTACCCACTATTCTCGTTTCTGGTTATTCCGAGTACCTACTATTCCGGTTACCGACTATTCCGTAATGAAACATTGGGCCATTAAATGCATTACTGTCTACTCCGATTACGCGCTATTCCAGTTCCTCGCTATTCCGAGTACCCACTATTCTCGTTACTGGTTATTCCGATAACCCACTATTCCGGTTACCGACTATGCCGTAATGAAACATTGGGCCATTAAATGCATTACTGGCTATTCCGATTACGAGCTATAGCAGTTCCTCGCTATTCCGAGTACCCACTATTTTCGTTACTGGTTATTCCGATAACCCACTATTCCGGTTACCGACTATTCCGTAATGAAACATTGGGCCATTAAATGAATTACTGGCTATTCCGATTACGCGCTATTCCAGTTCCTCGCTATTCCGAGTACCCACTATTCTCGTTACTGGTTATTCCGAGTACCTACTATTCCGGTTACCGACTATTCCGTAATGAAACATTGGGCCATTAAATGCATAACTGTCTACTCCGATTACGCGCTATTCCAGTTCCTCGCTATTCCGAGTACCCACTATTCTCGTTACTGGTTATTCCGATAACCCACTATTCCGGTTACCGACTATTCCGTAATGAAACATTGGGCCATTAAATGCATTACTGTCTACTCCGATTACGCGCTATTCCAGTTCCTCGCTATTCCGAGTACCCACTATTATCGTTACTGGTTGTTCCAATAACCCACTATTCCGGTTACCGACTATTCCGTAATGAAACATTGGGCCATTAAATGCATTACTGGCTATTCCGATTACACGCTATTCCAGTTCCTCGCTATTCCGAGTACCCACTATTCTCGTTACTGGTTATTCCGATAACCCACTATTCCGGTTACCGACTATTCCGTAATGAAACATTGGGCCATTAAATGCATTACTGGCTATTCCGATTACACGCTATTCCAGTGCCTCGCTATTCCGAGTACCCACTATTCTCGTTACTGGTTATTCCGAGTACCTACTATTCCGGTTACCGACTATTGCGTAATGAAACATTGGGCCATTAAATGCATTACTGTCTACTCCGATTACGCGCTATTCCAGTTCCTCGCTATTCCGAGTACCCACTATTATCGTTACTGGTTATTCCAATAACCCACTATTCCGGTTACCGACTATTCCGTAATGAAACATTGGGCCATTAAATGCATTACTGGCTATTCCGATTACGCGCTATTCCAGTTCCTCGCTATTCCGAGTACCCACTATTCTCGTTTCTGGTTATTCCGAGTACCTACTATTCCGGTTACCGACTATTCCGTAATGAAACATTGGGCCATTAAATGCATTACTGTCTACTCCGATTACGCGCTATTCCAGTTCCTCGCTATTCCGAGTACCCACTATTCTCGTTACTGGTTATTCCGATAACCCACTATTCCGGTTACCGACTATTCCGTAATGAAACATTGGGCCATTAAATGCATTACTGGCTATTCCGATTACGCGCTATAGCAGTTCCTCGCTATTCCGAGTACCCACTATTTTCGTTACTGGTTATTCCGATAACCCACTATTCCGGTTACCGACTATTCCGTAATGAAACATTGGGCCATTAAATGAATTACTGACTATTCCGATTACGCGCTATTCCAGTTCCTCGCTATTCCGAGTACCCACTATTCTCGTTACTGGTTATTCCGAGTACCTACTATTCCGGTTACCGACTATTCCGTAATGAAACATTAGGCCATTAAATGCATTACTGTCTACTCCGATTACGCGCTATTCCAGTTCCTCGCTATTCCGAGTACCCACTATTCTCGTTACTGGTTATTCCGATAACCCACTATTCCGGTTACCGACTATTCCGTAATTAAACATTGGGCCATTAAATGCATTACTGGCTATTCCGATTACACGCTATTCCAGTTCCTCGCTATTCCGAGTACCCACTATTATCGTTACTGGTTATTCCGATAACCCACTATTCCGGTTACCGACTATTCCGTAATGAAACATTGGGCCATAAAATGCATTACTGGCTATTCCGATTACGCGCTATTCCAGTTCCTCACTATTCCGAGTACCCACTATTATCGTTACTGGTTATTCCGATAACCCACTATTCCGGTTACCGACTATTCCGTAATGAAACATTGGGCCATTAAATGCATTACTGTCTACTCCGATTACGCGCTATTCCAGTTCCTCGCTATTCCGAGTACCCACTATTATCGTTACTGGTTATTCCAATAACCCACTATTCCGGTTACCGACTATTCCGTAATGAAACATTGGGCCATTAAATGCATTACTGGCTATTCCGATTACGCGCTATTCCAGTTCCTCGCTATTCCGAGTACCCACTTTTCTCGTTTCTGGTTATTCCGAGTACCTACTATTCCGGATACCGACTATTCCGTAATGAAACATTGGGCCATTAAATGCATTACTGTCTACTCCGATTACGCGCTATTCCAGTTCCTCGCTATTCCGAGTACCCACTATTCTCGTTACTGGTTATTCCGAGTAGCTACTATTCCGGTTACCGACTATTCCGTAATGAAACATTGGGCCATTAAATGCATTACTGGCTATTCCGATTACACGCTATTCCAGTTCCTCGCTATTCCGAGTACCCACTATTCTCGTTACTGGTTATTCCGATAACCCACTATTCCGGTTACCGACTATTCCGTAATGAAACAATGGGCCATTAAATGCATTACTGGTTATTCTGATTACACGCTATTCCAGTTCCTCGCTATTCCGAGCACCCACTATTCTCGTTACTGGTTATTCCGATAACCCACTATTCCGGTTACCGACTATTCCGTAATGAAACATTGGGCTATTAAATGCATTACTGGCTATTCCGATTACACGCTATTCCAGTTCCTCGCTATTCCGAGTACCCACTATTCTCGTTACTGGTTATTCCGATAACCCACTATTCCGGTTACCGACTATTCCGTAATGAAACATTGGGCTATTAAATGCATTACTGGCTATTCCGATTACGCGCTATTCCAGTTCCTCGCTATTCCGAGTACCCACTATTCTCGTTACTGGTTATTCCGATAACCCACTATTCCGGTTACCGACTATTCCGTAATGAAACATTGGGCCATTAAATGCATTACTGGCTATTCCGATTACGCGTTATTCCAGTTCCTCGCTATTCCGAGTACCCACTATTATCGTTACTGGTTATTCCGAGTACCTACTATTCCGGTTACCGACTATTCCGTAATGAAACATTGGGCCATTAAATGCATTACTGTCTACTCCGATTACGGGCTATTCCAGTTCCTCGCTATTCCGAGTACCCACTATTCTCGTTACTGGTTATTCCGATAACCCACTATTCCGGTTACCGACTATTCCGTAATGAAACATTGGGCCATTAAATGCATTACTGGCTATTCCGATTACGCGCTATTCCAGTTCCTCGCTTTTCCGAGTACCCACTATTCTCGTTACTGGTTATTCCGATAACCCACTATTCCGGTTACCGACTATTCCGTAATGAAACATTGGGCCATTAAATGCATTACTGGCTATTCCGATTACACGCTATTCCAGTTCCTCGCTATTCCGAGTACCCACTATTCTCGTTACTGGTTATTCCGAGTACCTACTATTCCGGTTACCGACTATTCCGTAATGAAACATTGGGCCATTAAATGCATTACTGTGTACTCCGATTACGCGCTATTCCAATTCCTCGCTATTCCGAGTACCCACTATTCTCGTTACTGGTTATTCCGATAACCCACTATTTCGGTTACCGACTATTCCGTAATGAAACATTGGGCCATTAAATGCATTACTGGCTATTCCGATTACGCGCTATTCCAGTTCCTCGCTATTCCGAGTACCCACTATTCTCGTTACTGGTTATTCCGATAACCCACTATTTCGGTTACCGACTATTCCGTAATGAAACATTGGGCCATTAAATGCATTACTGTCTACTCCGATTACGCGCTATTCCAGTTCCTCGCTATTCCGAGTACCCACTATTATCGTTACTGGTTATTCCAATAACCCACTATTCCGGTTACCGACTATTCCGTAATGAAACATTGGGCCATTAAATGCATTACTGGCTATTCCGATTACGCGCTATTCCAGTTCCTCGCTATTCCGAGTACCCACTTTTCTCGTTTCTGGTTATTCCGAGTACCTACTATTCCGGATACCGACTATTCCGTAATGAAACATTGGGCCATTAAATGCATTACTGTCTACTCCGATTACGCGCTATTCCAGTTCCTCGCTATTCCGAGTACCCACTATTCTCGTTACTGGTTATTCCGAGTAGCTACTATTCCGGTTACCGACTATTCCGTAATGAAACATTGGGCCATTAAATGCATTACTGGCTATTCCGATTACACGCTATTCCAGTTCCTCGCTATTCCGAGTACCCACTATTCTCGTTACTGGTTATTCCGATAACCCACTATTCCGGTTACCGACTATTCCGTAATGAAACAATGGGCCATTAAATGCATTACTGGTTATTCTGATTACACGCTATTCCAGTTCCTCGCTATTCCGAGCACCCACTATTCTCGTTACTGGTTATTCCGATAACCCACTATTCCGGTTACCGACTATTCCGTAATGAAACATTGGGCCATTAAATGCATTACTGGCTATTCCGATTACACGCTATTCCAGTTCCTCGCTATTCCGAGTACCCACTATTCTCGTTACTGGTTATTCCGATAACCCACTATTCCGGTTACCGACTATTCCGTAATGAAACATTGGGCTATTAAATGCATTACTGGCTATTCCGATTACGCGCTATTCCAGTTCCTCGCTATTCCGAGTACCCACTATTCTCGTTACTGGTTATTCCGATAACCCACTATTCCGGTTACCGACTATTCCGTAATGAAACATTGGGCCATTAAATGCATTACTGGCTATTCCGATTACGCGCTATTCCAGTTCCTCGCTATTCCGAGTACCCACTATTCTCGTTACTGGTTATTCCGAGTACCTACTATTCCGGTTACCGACTATTCCGTAATGAAACATTGGGCCATTAAATGCATTACTGTCTACTCCGATTACGGGCTATTCCAGTTCCTCGCTATTCCGAGTACCCACTATTCTCGTTACTGGTTATTCCGATAACCCACTATTCCGGTTACCGACTATTCCGTAATGAAACATTGGGCCATTAAATGCATTACTGGCTATTCCGATTACGCGCTATTCCAGTTCCTCGCTTTTCCGAGTACCCACTATTCTCGTTACTGGTTATTCCGATAACCCACTATTCCGGTTACCGACTATTCCGTAATGAAACATTGGGCCATTAAATGCATTACTGGCTATTCCGATTACACGCTATTCCAGTTCCTCGCTATTCCGAGTACCCACTATTCTCGTTACTGGTTATTCCGAGTACCTACTATTCCGGTTACCGACTATTCCGTAATGAAACATTGGGCCATTAAATGCATTACTGTGTACTCCGATTACGCGCTATTCCAGTTCCTCGCTATTCCGAGTACCCACTATTCTCGTTACTGGTTATTCCGATAACCCACTATTTCGGTTACCGACTATTCCGTAATGAAACATTGGGCCATTAAATGCATTACTGGCTATTCCGATTACGCGCTATTCCAGTTCCTCGCTATTCCGAGTACCCACTATTCTCGTTACTGGTTATTCCGATAACCCACTATTTCGGTTACCGACTATTCCGTAATGAAACATTGGGCCATTAAATGCATTACTGGCTATTCCGATTACGCGCTATTCCAGTTCCTCGCTATTCCGAGTACCCACTATTATCGTTACTGGTTATTCCAATAACCCACTATTCCGGTTACCGACTATTCCGTAATGAAACATTGGGCCATTAAATGCATTACTGGCTATTCCGATTACGCGCTATTCCAGTTCCTCGCTATTCCGAGTACCCACTATTCTCGTTTCTGGTTATTCCGAGTACCTACTATTCCGGTTACCGACTATTCCGTAATGAAACATTGGGCCATTAAATGCATTACTGTCTACTCCGATTACGCGCTATTCCAGTTCCTCGCTATTCCGAGTACCCACTATTCTCGTTACTGGTTATTCCGATAACCCACTATTCCGGTTACCGACTATTCCGTAATGAAACATTGGGCCATTAAATGCATTACTGGCTATTCCGATTACGCGTTATAGCAGTTCCTCGCTATTCCGAGTACCCACTATTTTCGTTACTGGTTATTCCGATAACCCACTATTCCGGTTACCGACTATTCCGTAATGAAACATTGGGCCATTAAATGAATTACTGGCTATTCCGATTACGCGCTATTCCAGTTCCTCGCTATTCCGAGTACCCACTATTCTCGTTACTGGTTATTCCGAGTACCTACTATTCCGTTTACCGACTATTCCGTAATGAAACATTGGGCCATTAAATGCATTACTGTCTACTCCGATTACGCGCTATTCCAGTTCCTCGCTATTCCGAGTACCCACTATTCTCGTTACTGGTTATTCCAATAACCCACTATTCCGGTTACCGACTATTCCGTAATGAAACATTGGGCCATTAAATGCATTACTGGCTATTCCGATTACGCGCTATTCCAGTTCCTCGCTATTCCGAGTACCCACTTTTCTCGTTTCTGGTTATTCCGAGTACCTACTATTCCGGATACCGACTATTCCGTAATGAAACATTGGGCCATTAAATGCATTACTGTCTACTCCGATTACGCGCTATTCCAGTTCCTCGCTATTCCGAGTACCCACTATTCTCGTTACTGGTTATTCCGAGTAGCTACTATTCCGGTTACCGACTATTCCGTAATGAAACATTGGGCCATTAAATGCATTACTGGCTATTCCGATTACACGCTATTCCAGTTCCTCGCTATTCCGAGTACCCACTATTCTCGTTACTGGTTATTCCGATAACCCACTATTCCGGTTACCGACTATTCCGTAATGAAACATTGGGCCATTAAATGCATTACTGGCTATTCCGATTACACGCTATTCCAGTTCCTCGCTATTCCGAGTACCCACTATTCTCGTTACTGGTTATTCCGATAACCCACTATTCCGGTTACCGACTATTCCGTAATGAAACAATGGGCCATTAAATGCATTACTGGTTATTCTGATTACACGCTATTCCAGTTCCTCGCTATTCCGAGCACCCACTATTCTCGTTACTGGTTATTCCGATAACCCACTATTCCGGTTACCGACTATTCCGTAATGAAACATTGGGCCATTAAATGCATTACTGGCTATTCCGATTACACGCTATTCCAGTTCCTCGCTATTCCGAGTACCCACTATTCTCGTTACTGGTTATTCCGATAACCCACTATTCCGGTTACCGACTATTCCGTAATGAAACATTGGGCTATTAAATGCATTACTGGCTATTCCGATTACGCGCTATTCCAGTTCCTCGCTATTCCGAGTACCCACTATTCTCGTTACTGGTTATTCCGATAACCCACTATTCCGGTTACCGACTATTCCGTACTGAAACATTGGGCCATTAAATGCATTACTGGCTATTCCGATTACGCGCTATTCCAGTTCCTCGCTATTCCGAGTACCCACTATTCTCGTTACTGGTTATTCCGAGTACCTACTATTCCGGTTACCGACTATTCCGTAATGAAACATTGGGCCATTAAATGCATTACTGTCTACTCCGATTACGGGCTATTCCAGTTCCTCGCTATTCCGAGTACCCACTATTCTCGTTACTGGTTATTCCGATAACCCACTATTCCGGTTACCGACTATTCCGTAATGAAACATTGGGCCATTAAATGCATTACTGTCTACTCCGATTACGCGCTATTCCAGTTCCTCGCTATTCCGAGTACCCACTATTCTCGTTACTGGTTATTCCAATAACCCACTATTCCGGTTACCGACTATTCCGTAATGAAACATTGGGCCATTAAATGCATTACTGGCTATTCCGATTACGCGCTATTCCAGTTCCTCGCTATTCCGAGTACCCACTTTTCTCGTTTCTGGTTATTCCGAGTACCTACTATTCCGGATACCGACTATTCCGTAATGAAACATTGGGCCATTAAATGCATTACTGTCTACTCCGATTACGCGCTATTCCAGTTCCTCGCTATTCCGAGTACCCACTATTCTCGTTACTGGTTATTCCGAGTAGCTACTATTCCGGTTACCGACTATTCCGTAATGAAACATTGGGCCATTAAATGCATTACTGGCTATTCCGATTACACGCTATTCCAGTTCCTCGCTATTCCGAGTACCCACTATTCTCGTTACTGGTTATTCCGATAACCCACTATTCCGGTTACCGACTATTCCGTAATGAAACATTGGGCTATTAAATGCATTACTGGCTATTCCGATTACGCGCTATTCCAGTTCCTCGCTATTCCGAGTACCCACTATTCTCGTTACTGGTTATTCCGATAACCCACTATTCCGGTTACCGACTATTCCGTACTGAAACATTGGGCCATTAAATGCATTACTGGCTATTCCGATTACGCGCTATTCCAGTTCCTCGCTATTCCGAGTACCCACTATTCTCGTTACTGGTTATTCCGAGTACCTACTATTCCGGTTACCGACTATTCCGTAATGAAACATTGGGCCATTAAATGCATTACTGTCTACTCCGATTACGGGCTATTCCAGTTCCTCGCTATTCCGAGTACCCACTATTCTCGTTACTGGTTATTCCGATAACCCACTATTCCGGTTACCGACTATTCCGTAATGAAACATTGGGCCATTAAATGCATTACTGGCTATTCCGATTACGCGCTATTCCAGTTCCTCGCTATTCCGAGTACCCACTATTCTCGTTACTGGTTATTCCGATAACCCACTATTCCGGTTACCGACTATTCCGTAATGAAACATTGGGCCATTAAATGCATTACTGGCTATTCCGATTACACGCTATTCCAGTTCCTCGCTATTCCGAGTACCCACTATTCTCGTTACTGGTTATTCCGAGTACCTACTATTCTGGTTACCGACTATTCCGTAATGAAACATTGGGCCATTAAATGCATTACTGTGTACTCCGATTACGCGCTATTCCAGTTCCTCGCTATTCCGAGTACCCACTATTCTCGTTACTGGTTATTCCGATAACCCACTATTTCGGTTACCGACTATTCCGTAATGAAACATTGGGCCATTAAATGCATTACTGGCTATTCCGATTACGCGCTATTCCAGTTCCTCGCTATTCCGAGTACCCACTATTCTCGTTACTGGTTATTCCGATAACCCACTATTTCGGTTACCGACTATTCCGTAATGAAACATTGGGCCATTAAATGCATTACTGGCTATTCCGATTACGCGCTATTCCAGTTCCTCGCTATTCCGAGTACCCACTATTCTCGTTACTGGTTATTCCGAGTTCTACTATTCCGGTTACCGACTATTCCGTAATGAAACATTGGGCCATTAAATGCATTACTGTCTACTCCGATTACGCGCTATTCCAGTTCCTCGCTATTTCGAGTACCCACTATTCTCGTTACTGGTTATTCCGATAACCCACTATTCCGGTTACCGACTATTCCGTAATGAAACATTGGGCCATTAAATGCATTACTGGCTATTCCGATTACACGCTATTCCAGTTCCTCGCTATTCCGAGTACCCACTATTCTCGTTACTGGTTATTCCGAGTAGCTACTATTCCGGTTACCGACTATTCCGTAATGAAACATTGGGCCATTAAATGCATTACTGGCTATTCCGATTACACGCTATTCCAGTTCCTCGCTATTCCGAGTACCCACTATTCTCGTTATTGGTTATTCCAATAACCCACTATTCCGGTTACCGACTATTCCGTAATGAAACAATGGGCCATTAAATGCATTACTGGTTATTCTGATTACACGCTATTCCAGTTCCTCGCTATTCCGAGCACCCACTATTCTCGTTACTGGTTATTCCGATAACCCACTATTCCGGTTACCGACTATTCCGTAATGAAACATTGGGCCATTAAATGCATTACTGGCTATTCCGATTACACGCTATTCCAGTTCCTCGCTATTCCGAGTACCCACTATTCTCGTTACTGGTTATTCCGATAACCCACTATTCCGGTTACCGACTATTCCGTAATGAAACATTGGGCTATTAAATGCATTACTGGCTATTCCGATTACGCGCTATTCCAGTTCCTCGCTATTCCGAGTACCCACTATTCTCGTTACTGGTTATTCCGATAACCCACTATTCCGGTTACCGACTATTCCGTAATGAAACATTGGGCCATTAAATGCATTACTGGCTATTCCGATTACGCGCTATTCCAGTTCCTCGCTAATCCGAGTACCCACTATTCTCGTTACTGGTTATTCCGAGTACCTACTATTCCGGTTACCGACTATTCCGTAATGAAACATTGGGCCATTAAATGCATTACTGTCTACTCCGATTACGGGCTATTCCAGTTCCTCGCTATTCCGAGTACCCACTATTCTCGTTACTGGTTATTCCGATAACCCACTATTCCGGTTACCGACTATTCCGTAATGAAACATTGGGCCATTAAATGCATTACTGGCTATTCCGATTACGCGCTATTCCAGTTCCTCGCTATTCCGAGTACCCACTATTCTCGTTACTGGTTATTCCGATAACCCACTATTCCGGTTACCGACTATTCCGTAATGAAACATTGGGCCATTAAATGCATTACTGGCTATTCCGATTACACGCTATTCCAGTTCCTCGCTATTCCGAGTACCCACTATTCTCGTTACTGGTTATTCCGAGTACCTACTATTCCGGTTACCGACTATTCCGTAATGAAACATTGGGCCATTAAATGCATTACTGTGTACTCCGATTACGCGCTATTCCAGTTCCTCGCTATTCCGAGTACCCACTATTCTCGTTACTGGTTATTCCGATAACCCACTATTTCGGTTACCGACTATTCCGTAATGAAACATTGGGCCATTAAATGCATTACTGGCTATTCCGATTACGCGCTATTCCAGTTCCTCGCTATTCCGAGTACCCACTATTCTCGTTACTGGTTATTCCGATAACCCTCTATTTCGGTTACCGACTATTCCGTAATGAAACATTGGGCCATTAAATGCATTACTGGCTATTCCGATTACGCGCTATTCCAGTTCCTCGCTATTCCGAGTACCCACTATTCTCGTTACTGGTTATTCCGAGTTCTACTATTCCGGTTACCGACTATTCCGTAATGAAACATTGGGCCATTAAATGCATTACTGTCTACTCCGATTACGCGCTATTCCAGTTCCTCGCTATTTCGAGTACCCACTATTCTCGTTACTGGTTATTCCGATAACCCACTATTCCGGTTACCGACTATTCCGTAATGAAACATTGGGCCATTAAATGCATTACTGGCTATTCCGATTACACGCTATTCCAGTTCCTCGCTATTCCGAGTACCCACTATTCTCGTTACTGGTTATTCCGAGTAGCTACTATTCCGGTTACCGACTATTCCGTAATGAAACATTGGGCCATTAAATGCATTACTGGCTATTCCGATTACACGCTATTCCAGTTCCTCGCTATTCCGAGTACCCACTATTCTCGTTATTGGTTATTCCAATAACCCACTATTCCGGTTACCGACTATTCCGTAATGAAACAATGGGCCATTAAATGCATTACTGGTTATTCTGATTACACGCTATTCCAGTTCCTCGCTATTCCGAGCACCCACTATTCTCGTTACTGGTTATTCCGATAACCCACTATTCCGGTTACCGACTATTCCGTAATGAAACATTGGGCCATTAAATGCATTACTGGCTATTCCGATTACACGCTATTCCAGTTCCTCGCTATTCCGAGTACCCACTATTCTCGTTACTGGTTATTCCGATAACCCACTATTCCGGTTACCGACTATTCCGTAATGAAACATTGGGCTATTAAATGCATTACTGGCTATTCCGATTACGCGCTATTCCAGTTCCTCGCTATTCCGAGTACCCACTATTCTCGTTACTGGTTATTCCGATAACCCACTATTCCGGTTACCGACTATTCCGTAATGAAACATTGGGCCATTAAATGCATTACTGGCTATTCCGATTACGCGCTATTCCAGTTCCTCGCTATTCCGAGTACCCACTATTCTCGTTACTGGTTATTCCGAGTACCTACTATTCCGGTTACCGACTATTCCGTAATGAAACATTGGGCCATTAAATGCATTACTGTCTACTCCGATTACGGGCTATTCCAGTTCCTCGCTATTCCGAGTACCCACTATTCTCGTTACTGGTTATTCCGAGTTCTACTATTCCGGTTACCGACTATTCCGTAATGAAACATTGGGCCATTAAATGAATTACTGGCTATTCCGATTACGCGCTATTTCGAGTACCCACTATTCTCGTTACTGGTTATTCCGATAACCCACTATTCCGGTTACCGACTATTCCGTAATGAAACATTGGGCCATTAAATGCATTACTGGCTATTCCGATTACACGCTATTCCAGTTCCTCGCTATACCGAGTACCCACTATTCTCGTTACTGGTTATTCCGAGTAGCTACTATTCCGGTTACCGACTATTCCGTAATGAAACATTGGGCCATTAAATGCATTACTGGCTATTCCGATTACACGCTATTCCAGTTCCTCGCTATTCCGAGTACCCACTATTCTCGTTACTGGTTATTCCGATAACCCACTATTCCGGTTACCGACTATTCCGTAATGAAATCATGGGCCATTAAATGCATTACTGGTTATTCTGATTACACGCTATTCCAGTTCCTCGCTATTCCGAGCACCCACTATTCTCGTTACTGGTTATTCCGATAACCCACTATTCCGGTTACCGACTATTCCGTAATGAAACATTGGGCCATTAAATGCATTACTGGCTATTCCGATTACACGCTATTCCAGTTCCTCGCTATTCCGAGTACCCACTATTCTCGTTACTGGTTATTCCGATAACCCACTATTCCGGTTACCGACTATTCCGTAATGAAACATTGGGCTATTAAATGCATTACTGGCTATTCCGATTACGCGCTATTCCAGTTCCTCGCTATTCCGAGTACCCACTATTCTCGTTACTGGTTATTCCGATAACCCACTATTCCGGTTACCGACTATTCCGTAATGAAACATTGGGCCATTAAATGCATTACTGGCTATTCCGATTACGCGCTATTCCAGTTCCTCGCTATTCCGAGTACCCACTATTCTCGTTACTGGTTATTCCGAGTACCTACTATTCCGGTTACCGACTATTCCGTAATGAAACATTGGGCCATTAAATGCATTACTGTCTACTCCGATTACGGGCTATTCCAGTTCCTCGCTATTCCGAGTACCCACTATTCTCGTTACTGGTTATTCCGATAACCCACTATTCCGGTTACCGACTATTCCGTAATGAAACATTGGGCCATTAAATGAATTACTGGCTATTCCGATTACGCGCTATTCCAGTTCCTCGCTATTCCGAGTACCCACTATTCTCGTTACTGGTTATTCCAATAACCCACTATTCCGGTTACCGACTATTCCGTAATGAAACATTGGGCCATTAAATGCATTACTGGCTATTCCGATTACACGCTATTCCAGTTCCTCGCTATTCCGAGTACCCACTATTCTCGTTACTGGTTATTCCGAGTACCTACTATTCCGGTTACTGACTATTCCGTAATGAAACATTGGGCCATTAAATGCATTACTGGCTATTCCGATTACACGCTATTCCAGTTCCTCGCTATTCCGAGTACCCACTATTCTCGTTACTGGTTATTCCGATAACCCACTATTCCGGTTACCGACTATTCCGTAATGAAACATTGGGCCATTAAATGCATTACTGGCTATTCCGATTACACGCTATTCCAGTTCCTCGCTATTCCGAGTACCCACTATTCTCGTTACTGGTTATTCCGATAACCCACTATTCCGGTTACCGACTATTCCGTAATGAAACATTGGGCCATTAAATGCATTACTGTCTACTCCGATTACGCGCTATTCCAGTTCCTCGCTATTCCGAGTACCCACTATTATCGTTACTGGTTATTCCAATAACCCACTATTCCGGTTACCGACTATTCCGTAATGAAACATTGGGCCATTATATGCATTACTGGCTATTCCGATTACACGCTATTCCAGTGCCTCGCTATTCCGAGTACCCACTATTATCGTGACTGGTTATTCCGATAACCCACTATTCCGGTTACCGACTATTCCGTAATGAAACATTGGGCCATTAAATGCATTACTGGCTATTCCGGTTACGCGCTATTCCAGTTCCTCGCTATTCCGAGTACCCACTATTATCGTTACTGGTTATTCCGATAACCCACTATTCCGGTTACCGACTATTCCGTAATGAAACATTGGGCCATTAAATGCATTACTGTCTACTCCGATTACGCGCTATTCCAGTTCCTCGCTATTCCGAGTACCCACTATTATCGTTACTGGTTATTCCAATAACCCACTATTCCGGTTACCGACTATTCCGTAATGAAACATTGGGCCATTAAATGCATTACTGGCTATTCCGATTACGCGCTATTCCAGTTCCTCGCTATTCCGAGTACCCACTATTCTCGTTTCTGGTTATTCCGAGTACCTACTATTCCGGTTACCGATTATTCCGTAATGAAACATTGGGCCATTAAATGCATTACTGTCTACTCCGATTACGCGCTATTCCAGTTCCTCGCTATTCCGAGTACCCACTATTCTCGTTACTGGTTATTCCGATAACCCACTATTCCGGTTACCGACTATTCCGTAATGAAACATTGGGCCATTAAATGCATTACTGCTATTCCGATTACGCGCTATACCAGTTCCTCGCTATTCCGAGTACCCACTATTCTCGTTACTGGTTATTCCGATAACCCACTATTCCGGTTACCGACTATTCCGTAATGAAACATTGGGCCATTAAATGAATTACTGGCTATTCCGATTACGCGCTATTCCAGTTCCTCGCTATTCCGATTACCCACTATTCTCGTTACTGGTTATTCCGAGTACCTACTATTCCGGTTACCGACTATTCCGTAATGAAACATTGGGCCATTAAATGCATTACTGTCTACTCCGATTACGCGCTATTCCAGTTCCTCGCTATTCCGAGTACCCACTATTCTCGTTACTGGTTATTCCGATAACCCACTATTCCGGTTACCGACTATTCCGTAATTAAACATTGGGCCATTAAATGCATTACTGGCTATTCCGATTACACGCTATTCCAGTTCCTCGCTATTCCGAGTACCCACTTTTATCGTTACTGGTTATTCCGATAACCCACTATTCCGGTTACCGACTATTCCGTAATGAAACATTGGGCCATAAAATGCATTACTGGCTATTCCGATTACGCGCTATTCCAGTTCCTCACTATTCCGAGTACCCACTTTTCTCGTTTCTGGTTATTCCGAGTACCTACTATTCCGGTTACCGACTATTCCGTAATGAAACATTGGGCCATTAAATGCATTACTGTCTACTCCGATTACGCGCTATTCCAGTTCCTCGCTATTCCGAGTACCCACTATTCTCGTTACTGGTTATTCCGAGTAGCTACTTTCCCGGTTACCGACTATTCCGTAATGAAACATTGGGCCATTAAATGCATTACTGGCTATTCCGATTACACGCTATTCCAGTTCCTCGCTATTCCGAGTACCCACTATTCTCGTTACTGGTTATTCCGATAACCCACTATTCCGGTTACCGACTATTCCGTAATGAAATAATGGGCCATTAAATGCATTACTGGTTATTCTGATTACACGCTATTCCAGTTCCTCGCTATTCCGAGCACCCACTATTCTCGTTACTGGTTATTCCGATAACCCACTATTCCGGTTACCGACTATTCCGTAATGAAACATTGGGCCATTAAATGCATTACTGGCTATTCCGATTACACGCTATTCCAGTTCCTCGCTATTCCGAGTACCCACTATTCTCGTTACTGGTTATTCCGATAACCCACTATTCCGGTTACCGACTATTCCGTAATGAAACATTGGGCTATTAAATGCATAACTGGCTATTCCGATTACGCGCTATTCCAGTTCCTCGCTATTCCGAGTACCCACTATTCTCGTTACTGGTTATTCCGATAACCCACTATTCCGGTTACCGACTATTCCGTAATGAAACATTGGGCCATTAAATGCATTACTGGCTATTCCGATTACGCGCTATTCCAGTTCCTCGCTATTCCGAGTACCCACTATTCTCGTTACTGGTTATTCCAATAACCCACTATTCCGGTTACCGACTATTCCGTAATGAAACATTGGGCCATTTAATGCATTACTGGCTATTCCGATTACACGCTATTCCAGTTCCTCGCTATTCCGAGTACCCACTATTCTCGTTACTGGTTATTCCGAGTACCTACTATTCCGGTTACCGACTATTCCGTAATGAAACATTGGGCCATTAAATGCATTACTGGCTATTCCGATTACACGCTATTCCAGTTCCTCGCTATTCCGAGTACCCACTATTCTCGTTACTGGTTATTCCGATAACCCACTATTCCGGTTACCGACTATTCCGTAATGAAACATTGGGCCATTAAATGCATTACTGGCTATTCCGATTACACGCTATTCCAGTTCCTCGCTATTCCGAGTACCCACTATTCTCGTTACTGGTTATTCCGATAACCCACTATTCCGGTTACCGACTATTCCGTAATGAAACATTGGGCCATTAAATGCATTACTGTCTACTCCGATTATTCGCTATTCCAGTTCCTCGCTATTCCGAGTACCCACTATTATCGTTACTGGTTATTCCAATAACCCACTATTCCGGTTACCGACTATACCGTAATGAAACATTGGGCCATTATATGCATTACTGGCTATTCCGATTACACGCTATTCCAGTGCCTCGCTATTCCGAGTACCCACTATTATCGTGACTGGTTATTCCGATAACCCACTATTCCGGTTACCGACTATTCCGCAATGAAACATTGGGCCATTAAATGCATTACTGGCTATTCCGGTTACGCGCTATTCCAGTTCCTCGCTATTCCGAGTACCCACTATTATCGTTACTGGTTATTCCGATAACCCACTATTCCGGTTACCGACTATTCCGTAATGAAACATTGGGCCATTAAATGCATTACTGTCTACTCCGATTACGCGCTATTCCAGTTCCTCGCTATTCCGAGTACCCACTATTATCGTTACTGGTTATTCCAATAACCCACTATTCCGGTTACCGACTATTCCGTAATGAAACATTGGGCCATTAAATTTATTACTGGCTATTCCGATTACGCGCTATTCCAGTTCCTCGCTATTCCGAGTACCCACTATTCTCGTTTCTGGTTATTCCGAGTACCTACTATTCCGGTTACCGATTATTCCGTAATGAAACATTGGGCCATTAAATGCATTACTGTCTACTCCGATTACGCGCTATTCCAGTTCCTCGCTATTCCGAGTACCCACTATTCTCGTTACTGGTTATTCCGATAACCCACTATTCCGGTTACCGACTATTCCGTAATGAAACATTGTTCCATTAAATGCATTACTGCTATTCCGATTACGCGCTATACCAGTTCCTCGCTATTCCGAGTACCCACTATTCTCGTTACTGGTTATTCCGATAACCCACTATTCCGGTTACCGACTATTCCGTAATGAAACATTGGGCCATTAAATGAATTACTGGCTATTCCGATTACGCGCTATTCCAGTTCCTCGCTATTCCGAGTACCCACTTTTCTCGTTTCTGGTTATTCCGAGTACCTACTATTCCGGTTACCGACTATTCCGTAATGAAACATTGGGCCATTAAATGCATTACTGTCTACTCCGATTACGCGCTATTCCAGTTCCTCGCTATTCCGAGTACCCACTATTCTCGTTACTGGTTATTCCGATAACCCACTATTCCGGTTACCGACTATTCCGTAATGAAACATTGGGCCATAAAATGCATTACTGGCTATTCCGATTACGCGCTATTCCAGTTCCTCACTATTCCGAGTACCCACTTTTCTCGTTTCTGGTTATTCCGAGTACCTACTATTCCGGTTACCGACTATTCCGTAATGAAACATTGGGCCATTAAATGCATTACTGTCTACTCCGATTACGCGCTATTCCAGTTCCTCGCTATTCCGAGTACCCACTATTCTCGTTACTGGTTATTCCGAGTAGCTACTTTCCCGGTTACCGACTATTCCGTAATGAAACATTGGGCCATTAAATGCATTACTGGCTATTCCGATTACACGCTATTCCAGTTCCTCGCTATTCCGAGTACCCACTATTCTCGTTACTGGTTATTCCGATAACCCACTATTCCGGTTACCGATTATTCCGTAATGAAACAATGGGCCATTAAATGCATTACTGGTTATTCTGATTACGGGCTATTCCAGTTCCTCGCTATTCCGAGTACCCACTATTCTCGTTACTGGTTATTCCGATAACCCACTATTCCGGTTACCGACTATTCCGTAATGAAACATTGGGCCATTAAATGAATTACTGGCTATTCCGATAACGCGCTATTTCAGTTCCTCGCTATTCCGAGTATCCACTATTCTCGTTACTGGTTATTCCGAGTACCTACTATTCCGGTTACCGACTATTCCGTAATGAAACATTGGGCCATTAAATGCATTACTGTCTACTCCGATTACGGGCTATTCCAGTTCCTCGCTATTCCGAGTACCCACTATTCTCGTTACTGGTTATTCCGATAACCCACTATTCCGGTTACCGACTATTCCGTAATGAAACATTGGGCCATTAAATGAATTACTGGCTATTCCGATTACGCGCTATTCCAGTTCCTCGCTATTCCGAGTACCCACTATTCTCGTTACTGGTTATTCCGATAACCCACTATTCCGGTTACCGACTATTCCGTAATGAAACATTGGGCCATTAAATGAATTACTGGCTATTCCGATTACGCGCTATTCCAGTTCCTCGCTATTCCGAGTACCCACTATTCTCGTTACTGGTTATTCCAATAACCCACTATTCCGGTTACCGACTATTCCGTAATGAAACATTGGGCCATTAAATGCATTACTGGCTATTCCGATTACGCGCTATTCCAGTTCCTCGCTATTCCGAGTACCCACTATTCTCGTTTCTGGTTATTCCGAGTACCTACTATTCCGGTTACCGACTATTCCGTAATGAAACATTGGGCCATTAAATGCATTACTGTCTACTCCGATTACGCGCTATTCCAGTTCCTCGCTATTCCGAGTACCCACTATTCTCGTTACTGGTTATTCCGATAACCCACTATTCCGGTTACCGACTATTCCGTAATGAAACATTGGGCCATTAAATGCATTACTGGCTATTCGGATTACGCGCTATACCAGTTCCTCGCTATTCCGAGTACCCACTATTCTCGTTACTGGTTATTCCGATAACCCACTATTCCGGTTACCGACTATTCCGTAATGAAACATTGGGCCATTAAATGAATTACTGGCTATTCCGATTACGCGCTATTCCAGTTCCTCGCTATTCCGAGTACCCACTATTCTCGTTACTGGTTATTCCGAGTACCTACTATTCCGGTTACCGACTATTCCGTAATGAAACATTGGGCCATTAAATGCATTACTGTCTACTCCGATTACGCGCTATTCCAGTTCCTCGCTATTCCGAGTACCCACTATTCTCGTTACTGGTTATTCCGATAACCCACTATTCCGGTTACCGACTATTCCGTAATTAAACATTGGGCCATTAAATGCATTACTGGCTATTCCGATTACACGCTATTCCAGTTCCTCGCTATTCCGAGTACCCACTATTATCGTTACTGGTTATTCCGATAACCCACTATTCCGGTTACTGACTATTCCGTAATGAAACATTGGGCCATAAAATGCATTACTGGCTATTCCGATTACGCGCTATTCCAGTTCCTCACTATTCCGAGTACCCACTATTATCGTTACTGGTTATTCCGATAACCCACTATTCCGGTTACCGACTATTCCGTAATGAAACATTGGGCCATTAAATGCATTACTGTCTACTCCGATTACGCGCTATTCCAGTTCCTCGCTATTCCGAGTACCCACTATTATCGTTACTGGTTATTCCAATAACCCACTATTCCGGTTACCGACTATTCCGTAATGAAACATTGGGCCATTAAATGCATTACTGCCTATTCCGATTACGCGCTATTCCAGTTCCTCGCTATTCCGAGTACCCACTTTTCTCGTTTCTGGTTATTCCGAGTACATACTATTCCGGTTACCGACTATTCCGTAATGAAACATTGGGCCATTAAATGCATTACTGTCTACTCCGATTACGCGCTATTCCAGTTCCTCGCTATTCCGAGTACCCACTATTCTCGTTACTGGTTATTCCGAGTAGCTACTATTCCGGTTACCGACTATTCCGTAATGAAACATTGGGCCATTAAATGCATTACTGGCTATTCCGATTACACGCTATTCCAGTTCCTCGCTATTCCGAGTACCCACTATTCTCGTTACTGGTTATTCCGATAACCCACTATTCCGGTTACCGACTATTCCGTAATGAAACAATGGGCCATTAAATGCATTACTGGTTATTCTGATTACACGCTATTCCAGTTCCTCGCTATTCCGAGCACCCACTATTCTCGTTACTGGTTATTCCGATAACCCACTATTCCGGTTACCGACTATTCCGTAATGAAACATTGGGCCATTAAATGCATTACTGGCTATTCCGATTACACGCTATTCCAGTTCCTCGCTATTCCGAGTACCCACTATTCTCGTTACTGGTTATTCCGATAACCCACTATTCCGGTTACCGACTATTCCGTAATGAAACATTGGGCTATTAAATGCATTACTGGCTATTCCGATTACGCGCTATTCCAGTTCCTCGCTATTCCGAGTACCCACTATTCTCGTTACTGGTTATTCCGATAACCCACTATTCCGTTTACCGACTATTCCGGTTACCGACTATTCCGTAATGAAACATTGGGCCATTAAATGCATTACTGGCTATTCCGATTACGCGCTATTCCAGTTCCTCGCTATTCCGAGTACCCACTATTCTCGTTACTGGTTATTCCGATAACCCACTATACCGTTTACCGACTATTCCGTAATGAAACATTGGGCCATTAAATGAATTACTGGCTATTCCGATTACGCGCTATTCCAGTTCCTCGCTATTCCGAGTACCCACTATTCTCGTTACTGGTTATTCCGATAACCCACTATTCCGGTTACCGACTATTCCGTAATGAAACATTGGGCCATTAAATGCATTACTGGCTATTCCGATTACGCGCTATTCCAGTTCCTCGCTATTCCGAGTACCCACTATTCTCGTTACTGGTTATTCCGAGTTCTACTATTCCGGTTACCGACTATTCCGTAATGAAACATTGGGCCATTAAATGCATTACTGTCTACTCCGATTACGCGCTATTCCAGTTCCTCGCTATTCCGAGTACCCACTATTCTCGTTACTGGTTATTCCAATAACCCACTATTTCGGTTACCGACTATTCCGTAATGAAACATTGGGCCATTAAATGCATTACTGGCTATTCCGATTACGCGCTATTCCAGTTCCTCGCTATTCCGAGTACCCACTATTCTCGTTACTGGTTATTCCGATAACCCACTATTTCGGTTACCGACTATTCCGTAATGAAACATTGGGCCATTAAATGCATTACTGGCTATTCCGATTACGCGCTATTCCAGTCCCTCGCTATTCCGAGTACCCACTATTCTCGTTACTGGTTATTCCGAGTTCTACTATTCCGGTTACCGACTATTCCGTAATGAAACATTGGGCCATTAAATGCATTACTGTCTACTCCGATTACGCGCTATTCCAGTTCCTCGCTATTCCGAGTACCCACTATTCTCGTTACTGGTTATTCCGAGTAGCTACTATTCCGGTTACCGACTATTCCGTAATGAAACATTGGGCCATTAAATGCATTACTGGCTATTCCGATTACACGCTATTCCAGTTCCTCGCTATTCCGAGTACCCACTATTCTCGTTACTGGTTATTCCGATAACCCACTATTCCGGTTACCGACTATTCCGTAATGAAACAATGGGCCATTAAATGCATTACTGGTTATTCTGATTACACGCTATTCCAGTTCCTCGCTATTCCGAGCACCCACTATTCTCGTTACTGGTTATTCCGATAACCCACTATTCCGGTTACCGACTATTCCGTAATGAAACATTGGGCCATTAAATGCATTACTGGCTATTCCGATTACACCCTATTCCAGTTCCTCGCTATTCCGAGTACCCACTATTCTCGTTACTGGTTATTCCGATAACCCACTATTCCGGTTACCGACTATTCCGTAATGAAACATTGGGCTATTAAATGCATTACTGGCTATTCCGATTACGCGCTATTCCAGTTCCTCGCTATTCCGAGTACCCATTATTCTCGTTACTGGTTATTCCGATAACCCACTATTCCGGTTACCGACTATTCCGGTTACCGACTATTCCGGTTACCGACTATTCCGTAATGAAACATTGGGCCATTAAATGCATTACTGGCTATTCCGATTACGCGCTATTCCAGTTCCTCGCTATTCCGAGTACCCACTATTCTCGTTACTGGTTATTCCGATAACCCACTATTCCGGTTACCGACTATTCCGTAATGAAACATTGGGCCATTAAATGAATTACTGGCTATTCCGATTACGCGCTATTCCAGTTCCTCGCTATTCCGAGTACCCACTATTCTCGTTACTGGTTATTCCGATAACCCACTATTCCGGTTAACGACTATTCCGTAATGAAACATTGGGCCATTAAATGCATTACTGGCTATTCCGATTACGCGCTATTCCAGTTCCTCGCTATTCCGAGTACCCACTATTCTCGTTACTGGTTATTCCGAGTACCTACTATTCCGGTTACCGACTATTCCGTAATGAAACATTGGGCCATTAAATGCATTACTGTGTACTCCGATTAAGCGCTATTCCAGTTCCTCGCTATTCCGAGTACCCACTATTCTCGTTACTGGTTATTCCGATAACCCACTATTTCGGTTACCGACTATTCCGTAATGAAACATTGGGCCATTAAATGCATTACTGGCTATTCCGATTACGCGCTATTCCAGTTCCTCGCTATTCCGAGTACCCACTATTCTCGTTACTGGTTATTCCGATAACCCACTATTCCGGTTACCGACTATTCCGTAATGAAACATTGGGCCATTAAATGAATTACTGGCTATTACGATTACGCGCTATTCCAGTTCCTCGCTATTCCGAGTACCCACTATTCCGGTTACCGATTATTCCGTAATGAAACATTGGGCCATTAAATGCATTACTGGCTATTCCGATTACGCGCTATTTCAGTTCCTCGCTATTCCGAGTATCCACTATTCTCGTTACTGGTTATTCCGAGTACCTACTATTCCGGTTACCGACTATTCCGTAATGAAACATTGGGCCATTAAATGCATTACTGTCTACTCCGATTACGGGCTATTCCAGTTCCTCGCTATTCCGAGTACCCACTATTCTCGTTACTGGTTATTCCGATAACCCACTATTCCGGTTACCGACTATTCCGTAATGAAACATTGGGCCATTAAATGAATTACTGGCTATTCCGATTACGCGCTATTCCAGTTCCTCGCTATTCCGAGTACCCACTATTCTCGTTACTGGTTATTCCGATAACCCACTATTCCGGTTACCGACTATTCCGTAATGAAACATTGGGCCATTAAATGAATTACTGGCTATTCCGATTACGCGCTATTCCAGTTCCTCGCTATTCCGAGTACCCACTATTCTCGTTACTGGTTATTCCAATAACCCACTATTCCGGTTACCGACTATTCCGTAATGAAACATTGGGCCATTAAATGCATTACTGGCTATTCCGATTACGCGCTATTCCAGTTCCTCGCTATTCCGAGTACCCACTATTCTCGTTTCTGGTTATTCCGAGTACCTACTATTTCGGTTACCGACTATTCCGTAATGAAACATTGGGCCATTAAATGCATTACTGTCTACTCCGATTACGCGCTATTCCAGTTCCTCGCTATTCCGAGTACCCACTATTCTCGTTACTGGTTATTCCGATAACCCACTATTCCGGTTACCGACTATTCCGTAATGAAACATTGGGCCATTAAATGCATTACTGGCTATTCGGATTACGCGCTATACCAGTTCCTCGCTATTCCGAGTACCCACTATTCTCGTTACTGGTTATTCCGATAACCCACTATTCCGGTTACCGACTATTCCGTAATGAAACATTGGGCCATTAAATGAATTACTGGCTATTCCGATTACGCGCTTTTCCAGTTCCTCGCTATTCCGAGTACCCACTATTCTCGTTACTGGTTATTCCGAGTACCTACTATTCCGGTTACCGACTTTTCCGTAATGAAACATTGGGCCATTAAATGCATTACTGTCTACTCCGATTACGCGCTATTCCAGTTCCTCGCTATTCCGAGTACCCACTATTCTCGTTACTGGTTATTCCGATAACCCACTATTCCGGTTACCGACTATTCCGTAATTAAACATTGGGCCATTAAATGCATTACTGGCTATTCCGATTACACGCTTTTCCAGTTCCTCGCTATTCCGAGTACCCACTATTATCGTTACTGGTTATTCCAATAACCCACTATTCCGGTTACCGACTATTCCGTAATGAAACATTGGGCCATTAAATGCATTACTGCCTATTCGGATTACGCGCTATACCAGTTCCTCGCTATTCCGAGTACCCACTATTCTCGTTACTGGTTATTCCGATAACCCACTATTCCGGTTACCGACTATTCCGTAATGAAACATTGGGCCATAAAATGCATTACTGGCTATTCCGATTACGCGCTATTCCAGTTCCTCACTATTCCGAGTACCCACTATTATCGTTACTGGTTATTCCGATAACCCACTATTCCGGTTACCGACTATTCCGTAATGAAACATTGGGCCATTAAATGCATTACTGTCTACTCCGATTACGCGCTATTCCAGTTCCTCGCTATTCCGAGTACCCACTATTATCGTTACTGGTTATTCCAATAACCCACTATTCCGGTTACCGACTATTCCGTAATGAAACATTGGGCCATTAAATGCATTACTGCCTATTCCGATTACGCGCTATTCCAGTTCCTCGCTATTCCGAGTACCCACTTTTCTCGTTTCTGGTTATTCCGAGTACCTACTATTCCGGTTACCGACTATTCCGTAATGAAACATTGGGCCATTAAATGCATTACTGTCTACTCCGATTACGCGCTATTCCAGTTCCTCGCTATTCCGAGTACCCACTATTCTCGTTACTGGTTATTCCGAGTAGCTACTATTCCGGTTACCGACTATTCCGTAATGAAACATTGGGCCATTAAATGCATTACTGGCTATTCCGATTACGCGCTATTCCAGTTCCTCGCTATTCCGAGTACCCACTATTCTCGTTACTGGTTATTCCGAGTTCTACTATTCCGGTTACCGACTATTCCGTAATGAAACATTGGGCCATTAAATGCATTACTGTCTACTCCGATTACGCGCTATTCCAGTTCCTCGCTATTCCGAGTACCCACTATTCTCGTTACTGGTTATTCCGATAACCCACTATTTCGGTTACCGACTATTCCGTAATGAAACATTGGGCCATTAAATGCATTACTGGCTATTCCGATTACGCGCTATTCCAGTTCCTCGCTATTCCGAGTACCCACTATTCTCGTTACTGGTTATTCCGATAACCCACTATTTCGGTTACCGACTATTCCGTAATGAAACATTGGGCCATTAAATGCATTACTGGCTATTCCGATTACGCGCTATTCCAGTCCCTCGCTATTCCGAGTACCCACTATTCTCGTTACTGGTTATTCCGAGTTCTACTATTCCGGTTACCGACTATTCCGTAATGAAACATTGGGCCATTAAATGCATTACTGTCTACTCCGATTACGCGCTATTCCAGTTCCTAGCTATTCCGAGTACCCACTATTCTCGTTACTGGTTATTCCGAGTAGCTACTATTCCGGTTACCGACTATTCCGTAATGAAACATTGGGCCATTAAATGCATTACTGGCTATTCCGATTACACGCTATTCCAGTTCCTCGCTATTCCGAGTACCCACTATTCTCGTTACTGGTTATTCCGATAACCCACTATTCCGGTTACCGACTATTCCGTAATGAAACAATGGGCCATTAAATGCATTACTGGTTATTCTGATTACACGCTATTCCAGTTCCTCGCTATTCCGAGCACCCACTATTCTCGTTACTGGTTATTCCGATAACCCACTATTCCGGTTACCGACTATTCCGTAATGAAACATTGGGCCATTAAATGCATTACTGGCTATTCCGATTACACGCTATTCCAGTTCCTCGCTATTCCGAGTACCCACTATTCTCGTTACTGGTTATTCCGATAACCCACTATTCCGGTTACCGACTATTCCGTAATGAAACATTGGGCTATTAAATGCATTACTGGCTATTCCGATTACGCGCTATTCCAGTTCCTCGCTATTCCGAGTACCCACTATTCTCGTTACTGGTTATTCCGATAACCCACTATTCCGGTTACCGACTATTCCGGTTACCGACTATTCCGTAATGAAACATTGGGCCATTAAATGCATTACTGGCTATTCCGATTACGCGCTATTCCAGTTCCTCGCTATTCCGAGTACCCACTATTCTCGTTACTGGTTATTCCGATAACCCACTATTCCGGTTACCGACTATTCCGTAATGAAACATTGGGCCATTAAATGAATTACTGGCTATTCCGATTACGCGCTATTCCAGTTCCTCGCTATTCCGAGTACCCACTATTCCGGTTACCGATTATTCCGTAATGAAACATTGGGCCATTAAATGCATTACTGGCTATTCCGATTACGCGCTATTTCAGTTCCTCGCTATTCCGAGTATCCACTATTCTCGTTACTGGTTATTCCGAGTACCTACTATTCCGGTTACCGACTATTCCGTAATGAAACATTGGGCCATTAAATGCATTACTGTCTACTCCGATTACGGGCTATTCCAGTTCCTCGCTATTCCGAGTACCCACTATTCTCGTTACTGGTTATTCCGATAACCCACTATTCCGGTTACCGACTATTCCGTAATGAAACATTGGGCCATTAAATGAATTACTGGCTATTCCGATTACGCGCTATTCCAGTTCCTCGCTATTCCGAGTACCCACTATTCTCGTTACTGGTTATTCCGATAACCCACTATTCCGGTTACCGACTATTCCGTAATGAAACATTGGGCCATTAAATGAATTACTGGCTATTCCGATTACGCGCTATTCCAGTTCCTCGCTATTCCGAGTACCCACTATTCTCGTTACTGGTTATTCCAATAACCCACTATTCCGGTTACCGACTATTCCGTAATGAAACATTGGGCCATTAAATGCATTACTGGCTATTCCGATTACGCGCTATTCCAGTTCCTCGCTATTCCGAGTACCCACTATTCTCGTTTCTGGTTATTCCGAGTACCTACTATTTCGGTTACCGACTATTCCGTAATGAAACATTGGGCCATTAAATGCATTACTGTCTACTCCGATTACGCGCTATTCCAGTTCCTCGCTATTCCGAGTACCCACTATTCTCGTTACTGGTTATTCCGATAACCCACTATTCCGGTTACCGACTATTCCGTAATGAAACATTGGGCCATTAAATGCATTACTGGCTATTCGGATTACGCGCTATACCAGTTCCTCGCTATTCCGAGTACCCACTATTCTCGTTACTGGTTATTCCGATAACCCACTATTCCGGTTACCGACTATTCCGTAATGAAACATTGGGCCATTAAATGAATTACTGGCTATTCCGATTACGCGCTTTTCCAGTTCCTCGCTATTCCGAGTACCCACTATTCTCGTTACTGGTTATTCCGAGTACCTACTATTCCGGTTACCGACTTTTCCGTAATGAAACATTGGGCCATTAAATGCATTACTGTCTACTCCGATTACGCGCTATTCCAGTTCCTCGCTATTCCGAGTACCCACTATTCTCGTTACTGGTTATTCCGATAACCCACTATTCCGGTTACCGACTATTCCGTAATTAAACATTGGGCCATTAAATGCATTACTGGCTATTCCGATTACACGCTTTTCCAGTTCCTCGCTATTCCGAGTACCCACTATTATCGTTACTGGTTATTCCAATAACCCACTATTCCGGTTACCGACTATTCCGTAATGAAACATTGGGCCATTAAATGCATTACTGCCTATTCGGATTACGCGCTATACCAGTTCCTCGCTATTCCGAGTACCCACTATTCTCGTTACTGGTTATTCCGATAACCCACTATTCCGGTTACCGACTATTCCGTAATGAAACATTGGGCCATAAAATGCATTACTGGCTATTCCGATTACGCGCTATTCCAGTTCCTCACTATTCCGAGTACCCACTATTATCGTTACTGGTTATTCCGATAACCCACTATTCCGGTTACCGACTATTCCGTAATGAAACATTGGGCCATTAAATGCATTACTGTCTACTCCGATTACGCGCTATTCCAGTTCCTCGCTATTCCGAGTACCCACTATTATCGTTACTGGTTATTCCAATAACCCACTATTCCGGTTACCGACTATTCCGTAATGAAACATTGGGCCATTAAATGCATTACTGCCTATTCCGATTACGCGCTATTCCAGTTCCTCGCTATTCCGAGTACCCACTTTTCTCGTTTCTGGTTATTCCGAGTACCTACTATTCCGGTTACCGACTATTCCGTAATGAAACATTGGGCCATTAAATGCATTACTGTCTACTCCGATTACGCGCTATTCCAGTTCCTCGCTATTCCGAGTACCCACTATTCTCGTTACTGGTTATTCCGAGTAGCTACTATTCCGGTTACCGACTATTCCGTAATGAAACATTGGGCCATTAAATGCATTACTGGCTATTCCGATTACGCGCTATTCCAGTTCCTCGCTATTCCGAGTACCCACTATTCTCGTTACTGGTTATTCCGAGTTCTACTATTCCGGTTACCGACTATTCCGTAATGAAACATTGGGCCATTAAATGCATTACTGTCTACTCCGATTACGCGCTATTCCAGTTCCTCGCTATTCCGAGTACCCACTATTCTCGTTACTGGTTATTCCGATAACCCACTATTTCGGTTACCGACTATTCCGTAATGAAACATTGGGCCATTAAATGCATTACTGGCTATTCCGATTACGCGCTATTCCAGTTCCTCGCTATTCCGAGTACCCACTATTCTCGTTACTGGTTATTCCGATAACCCACTATTTCGGTTACCGACTATTCCGTAATGAAACATTGGGCCATTAAATGCATTACTGGCTATTCCGATTACGCGCTATTCCAGTCCCTCGCTATTCCGAGTACCCACTATTCTCGTTACTGGTTATTCCGAGTTCTACTATTCCGGTTACCGACTATTCCGTAATGAAACATTGGGCCATTAAATGCATTACTGTCTACTCCGATTACGCGCTATTCCAGTTCCTAGCTATTCCGAGTACCCACTATTCTCGTTACTGGTTATTCCGAGTAGCTACTATTCCGGTTACCGACTATTCCGTAATGAAACATTGGGCCATTAAATGCATTACTGGCTATTCCGATTACACGCTATTCCAGTTCCTCGCTATTCCGAGTACCCACTATTCTCGTTACTGGTTATTCCGATAACCCACTATTCCGGTTACCGACTATTCCGTAATGAAACAATGGGCCATTAAATGCATTACTGGTTATTCTGATTACACGCTATTCCAGTTCCTCGCTATTCCGAGCACCCACTATTCTCGTTACTGGTTATTCCGATAACCCACTATTCCGGTTACCGACTATTCCGTAATGAAACATTGGGCCATTAAATGCATTACTGGCTATTCCGATTACACGCTATTCCAGTTCCTCGCTATTCCGAGTACCCACTATTCTCGTTACTGGTTATTCCGATAACCCACTATTCCGGTTACCGACTATTCCGTAATGAAACATTGGGCTATTAAATGCATTACTGGCTATTCCGATTACGCGCTATTCCAGTTCCTCGCTATTCCGAGTACCCACTATTCTCGTTACTGGTTATTCCGATAACCCACTATTCCGGTTACCGACTATTCCGGTTACCGACTATTCCGTAATGAAACATTGGGCCATTAAATGCATTACTGGCTATTCCGATTACGCGCTATTCCAGTTCCTCGCTATTCCGAGTACCCACTATTCTCGTTACTGGTTATTCCGATAACCCACTATTCCGGTTACCGACTATTCCGTAATGAAACATTGGGCCATTAAATGAATTACTGGCTATTCCGATTACGCGCTATTCCAGTTCCTCGCTATTCCGAGTACCCACTATTCTCGTTACTGGTTATTCCGAGTTCTACTATTCCGGTTACCGACTATTCCGTAATGAAACATTGGGCCATTAAATGCATTACTGTCTACTCCGATTACGCGCTATTCCAGTTCCTCGCTATTCCGAGTACCCACTATTCTCGTTACTGGTTATTCCGATAACCCACTATTCCGGTTACCGACTATTCCGTAATGAAACATTGGGCCATTAAATGAATTACTGGCTATTCCGATTACGCGCTATTCCAGTTCCTCGCTATTTCGAGTACCCACTATTCTCGTTACTGGTTATTCCGATAACCCACTATTCCGGTTACCGACTATTCCGTAATGAAACATTGGGCCATTAAATGCATTACTGGCTATTCCGATTACACGCTATTCCAGTTCCTCGCTATTCCGAGTACCCACTATTCTCGTTACTGGTTATTCCGAGTAGCTACTATTCCGGTTACCGACTATTCCGTAATGAAACATTGGGCCATTAAATGCATTACTGCCTATTCCGATTACACGCTATTCCAGTTCCTCGCTATTCCGAGTACCCACTATTCTCGTTACTGGTTATTCCGATACCCCACTATTCCGGTTACCGACTATTCCGTAATGAAACAATGGGCCATTAAATGCATTACTGGTTATTCTGATTACACGCTATTCCAGTTCCTCGCTATTCCGAGCACCCACTATTCTCGTTACTGGTTATTCCGATAACCCACTATTCCGGTTACCGACTATTCCGTAATGAAACATTGGGCCATTAAATGCATTACTGGCTATTCCGATTACACGCTATTCAAGTTCCTCGCTATTCCGAGTACCCACTATTCTCGTTACTGGTTATTCCGATAACCCACTATTCCGGTTACCGACTATTCCGTAATGAAACATTGGGCTATTAAATGCATTACTGGCTTTTCCGATTACGCGCTATTCCAGTTCCTCGCTATTCCGAGTACCCACTATTCTCGTTACTGGTTATTCCGATAACCCACTTTTCCGGTTACCGACTATTCCGTAATGAAACATTGGGCCATTAAATGCATTACTGGCTATTCCGATTACGCGCTATTCCAGTTCCTCGCTATTCCGAGTACCCACTATTCTCGTTACTGGTTATTCCGAGTACCCACTATTCTCGTTACTGGTTATTCCGAGTACCTACTATTCCGGTTACCGACTATTCCGTAATGAAACATTGGGCCATTAAATGCATTACTGGCTATTCCGATTACACGCTATTCCAGTTCCTCGCTATTCCGAGTACCCACTATTATCGTTACTGGTTATTCCGATAACCCACTATTCCGGTTACCGACTATTCCGTAATGAAACATTGGGCCATTAAATGCATTACTGTCTACTCCGATTACGCGCTATTCCAGTTCCTCGCTATTCCGAGTACCCACTATTATCGTTACTGGTTATTCCAATAACCCACTATTCCGGTTACCGACTATTCCGTTATGAAACATTGGGCCATTAAATGCATTACTGGCTATTCCGAGTACGCGCTATTCCAGTTCCTCGCTATTCCGAGTACCCACTATTCTCGTTTCTGGTTATTTCGAGTACCTACTATTCCGGTTACCGACTATTCCGTAATGAAACATTGGGCCATTAAATGCATTACTGTTTACTCCGATTACGCGCTATTCCAGTTCCTCGCTATTCCGAGTACCCACTATTCTCGTTACTGGTTATTCCGATAACCCACTATTCCGGTTACCGACTATTCCGTAATGAAACATTGGGCCATTAAATGCATTACTGGCTATTCCGATTACACGCTATTCCAGTTCCTCGCTATTCCGAGTACCCACTATTCTCGTTACTGGTTATTCCGAGTAGCTACTATTCCGGTTACCGACTATTCCGTAATGAAACATTGGGCCATTAAATGCATTACTGGCTATTCCGATTACGCGCTATTCCAGTTCCTCGCTATTCCGAGTACCCACTATTCTCGTTACTGGTTATTCCGAGTTCTACTATTCCGGTTACCGACTATTCCGTAATGAAACATTGGGCCATTAAATGCATTACTGTCTACTCCGATTACGCGCTATTCCAGTTCCTCGCTATTCCGAGTACCCACTATTCTCGTTACTGGTTATTCCGATAACCCACTATTCCGGTTACCGACTATTCCGTAATGAAACATTGGGCCATTAAATGAATTACTGGCTATTCCGATTACGCGCTATTCCAGTTCCTCGCTATTCCGAGTACCCACTATTCTCGTTACTGGTTATTCCGATAACCCACTATTCCGGTTACCGACTATTCCGTAATGAAACATTGGGCCATTAAATGAATTACTGGCTATTCCGATTACGCGCTATTCCAGTTCCTCGCTATTTCGAGTACCCACTATTCTCGTTACTGGTTATTCCGATAACCCACTATTCCGGTTACCGACTATTCCGTAATGAAACATTGGGCCATTAAATGCATTACTGGCTATTCCGATTACACGCTATTCCAGTTCCTCGCTATTCCGAGTACCCACTATTCTCGTTACTGGTTATTCCGAGTAGCTACTATTCCGGTTACCGACTATTCCGTAATGAAACATTGGGCCATTAAATGAATTACTGGCTATTCCGATTACGCGCTATTCCAGTTCCTCGCTATTCCGAGTACCCACTATTCTCGTTACTGGTTATTCCAATAACCCACTATTCCGGTTACCGACTATTCCGTAATGAAACATTGGGCCATTAAATGCATTACTGGCTATTCCGATTACGCGCTATTCCAGTTCCTCGCTATTCCGAGTACCCACTATTCTCGTTTCTGGTTATTCCGAGTACCTACTATTCCGGTTACCGACTATTCCGTAATGAAACATTGGGCCATTAAATGCATTACTGTCTACTCCGATTACGCGCTATTCCAGTTCCTCGCTATTCCGAGTACCCACTATTCTCGTTACTGGTTATTCCGATAACCCACTATTCCGGTTACCGACTATTCCGTAATGAAACATTGGGCCATTAAATGCATTACTGGCTATTCGGATTACGCGCTATACCAGTTCCTCGCTATTCCGAGTACCCACTATTCTCGTTACTGGTTATTCCGATAACCCACTATTCCGGTTACCGACTATTCCGTAATGAAACATTGGGCCATTAAATGAATTACTGGCTATTCCGATTACGCGCTATTCCAGTTCCTCGCTATTCCGAGTACCCACTATTCTCGTTACTGGTTATTCCGAGTACCTACTATTCCGGTTACCGACTATTCCGTAATGAAACATTGGGCCATTAAATGCATTACTGTCTACTCCGATTACGCGCTATTCCAGTTCCTCGCTATTCCGAGTACCCACTATTCTCGTTACTGGTTATTCCGATAACCCACTATTCCGGTTACCGACTATTCCGTAATTAAACATTGGGCCATTAAATGCATTACTGGCTATTCCGATTACACGCTATTCCAGTTCCTCGCTATTCCGAGTACCCACTATTATCGTTACTGGTTATTCCGATAACCCACTATTCCGGTTACTGACTATTCCGTAATGAAACATTGGGCCATAAAATGCATTACTGGCTATTCCGATTACGCGCTATTCCAGTTCCTCACTATTCCGAGTACACACTATTATCGTTACTGGTTATTCCGATAACCCACTATTCCGGTTACCGACTATTCCGTAATGAAACATTGGGCCATTAAATGCATTACTGTCTACTCCGATTACGCGCTATTCCAGTTCCTCGCTATTCCGAGTACCCACTATTATCGTTACTGGTTATTCCAATAACCCACTATTCCGGTTACCGACTATTCCGTAATGAAACATTGGGCCATTAAATGCATTACTGCCTATTCCGATTACGCGCTATTCCAGTTCCTCGCTATTCCGAGAACCCACTTTTCTCGTTTCTGGTTATTCCGAGTACCTACTATTCCGTTTACCGACTATTCCGTAATGAAACATTGGGCCATTAAATGCATTACTGTCTACTCCGATTACGCGCTATTCCAGTTCCTCGCTATTCCGAGTACCCACTATTCTCGTTACTGGTTATTCCGAGTTCTACTATTCCGGTTACCGACTATTCCGTAATGAAACATTGGGCCATTAAATGCATTACTGTCTACTCCGATTACGCGCTATTCCAGTTCCTCGCTATTCCGAGTACCCACTATTCTCGTTACTGGTTATTCCGATAACCCACTATTTCGGTTACCGACTATTCCGTAATGAAACATTGGGCCATTAAATGCATTACTGGCTATTCCGATTACGCGCTATTCCAGTTCCTCGCTATTCCGAGTACCCACTATTCTCGTTACTGGTTATTCCGATAACCCACTATTTCGGTTACCGACAATTCCGTAATGAAACATTGGGCCATTAAATGCATTACTGGCTATTCCGATTACGCGCTATTCCAGTCCCTCGCTATTCCGAGTACCCACTATTCTCGTTACTGGTTATTCCGAGTTCTACTATTCCGGTTACCGACTATTCCGTAATGAAACAATGGGCCATTAAATGCATTACTGGTTATTCTGATTACACGCTATTCCAGTTCCTCGCTATTCCGAGCACCCACTATTCTCGTTACTGGTTATTCCGATAACCCACTATTCCAATTACCGACTATTCCGTAATGAAACATTGGGCCATTAAATGCATTACTGGCTATTCCGATTACACGCTATTCCAGTTCCTCGCTATTCCGAGTACCCACTATTCTCGTTACTGGTTATTCCGATAACCCACTATTCCGGTTACCGACTATTCCGTAATGAAACATTGGGCTATTAAATGCATTACTGGCTATTCCGATTACGCGCTATTCCAGTTCCTCGCTATTCCGAGTACCCACTATTCTCGTTACTGGTTATTCCGATAACCCACTATTCCGGTTACCGACTATTCCGTAATGAAACATTGGGCCATTAAATGAATTACTGGCTATTCCGATTACGCGCTATTCCAGTTCCTCGCTATTCCGAGTACCCACTATTCTCGTTACTGGTTATTCCGATAACCCACTATTCCGGTTACCGACTATTCCGTAATGAAACATTGGGCCATTAAATGAATTACTGGCTATTCCGATTACGCGCTATTCCAGTTCCTCGCTATTCCGAGTACCCACTATTCTCGTTACTGGTTATTCCGATAACCCACTATTCCGGTTAACGACTATTCCGTAATGAAACATTGGGCCATTAAATGCATTACTGGCTATTCCGATTACGCGCTATTCCAGTTCCTCGCTATTCCGAGTACCCACTATTCTCGTTACTGGTTATTCCGAGTACCTACTATTCCGGTTACCGACTATTCCGTAATGAAACATTGGGCCATTAAATGCATTACTGTGTACTCCGATTAAGCGCTATTCCAGTTCCTCGCTATTCCGAGTACCCACTATTCTCGTTACTGGTTATTCCGATAACCCACTATTTCGGTTACCGACTATTCCGTAATGAAACATTGGGCCATTAAATGCATTACTGGCTATTCCGATTACGCGCTATTCCAGTTCCTCGCTATTCCGAGTACCCACTATTCTCGTTACTGGTTATTCCGATAACCCACTATTTCGGTTACCGACTATTCCGTAATGAAACATTGGGCCATTAAATGCATTACTGGCTATTCCGATTACGCGCTATTCCAGTTCCTCGCTATTCCGAGTACCCACTATTCTCGTTACTGGTTATTCCGATAACCCACTATTCCGGTTACCGACTATTCCGTAATGAAACATTGGGCCATTAAATGAATTACTGGCTATTCCGATTACGCGCTATTCTTGTTCCTCGCTATTTCGAGTACCCACTATTATCGTTACTGGTTATTCCGATAACCCACTATTCCGGTTACCGACTATTCCGTAATGAAACATTGGGCCATTAAATGAATTACTGGCTATTCCGATTACGCGCTATTCCAGTTCCTCGCTATTTCGAGTACCCACTATTCTCGTTACTGGTTATTCCGATAACCCACTATTCCGGTTACCGACTATTCCGTAATGAAACATTGGGCCATTAAATGCATTACTGGCTATTCCGATTACACGCTATTCCAGTTCCTCGCTATTCCGAGTACCCACTATTCTCGTTACTGGTTATTCCGAGTAGCTACTATTCCGGTTACCGACTATTCCGTAATGAAACATTGGGCCATTAAATGCATTACTGCCTATTCCGATTACACGCTATTCCAGTTCCTCGCTATTCCGAGTACCCACTATTCTCGTTACTGGTTATTCCGATAACCCACTATTCCGGTTACCGACTATTCCGTAATGAAACATTGGGCCATTAAATGAATTACTGGCTATTCCGATTACGCGCTATTCCAGTTCCTCGCTATTTCGAGTACCCACTATTCTCGTCACTGGTTATTCCGATAACCCACTATTCCGGTTACCGACTATTCCGTAATGAAACATTGGGCCATTAAATGCATTACTGGCTATTCCGATTACACGCTATTCCAGTTCCTCGCTATTCCGAGTACCCACTATTCTCGTTACTGGTTATTCCGAGTAGCTACTATTCCGGTTACCGACTATTCCGTAATGAAACATTGGGCCATTAAATGCATTACTGCCTATTCCGATTACACGCTATTCCAGTTCCTCGCTATTCCGAGTACCCACTATTCTCGTTACTGGTTATTCCGATACCCCACTATTCCGGTTACCGACTATTCCGTAATGAAACAATGGGCCATTAAATGCATTACTGGTTATTCTGATTACACGCTATTCCAGTTCCTCGCTATTCCGAGCACCCACTATTCTCGTTACTGGTTATTCCGATAACCCACTATTCCGGTTACCGACTATTCCGTAATGAAACATTGGGCCATTAAATGCATTACTGGCTATTCCGATTACACGCTATTCAAGTTCCTCGCTATTCCGAGTACCCACTATTCTCGTTACTGGTTATTCCGATAACCCACTATTCCGGTTACCGACTATTCCGTAATGAAACATTGGGCTATTAAATGCATTACTGGCTTTTCCGATTACGCGCTATTCCAGTTCCTCGCTATTCCGAGTACCCACTATTCTCGTTACTGGTTATTCCGATAACCCACTTTTCCGGTTACCGACTATTCCGTAATGAAACATTGGGCCATTAAATGCATTACTGGCTATTCCGATTACGCGCTATTCCAGTTCCTCGCTATTCCGAGTACCCACTATTCTCGTTACTGGTTATTCCGAGTTCTACTATTCCGGTTACCGACTATTCCGTAATGAAACATTGGGCCATTAAATGCATTACTGTCTACTCCGATTACGCGCTATTCCAGTTCCTCGCTATTCCGAGTACCCACTATTCTCGTTACTGGTTATTCCGATAACCCACTATTCCGGTTACCGACTATTCCGTAATGAAACATTGGGCCATTAAATGAATTACTGGCTATTCCGATTACGCGCTATTCCAGTTCCTCGCTATTTCGAGTACCCACTATTCTCGTTACTGGTTATTCCGATAACCCACTATTCCGGTTACCGACTATTCCGTAATGAAACATTGGGCCATTAAATGCATTACTGGCTATTCCGATTACACGCTATTCCAGTTCCTTGCTATTCCGAGTACCCACTATTCTCGTTACTGGTTATTCCGAGTAGCTACTATTCCGGTTACCGACTATTCCGTAATGAAACATTGGGCCATTAAATGCATTACTGCCTATTCCGATTACACGCTATTCCAGTTCCTCGCTATTCCGAGTACCCACTATTCTCGTTACTGGTTATTCCGATACCCCACTATTCCGGTTACCGACTATTCCGTAATGAAACAATGGGCCATTAAATGCATTACTGGTTATTCTGATTACACGCTATTCCAGTTCCTCGCTATTCCGAGCACCCACTATTCTCGTTACTGGTTATTCCGATAACCCACTATTCCGGTTACCGACTATTCCGTAATGAAACATTGGGCCATTAAATGCATTACTGGCTATTCCGATTACACGCTATTCAAGTTCCTCGCTATTCCGAGTACCCACTATTCTCGTTACTGGTTATTCCGATAACCCACTATTCCGGTTACCGACTATTCCGTAATGAAACATTGGGCTATTAAATGCATTACTGGCTTTTCCGATTACGCGCTATTCCAGTTCCTCGCTATTCCGAGTACCCACTATTCTCGTTACTGGTTATTCCGATAACCCACTTTTCCGGTTACCGACTATTCCGTAATGAAACATTGGGCCATTAAATGCATTACTGGCTATTCCGATTACGCGCTATTCCAGTTCCTCGCTATTCCGAGTACCCACTATTCTCGTTACTGGTTATTCCGAGTACCCACTATTCTCGTTACTGGTTATTCCGAGTACCTACTATTCCGGTTACCGACTATTCCGTAATGAAACATTGGGCCATTAAATGCATTACTGGCTATTCCGATTACACGCTATTCCAGTTCCTCGCTATTCCGAGTACCCACTATTATCGTTACTGGTTATTCCGATAACCCACTATTCCGGTTACCGACTATTCCGTAATGAAACATTGGGCCATTAAATGCATTACTGTCTACTCCGATTACGCGCTATTCCAGTTCCTCGCTATTCCGAGTACCCACTATTATCGTTACTGGTTATTCCAATAACCCACTATTCCGGTTACCGACTATTCCGTTATGAAACATTGGGCCATTAAATGCATTACTGGCTATTCCGAGTACGCGCTATTCCAGTTCCTCGCTATTCCGAGTACCCACTATTCTCGTTTCTGGTTATTTCGAGTACCTACTATTCCGGTTACCGACTATTCCGTAATGAAACATTGGGCCATTAAATGCATTACTGTTTACTCCGATTACGCGCTATTCCAGTTCCTCGCTATTCCGAGTACCCACTATTCTCGTTACTGGTTATTCCGATAACCCACTATTCCGGTTACCGACTATTCCGTAATGAAACATTGGGCCATTAAATGCATTACTGGCTATTCCGATTACACGCTATTCCAGTTCCTCGCTATTCCGAGTACCCACTATTCTCGTTACTGGTTATTCCGAGTAGCTACTATTCCGGTTACCGACTATTCCGTAATGAAACATTGGGCCATTAAATGCATTACTGGCTATTCCGATTACGCGCTATTCCAGTTCCTCGCTATTCCGAGTACCCACTATTCTCGTTACTGGTTATTCCGAGTTCTACTATTCCGGTTACCGACTATTCCGTAATGAAACATTGGGCCATTAAATGCATTACTGTCTACTCCGATTACGCGCTATTCCAGTTCCTCGCTATTCCGAGTACCCACTATTCTCGTTACTGGTTATTCCGATAACCCACTATTCCGGTTACCGACTATTCCGTAATGAAACATTGGGCCATTAAATGAATTACTGGCTATTCCGATTACGCGCTATTCCAGTTCCTCGCTATTCCGAGTACCCACTATTCTCGTTACTGGTTATTCCGATAACCCACTATTCCGGTTACCGACTATTCCGTAATGAAACATTGGGCCATTAAATGAATTACTGGCTATTCCGATTACGCGCTATTCCAGTTCCTCGCTATTTCGAGTACCCACTATTCTCGTTACTGGTTATTCCGATAACCCACTATTCCGGTTACCGACTATTCCGTAATGAAACATTGGGCCATTAAATGCATTACTGGCTATTCCGATTACACGCTATTCCAGTTCCTCGCTATTCCGAGTACCCACTATTCTCGTTACTGGTTATTCCGAGTAGCTACTATTCCGGTTACCGACTATTCCGTAATGAAACATTGGGCCATTAAATGAATTACTGGCTATTCCGATTACGCGCTATTCCAGTTCCTCGCTATTCCGAGTACCCACTATTCTCGTTACTGGTTATTCCGATAACCCACTATTCCGGTTACCGACTATTCCGTAATGAAACATTGGGCCATTAAATGAATTACTGGCTATTCCGATTACGCGCTATTCCAGTTCCTCGCTATTTCGAGTACCCACTATTCTCGTTACTGGTTATTCCGATAACCCACTATTCCGGTTACCGACTATTCCGTAATGAAACATTGGGCCATTAAATGCATTACTGGCTATTCCGATTACACGCTATTCCAGTTCCTCGCTATTCCGAGTACCCACTATTCTCGTTACTGGTTATTCCGAGTAGCTACTATTCCGGTTACCGACTATTCCGTAATGAAACATTGGGCCATTAAATGCATTACTGCCTATTCCGATTACACGCTATTCCAGTTCCTCGCTATTCCGAGTACCCACTATTCTCGTTACTGGTTATTCCGATAACCCACTATTCCGGTTACCGACTATTCCGTAATGAAACATTGGGCCATTAAATGAATTACTGGCTATTCCGATTACGCGCTATTCCAGTTCCTCGCTATTTCGAGTACCCACTATTCTCGTTACTGGTTATTCCGATAACCCACTATTCCGGTTACCGACTATTCCGTAATGAAACATTGGGCCATTAAATGCATTACTGGCTATTCCGATTACACGCTATTCCAGTTCCTCGCTATTCCGAGTACCCACTATTCTCGTTACTGGTTATTCCGAGTAGCTACTATTCCGGTTACCGACTATTCCGTAATGAAACATTGGGCCATTAAATGCATTACTGCCTATTCCGATTACACGCTATTCCAGTTCCTCGCTATTCCGAGTACCCACTATTCTCGTTACTGGTTATTCCGATACCCCACTATTCCGGTTACCGACTATTCCGTAATGAAACAATGGGCCATTAAATGCATTACTGGTTATTCTGATTACACGCTATTCCAGTTCCTCGCTATTCCGAGCACCCACTATTCTCGTTACTGGTTATTCCGATAACCCACTATTCCGGTTACCGACTATTCCGTAATGAAACATTGGGCCATTAAATGCATTACTGGCTATTCCGATTACACGCTATTCAAGTTCCTCGCTATTCCGAGTACCCACTATTCTCGTTACTGGTTATTCCGATAACCCACTATTCCGGTTACCGACTATTCCGTAATGAAACATTGGGCTATTAAATGCATTACTGGCTTTTCCGATTACGCGCTATTCCAGTTCCTCGCTATTCCGAGTACCCACTATTCTCGTTACTGGTTATTCCGATAACCCACTTTTCCGGTTACCGACTATTCCGTAATGAAACATTGGGCCATTAAATGCATTACTGGCTATTCCGATTACGCGCTATTCCAGTTCCTCGCTATTCCGAGTACCCACTATTCTCGTTACTGGTTATTCCGAGTTCTACTATTCCGGTTACCGACTATTCCGTAATGAAACATTGGGCCATTAAATGCATTACTGTCTACTCCGATTACGCGCTATTCCAGTTCCTCGCTATTCCGAGTACCCACTATTCTCGTTACTGGTTATTCCGATAACCCACTATTCCGGTTACCGACTATTCCGTAATGAAACATTGGGCCATTAAATGAATTACTGGCTATTCCGATTACGCGCTATTCCAGTTCCTCGCTATTTCGAGTACCCACTATTCTCGTTACTGGTTATTCCGATAACCCACTATTCCGGTTACCGACTATTCCGTAATGAAACATTGGGCCATTAAATGCATTACTGGCTATTCCGATTACACGCTATTCCAGTTCCTCGCTATTCCGAGTACCCACTATTCTCGTTACTGGTTATTCCGAGTAGCTACTATTCCGGTTACCGACTATTCCGTAATGAAACATTGGGCCATTAAATGCATTACTGCCTATTCCGATTACACGCTATTCCAGTTCCTCGCTATTCCGAGTACCCACTATTCTCGTTACTGGTTATTCCGATACCCCACTATTCCGGTTACCGACTATTCCGTAATGAAACAATGGGCCATTAAATGCATTACTGGTTATTCTGATTACACGCTATTCCAGTTCCTCGCTATTCCGAGCACCCACTATTCTCGTTACTGGTTATTCCGATAACCCACTATTCCGGTTACCGACTATTCCGTAATGAAACATTGGGCCATTAAATGCATTACTGGCTATTCCGATTACACGCTATTCAAGTTCCTCGCTATTCCGAGTACCCACTATTCTCGTTACTGGTTATTCCGATAACCCACTATTCCGGTTACCGACTATTCCGTAATGAAACATTGGGCTATTAAATGCATTACTGGCTTTTCCGATTACGCGCTATTCCAGTTCCTCGCTATTCCGAGTACCCACTATTCTCGTTACTGGTTATTCCGATAACCCACTTTTCCGGTTACCGACTATTCCGTAATGAAACATTGGGCCATTAAATGCATTACTGGCTATTCCGATTACGCGCTATTCCAGTTCCTCGCTATTCCGAGTACCCACTATTCTCGTTACTGGTTATTCCGAGTACCCACTATTCTCGTTACTGGTTATTCCGAGTACCTACTATTCCGGTTACCGACTATTCCGTAATGAAACATTGGGCCATTAAATGCATTACTGGCTATTCCGATTACACGCTATTCCAGTTCCTCGCTATTCCGAGTACCCACTATTATCGTTACTGGTTATTCCGATAACCCACTATTCCGGTTACCGACTATTCCGTAATGAAACATTGGGCCATTAAATGCATTACTGTCTACTCCGATTACGCGCTATTCCAGTTCCTCGCTATTCCGAGTACCCACTATTATCGTTACTGGTTATTCCAATAACCCACTATTCCGGTTACCGACTATTCCGTTATGAAACATTGGGCCATTAAATGCATTACTGGCTATTCCGAGTACGCGCTATTCCAGTTCCTCGCTATTCCGAGTACCCACTATTCTCGTTTCTGGTTATTTCGAGTACCTACTATTCCGGTTACCGACTATTCCGTAATGAAACATTGGGCCATTAAATGCATTACTGTTTACTCCGATTACGCGCTATTCCAGTTCCTCGCTATTCCGAGTACCCACTATTCTCGTTACTGGTTATTCCGATAACCCACTATTCCGGTTACCGACTATTCCGTAATGAAACATTGGGCCATTAAATGCATTACTGGCTATTCCGATTACACGCTATTCCAGTTCCTCGCTATTCCGAGTACCCACTATTCTCGTTACTGGTTATTCCGAGTAGCTACTATTCCGGTTACCGACTATTCCGTAATGAAACATTGGGCCATTAAATGCATTACTGGCTATTCCGATTACGCGCTATTCCAGTTCCTCGCTATTCCGAGTACCCACTATTCTCGTTACTGGTTATTCCGAGTTCTACTATTCCGGTTACCGACTATTCCGTAATGAAACATTGGGCCATTAAATGCATTACTGTCTACTCCGATTACGCGCTATTCCAGTTCCTCGCTATTCCGAGTACCCACTATTCTCGTTACTGGTTATTCCGATAACCCACTATTCCGGTTACCGACTATTCCGTAATGAAACATTGGGCCATTAAATGAATTACTGGCTATTCCGATTACGCGCTATTCCAGTTCCTCGCTATTCCGAGTACCCACTATTCTCGTTACTGGTTATTCCGATAACCCACTATTCCGGTTACCGACTATTCCGTAATGAAACATTGGGCCATTAAATGAATTACTGGCTATTCCGATTACGCGCTATTCCAGTTCCTCGCTATTTCGAGTACCCACTATTCTCGTTACTGGTTATTCCGATAACCCACTATTCCGGTTACCGACTATTCCGTAATGAAACATTGGGCCATTAAATGCATTACTGGCTATTCCGATTACACGCTATTCCAGTTCCTCGCTATTCCGAGTACCCACTATTCTCGTTACTGGTTATTCCGAGTAGCTACTATTCCGGTTACCGACTATTCCGTAATGAAACATTGGGCCATTAAATGAATTACTGGCTATTCCGATTACGCGCTATTCCAGTTCCTCGCTATTCCGAGTACCCACTATTCTCGTTACTGGTTATTCCAATAACCCACTATTCCGGTTACCGACTATTCCGTAATGAAACATTGGGCCATTAAATGCATTACTGGCTATTCCGATTACGCGCTATTCCAGTTCCTCGCTATTCCGAGTACCCACTATTCTCGTTTCTGGTTATTCCGAGTACCTACTATTCCGGTTACCGACTATTCCGTAATGAAACATTGGGCCATTAAATGCATTACTGTCTACTCCGATTACGCGCTATTCCAGTTCCTCGCTATTCCGAGTACCCACTATTCTCGTTACTGGTTATTCCGATAACCCACTATTCCGGTTACCGACTATTCCGTAATGAAACATTGGGCCATTAAATGCATTACTGGCTATTCGGATTACGCGCTATACCAGTTCCTCGCTATTCCGAGTACCCACTATTCTCGTTACTGGTTATTCCGATAACCCACTATTCCGGTTACCGACTATTCCGTAATGAAACATTGGGCCATTAAATGAATTACTGGCTATTCCGATTACGCGCTATTCCAGTTCCTCGCTATTCCGAGTACCCACTATTCTCGTTACTGGTTATTCCGAGTACCTACTATTCCGGTTACCGACTATTCCGTAATGAAACATTGGGCCATTAAATGCATTACTGTCTACTCCGATTACGCGCTATTCCAGTTCCTCGCTATTCCGAGTACCCACTATTCTCGTTACTGGTTATTCCGATAACCCACTATTCCGGTTACCGACTATTCCGTAATTAAACATTGGGCCATTAAATGCATTACTGGCTATTCCGATTACACGCTATTCCAGTTCCTCGCTATTCCGAGTACCCACTATTATCGTTACTGGTTATTCCGATAACCCACTATTCCGGTTACTGACTATTCCGTAATGAAACATTGGGCCATAAAATGCATTACTGGCTATTCCGATTACGCGCTATTCCAGTTCCTCACTATTCCGAGTACACACTATTATCGTTACTGGTTATTCCGATAACCCACTATTCCGGTTACCGACTATTCCGTAATGAAACATTGGGCCATTAAATGCATTACTGTCTACTCCGATTACGCGCTATTCCAGTTCCTCGCTATTCCGAGTACCCACTATTATCGTTACTGGTTATTCCAATAACCCACTATTCCGGTTACCGACTATTCCGTAATGAAACATTGGGCCATTAAATGCATTACTGCCTATTCCGATTACGCGCTATTCCAGTTCCTCGCTATTCCGAGAACCCACTTTTCTCGTTTCTGGTTATTCCGAGTACCTACTATTCCGTTTACCGACTATTCCGTAATGAAACATTGGGCCATTAAATGCATTACTGTCTACTCCGATTACGCGCTATTCCAGTTCCTCGCTATTCCGAGTACCCACTATTCTCGTTACTGGTTATTCCGAGTTCTACTATTCCGGTTACCGACTATTCCGTAATGAAACATTGGGCCATTAAATGCATTACTGTCTACTCCGATTACGCGCTATTCCAGTTCCTCGCTATTCCGAGTACCCACTATTCTCGTTACTGGTTATTCCGATAACCCACTATTTCGGTTACCGACTATTCCGTAATGAAACATTGGGCCATTAAATGCATTACTGGCTATTCCGATTACGCGCTATTCCAGTTCCTCGCTATTCCGAGTACCCACTATTCTCGTTACTGGTTATTCCGATAACCCACTATTTCGGTTACCGACAATTCCGTAATGAAACATTGGGCCATTAAATGCATTACTGGCTATTCCGATTACGCGCTATTCCAGTCCCTCGCTATTCCGAGTACCCACTATTCTCGTTACTGGTTATTCCGAGTTCTACTATTCCGGTTACCGACTATTCCGTAATGAAACAATGGGCCATTAAATGCATTACTGGTTATTCTGATTACACGCTATTCCAGTTCCTCGCTATTCCGAGCACCCACTATTCTCGTTACTGGTTATTCCGATAACCCACTATTCCAATTACCGACTATTCCGTAATGAAACATTGGGCCATTAAATGCATTACTGGCTATTCCGATTACACGCTATTCCAGTTCCTCGCTATTCCGAGTACCCACTATTCTCGTTACTGGTTATTCCGATAACCCACTATTCCGGTTACCGACTATTCCGTAATGAAACATTGGGCTATTAAATGCATTACTGGCTATTCCGATTACGCGCTATTCCAGTTCCTCGCTATTCCGAGTACCCACTATTCTCGTTACTGGTTATTCCGATAACCCACTATTCCGGTTACCGACTATTCCGTAATGAAACATTGGGCCATTAAATGAATTACTGGCTATTCCGATTACGCGCTATTCCAGTTCCTCGCTATTCCGAGTACCCACTATTCTCGTTACTGGTTATTCCGATAACCCACTATTCCGGTTACCGACTATTCCGTAATGAAACATTGGGCCATTAAATGAATTACTGGCTATTCCGATTACGCGCTATTCCAGTTCCTCGCTATTCCGAGTACCCACTATTCTCGTTACTGGTTATTCCGATAACCCACTATTCCGGTTAACGACTATTCCGTAATGAAACATTGGGCCATTAAATGCATTACTGGCTATTCCGATTACGCGCTATTCCAGTTCCTCGCTATTCCGAGTACCCACTATTCTCGTTACTGGTTATTCCGAGTACCTACTATTCCGGTTACCGACTATTCCGTAATGAAACATTGGGCCATTAAATGCATTACTGTGTACTCCGATTAAGCGCTATTCCAGTTCCTCGCTATTCCGAGTACCCACTATTCTCGTTACTGGTTATTCCGATAACCCACTATTTCGGTTACCGACTATTCCGTAATGAAACATTGGGCCATTAAATGCATTACTGGCTATTCCGATTACGCGCTATTCCAGTTCCTCGCTATTCCGAGTACCCACTATTCTCGTTACTGGTTATTCCGATAACCCACTATTTCGGTTACCGACTATTCCGTAATGAAACATTGGGCCATTAAATGCATTACTGGCTATTCCGATTACGCGCTATTCCAGTTCCTCGCTATTCCGAGTACCCACTATTCTCGTTACTGGTTATTCCGATAACCCACTATTCCGGTTACCGACTATTCCGTAATGAAACATTGGGCCATTAAATGAATTACTGGCTATTCCGATTACGCGCTATTCTTGTTCCTCGCTATTTCGAGTACCCACTATTATCGTTACTGGTTATTCCGATAACCCACTATTCCGGTTACCGACTATTCCGTAATGAAACATTGGGCCATTAAATGAATTACTGGCTATTCCGATTACGCGCTATTCCAGTTCCTCGCTATTTCGAGTACCCACTATTCTCGTTACTGGTTATTCCGATAACCCACTATTCCGGTTACCGACTATTCCGTAATGAAACATTGGGCCATTAAATGCATTACTGGCTATTCCGATTACACGCTATTCCAGTTCCTCGCTATTCCGAGTACCCACTATTCTCGTTACTGGTTATTCCGAGTAGCTACTATTCCGGTTACCGACTATTCCGTAATGAAACATTGGGCCATTAAATGCATTACTGCCTATTCCGATTACACGCTATTCCAGTTCCTCGCTATTCCGAGTACCCACTATTCTCGTTACTGGTTATTCCGATAACCCACTATTCCGGTTACCGACTATTCCGTAATGAAACAATGGGCCATTAAATGCATTACTGGTTATTCTGATTACACGCTATTCCAGTTCCTCGCTATTCCGAGCACCCACTATTCTCGTTACTGGTTATTCCGATAACCCACTATTCCGGTTACCGACTATTCCGTAATGAAACATTGGGCCATTAAATGCATTACTGGCTATTCCGATTACACGCTATTCAAGTTCCTCGCTATTCCGAGTACCCACTATTCTCGTTACTGGTTATTCCGATAACCCACTATTCCGGTTACCGACTATTCCGTAATGAAACATTGGGCTATTAAATGCATTACTGGCTATTCCGATTACGCGCTATTCCAGTTCCTCGCTATTCCGAGTACCCACTATTCTCGTTACTGGTTATTCCGATAACCCACTTTTCCGGTTACCGACTATTCCGTAATGAAACATTGGGCCATTAAATGCATTACTGGCTATTCCGATTACGCGCTATTCCAGTTCCTCGCTATTCCGAGTACCCACTATTCTCGTTACTGGTTATTCCGAGTACCCACTATTCTCGTTACTGGTTATTCCGAGTACCTACTATTCCGGTTACCGACTATTCCGTAATGAAACATTGGGCCATTAAATGCATTACTGGCTATTCCGATTACACGCTATTCCAGTTCCTCGCTATTCCGAGTACCCACTATTATCGTTACTGGTTATTCCGATAACCCACTATTCCGGTTACCGACTATTCCGTAATGAAACATTGGGCCATTAAATGCATTACTGTCTACTCCGATTACGCGCTATTCCAGTTCCTCGCTATTCCGAGTACCCACTATTATCGTTACTGGTTATTCCAATAACCCACTATTCCGGTTACCGACTATTCCGTAATGAAACATTGGGCCATTAAATGCATTACTGGCTATTCCGATTACGCGCTATTCCAGTTCCTCGCTATTCCGAGTACCCACTATTCTCGTTTCTGGTTATTTCGAGTACCTACTATTCCGGTTACCGACTATTCCGTAATGAAACCTTGGGCCATTAAATGCATTACTGTTTACTCCAATTACGCGCTATTCCAGTTCCTCGCTATTCCGAGTACCCACTATTCTCGTTACTGGTTATTCCGATAACCCACTATTCCGGTTACCGACTATTCCGTAATGAAACATTGGGCCATTAAATGCATTACTGGCTATTCCGATTACACGCTATTCCAGTTCCTCGCTATTCCGAGTATCCACTATTCTCGTTACTGGTTATTCCGAGTAGCTACTATTCCGGTTACCGACTATTCCGTAATGAAACATTGGGCCATTAAATGCATTACTGGCTATTCCGATTACGCGCTATTCCAGTTCCTCGCTATTCCGAGTACCCACTATTCTCGTTACTGGTTATTCCGAGTTCTACTATTCCGGTTACCGACTATTCCGTAATGAAACATTGGGCCATTAAATGCATTACTGTCTACTCCGATTACGCGCTATTCCAGTTCCTCGCTATTCCGAGTACCCACTATTCTCGTTACTGGTTATTCCGATAACCCACTATTCCGGTTACCGACTATTCCGTAATGAAACATTGGGCCATTAAATGCATTACTGTCTACTCCGATTACGCGCTATTCCAGTTCCTCGCTATTCCGAGTACCCACTATTCTCGTTACTGGTTATTCCGATAACCCACTATTCCGGTTACCGACTATTCCGTAATGAAACATTGGGCCATTAAATGAATTACTGGCTATTCCGATTACGCGCTATTCCAGTTCCTCGCTATTTCGAGTACCCACTATTCTCGTTACTGGTTATTCCGATAACCCACTATTCCGGTTACCGACTATTCCGTAATGAAACATTGGGCCATTAAATGCATTACTGGCTATTCCGATTACACGCTATTCCAGTTCCTCGCTATTCCGAGTACCCACTATTCTCGTTACTGGTTATTCCGAGTAGCTACTATTCCGGTTACCGACTATTCCGTAATGAAACATTGGGCCATTAAATGCATTACTGGCTATTCCGATTACACGCTATTCCAGTTCCTCGCTATTCCGAGTACCCACTATTCTCGTTACTGGTTATTCCGATAACCCACTATTCCGGTTACCGACTATTCCGTTATGAAACAATGGGCCATTAAATGCATTACTGGTTATTCTGATTACACGCTATTCCAGTTCCTCGCTATTCCGAGCACCCACTATTCTCGTTACTGGTTATTCCGATAACCCACTATTCCGGTTACCGACTATTCCGTAATGAAACATTGGGCCATTAAATGCATTACTGGCTATTCCGATTACACGCTATTCCAGTTCCTCGCTATTCCGAGTACCCACTATTCTCGTTACTGGTTATTCCGATAACCCACTATTCCGGTTACCGACTATTCCGTAATGAAACATTGGGCTATTAAATGCATTACTGGCTATTCCGATTACGCGCTATTCCAGTTCCTCGCTATTCCGAGTACCCACTATTCTCGTTACTGGTTATTCCGATAACCCACTTTTCCGGTTACCGACTATTCCGTAATGAAACATTGGGCCATTAAATGCATTACTGGCTATTCCGATTACGCATTATTCCAGTTCCTCGCTATTCCGAGTACCCACTATTCTCGTTACTGGTTATTCCGAGTACCTACTATTCCGGTTACCGACTATTCCGTAATGAAACATTGGGCCATTAAATGCATTACTGTCTACTCCGATTACGGGCTATTCCAGTTCCTCGCTATTCCGAGTACCCACTATTCTCGTTACTGGTTATTCCGATAACCCACTATTCCGGTTACCGACTATTCCGTAATGAAACATTGGGCCATTAAATGAATTACTGGCTATTCCGATTACGCGCTATTCCAGTTCCTCGCTATTCCGAGTACCCACTATTCTCGTTACTGGTTATTCCAATAACCCACTATTCCGGTTACCGACTATTCCGTAATGAAACATTGGGCCATTAAATGCATTACTGGCTATTCCGATTACCCGCTATTCCAGTTCCTCGCTATTCCGAGTACCCACTATTCTCGTTACTGGTTATTCCGAGTACCTACTATTCCGGTTACCGACTATTCCGTAATGAAACATTGGGCCATTAAATGCATTACTGGCTATTCCGATTACACGCTATTCCAGTTCCTCGCTATTCCGAGTACCCACTATTCTCGTTACTGGTTATTCCGATAACCCACTATTCCGGTTACCGACTATTCCGTAATGAAACATTGGGCCATTAAATGCATTACTGGCTATTCCGATTACACGCTATTCCAGTTCCTCGCTATTCCGAGTACCCACTATTCTCGTTACTGGTTATTCCGATAACCCACTATTCCGGTTACCGACTATTCCGTAATGAAACATTGGGCCATTAAATGAATTACTGGCTATTCCGATTACGCACTATTCCAGTTCCTCGCTATTCCGAGTACCCACTATTCTCGTTACTGGTTATTCCGATAACCCACTATTCCTGTTACCGACTATTCCGTAATGAAACATTGGGCCATTAAATGCATTACTGGCTATTCCGATTACACGCTATTCCAGTTCCTCGCTATTCCGAGTACCCACTATTCTCGTTACTGGTTATTCCGATAACCCACTATTCCGGCTACCGACTATTCCGTAATGAAACATTGAGCCATTAAATGCATTACTGGTTATTCTGATTACACGCTATTCCAGTTCCTCGCTATTCCGAGTACCCACTATTCTCGTTACTGGTTATTCCGATAACCCACTATTCCGGTTACTGACTATTCCGTAATGAAACATTGGGCCAGTAAATGCATTACTGGCTATTCCGATTACACGCTATTCCAGTGCCTTGCTATTCCGAGTACCCACTATTCTCGTTACTGGTTATTCCGAGTAAATACTATTCCGGTTACCGACTATTGCGTAATGAAACATTGGGCCATTAAATGCATTACTGTCTACTCCGATTACGCGCTATTCCAGTTCCTCGCTATTCTGAGTACCCACTATTATCGTTACTGGTTATTCCAATAACCCACTATTCTGGTTACCGACTATTCCGTAATGAAACATTGGGCCATTATATGCATTACTGGCTATTCCGATTACACGCTATTCCAGTTCCTCGCTGTTCCGAGTACCCACTATTCTCGTTTCTGGTTATTCCGAGTACCTACTATTCCGGTTACCGACTATTCCGTAATGAAACATTGGGCCATTAAATGCATTACTGTCTACTCCGATTACGCGCTATTCCAGTTCCTCGCTATTCCGAGTACCCACTATTACCGTTACTGGTTATTCCGATAACCCACTATTCCGGTTACCGACTATTCCGTAATGAAACATTGGGCCATTAAATGAATTACTGGCTATTCCGATTACGCGCTATTCCAGTTCCTCGCTATTCCGAGTACCCACTATTCTCGTTACTGGTTATTCCGATAACCCACTATTCCTGTTACCGACTATTCCGTAATGAAACATTGGGCCATTAAATGCATTACTGGCTATTCCGATTACACGCTATTCCAGTTCCTCGCTATTCCGAGTACCCACTATTCTCGTTTCTGGTTATTCCGATAACCCACTATTCCGGTTACCGACTATTCCGTAATGAAACATTGAGCCATTAAATGCATTACTGGTTATTCTGATTACACGCTATTCCAGTTCCTCGCTATTCCAAGTACCCACTATTCTCGTTACTGGTTATTCCGATAACCCACTATTCCGGTTACTGACTATTCCGTAATGAAACATTGGGCCATTAAATGCATTACTGGCTATTCCGATTACACGCTATTCCACATCCTCGCTATTCCGAGTACCCACTATTCTCGTTACTGGTTATTCCGAGTACCTACTATTCCGGTTACCGACTATTGCGTAATGAAACATTGGGCCATTAAATGCATTACTGTGTACTCCGATTACGCGCTATTCTAGTTCCTCGCTATTCTGAGTACCCACTATTCTCGTTACTGGTTATTCCAATAACCCACTATTCTGGTTACCGACTATTCCGTAATGAAACATTGGGCCATTATATGCATTACTGGCTATTCCGATTACACGCTATTCCAGTGCCTCGCTATTCCGAGTACCCACTATTATCGTTACTGGTTATTCCGATAACCCACTATTCCGGTTACCGACTATTCCGTAATGAAACATTGGGCCATTAAATGCATTACTGGCTATTCCGGTTACGCGCTATTCCAGTTCCTCGCTATTCCGAGTACCCACTATTATCGTTAATGGTTATTCCGATAACCCACTATTCCGGTTACCGACTATTCCGTAATGAAACATTGGGCCATTAAATGCATTACTATCTACTCCGATTACGCGCTATTCCAGTTCCTCGCTATTCCGAGTACCCACTATTATCGTTACTGGTTATTCCGATAACCCACTATTCCGGTTACCGACTATTCCGTATTGAAACATTGGGCCATTAAATGCATTACTGGCTATTCCGATTACGCGCTTTTCCAGTTCCTCGCTATTCCGAGTACCCACTATTCTCGTTACTGGTTATTCCGATAACCCACTATTCCGGTTACCGACTATTCCGTATTGAAACATTGGGCCATTAAATGCATTACTGGCTACTCCGATTACGCGCTATTCCAGTTCCTCGCTATTCCGAGTACCCACTATTCTCGTTACTGGTTATTCCGATAACCCACTATTCCGGTTACCGACTATTCCGTAATTAAACATTGGGCCATTAAATGCATTACTGGCTATTCCGATTACACGCTATTCCAGTTCCTCGCTATTTCGAGTACCCACTATTATCGTTACTGGTTATTCCGATAACCCACTATTCCGGTTACCGACTATTCCGTAATGAAACATTGGGCCATAAAATGCATTACTGGCTATTCCGATTACGCGCTATTCCAGTTCCTCACTATTCCGAGTACCCACTATTATCGTTACTGGTTATTCCGATAACCCACTATTCCGGTTACCGACTATTCCGTAATGAAACATTGGGCCATTAAATGCATTACTGGCTATTCCGATTACGCGCTATTCCAGTTCCTCGCTATTCCGAGTACCCACTATTCTCGTTACTGGTTATTCCGAGTACCTACTATTCCGGTTACCGACTATTCCGTAATGAAACATTGGGCCATTAAATGCATTACTGTCTACTCCGATTACGCGCTATTCCAGTTCCTCGCTATTCCGAGTACCCACTATTCTCGTTACTGGTTATTCCGAGTACCTACTATTCCGGTTACCGACTATTCCGTAATGAAACATTGGGCCATTAAATGCATTACTGTCTACTCCGATTTCGCGCTATTCCAGTTCCTCGCTATTCCGAGTACCCACTATTCTCGTTACTGGTTATTCCGATAACCCACTATTCCGGTTACCGACTATTCCGTAATGAAACATTGGGCCATTAAATGCATTACTGGCTATTCCGATTACGCGCTATTCCAGTTCCTCGCTATTCCGAGTACCCACTATTCTCGTTTCTGGTTATTCCGATAACCCACTATTCCGGTTACCGACTATTCCGTAATGAAACATTGGGCCATTAAATGCATTACTGTCTACTCCGATTACGCGCTATTCCAGTTCCTCGCTATTCCGAGTACCCACTATTATCGTTACTGGTTATTCCGATAACCCACTATTCCGGTTACCGACTATTCCGTAATGAAACATTGGGCCATTAAATGAATTACTGGCTATTCCGATTACGCGCTATTCCAGTTCCTCGCTATTCCGAGTACCCACTATTCTCGTTACTGGTTATTCCGAGTACCTACTATTCCGGTTACCGACTATTCCGTAATGAAACATTGGGCCATTAAATGCATTACTGTATACTCCGATTACGCGCTATTCCAGTTCCTCGCTATTCCGAGTACCCACTATTCTCGTTACTGGTTATTCCGATAACCCACTATTCCGGTTACCGACTATTCCGTAATTAAACATTGGGCCATTAAATGCATTACTGGCTATTCCGATTACACGCTATTCCAGTTCCTCGCTATTCCGAGTACCCACTATTATCGTTACTGGTTATTCCGATAACCCACTATTCCGGTTACCGACTATTCCGTAATGAAACATTGGGCCATAAAATGCATTACTGGCTATTCCGATTACGCGCTATTCCAGTTCCTCGCTATTCCGAGTACCCACTATTCTCGTTACTGGTTATTCCGATAACCCACTTTTCCGGTTACCGACTATTCCGTAATGAAACATTGGGCCATTAAATGCATTACTGGCTATTCCGATTACGCATTATTCCAGTTCCTCGCTATTCCGAGTACCCACTATTCTCGTTACTGGTTATTCCGAGTACCTACTATTCCGGTTACCGACTATTCCGTAATGAAACATTGGGCCATTAAATGCATTACTGTCTACTCCGATTACGGGCTATTCCAGTTCCTCGCTATTCCGAGTACCCACTATTCTCGTTACTGGTTATTCCGATAACCCACTATTCCGGTTACCGACTATTCCGTAATGAAACATTGGGCCATTAAATGAATTACTGGCTATTCCGATTACGCGCTATTCCAGTTCCTCGCTATTCCGAGTACCCACTATTCTCGTTACTGGTTATTCCAATAACCCACTATTCCGGTTACCGACTATTCCGTAATGAAACATTGGGCCATTAAATGCATTACTGGCTATTCCGATTACCCGCTATTCCAGTTCCTCGCTATTCCGAGTACCCACTATTCTCGTTACTGGTTATTCCGAGTACCTACTATTCCGGTTACCGACTATTCCGTAATGAAACATTGGGCCATTAAATGCATTACTGGCTATTCCGATTACACGCTATTCCAGTTCCTCGCTATTCCGAGTACCCACTATTCTCGTTACTGGTTATTCCGATAACCCACTATTCCGGTTACCGACTATTCCGTAATGAAACATTGGGCCATTAAATGCATTACTGGCTATTCCGATTACACGCTATTCCAGTTCCTCGCTATTCCGAGTACCCACTATTCTCGTTACTGGTTATTCCGATAACCCACTATTCCGGTTACCGACTATTCCGTAATGAAACATTGGGCCATTAAATGAATTACTGGCTATTCCGATTACGCACTATTCCAGTTCCTCGCTATTCCGAGTACCCACTATTCTCGTTACTGGTTATTCCGATAACCCACTATTCCTGTTACCGACTATTCCGTAATGAAACATTGGGCCATTAAATGCATTACTGGCTATTCCGATTACACGCTATTCCAGTTCCTCGCTATTCCGAGTACCCACTATTCTCGTTACTGGTTATTCCGATAACCCACTATTCCGGCTACCGACTATTCCGTAATGAAACATTGAGCCATTAAATGCATTACTGGTTATTCTGATTACACGCTATTCCAGTTCCTCGCTATTCCGAGTACCCACTATTCTCGTTACTGGTTATTCCGATAACCCACTATTCCGGTTACTGACTATTCCGTAATGAAACATTGGGCCAGTAAATGCATTACTGGCTATTCCGATTACACGCTATTCCAGTGCCTTGCTATTCCGAGTACCCACTATTCTCGTTACTGGTTATTCCGAGTAAATACTATTCCGGTTACCGACTATTGCGTAATGAAACATTGGGCCATTAAATGCATTACTGTCTACTCCGATTACGCGCTATTCCAGTTCCTCGCTATTCTGAGTACCCACTATTATCGTTACTGGTTATTCCAATAACCCACTATTCTGGTTACCGACTATTCCGTAATGAAACATTGGGCCATTATATGCATTACTGGCTATTCCGATTACACGCTATTCCAGTTCCTCGCTGTTCCGAGTACCCACTATTCTCGTTTCTGGTTATTCCGAGTACCTACTATTCCGGTTACCGACTATTCCGTAATGAAACATTGGGCCATTAAATGCATTACTGTCTACTCCGATTACGCGCTATTCCAGTTCCTCGCTATTCCGAGTACCCACTATTACCGTTACTGGTTATTCCGATAACCCACTATTCCGGTTACCGACTATTCCGTAATGAAACATTGGGCCATTAAATGAATTACTGGCTATTCCGATTACGCGCTATTCCAGTTCCTCGCTATTCCGAGTACCCACTATTCTCGTTACTGGTTATTCCGATAACCCACTATTCCTGTTACCGACTATTCCGTAATGAAACATTGGGCCATTAAATGCATTACTGGCTATTCCGATTACACGCTATTCCAGTTCCTCGCTATTCCGAGTACCCACTATTCTCGTTTCTGGTTATTCCGATAACCCACTATTCCGGTTACCGACTATTCCGTAATGAAACATTGAGCCATTAAATGCATTACTGGTTATTCTGATTACACGCTATTCCAGTTCCTCGCTATTCCAAGTACCCACTATTCTCGTTACTGGTTATTCCGATAACCCACTATTCCGGTTACTGACTATTCCGTAATGAAACATTGGGCCATTAAATGCATTACTGGCTATTCCGATTACACGCTATTCCACATCCTCGCTATTCCGAGTACCCACTATTCTCGTTACTGGTTATTCCGAGTACCTACTATTCCGGTTACCGACTATTGCGTAATGAAACATTGGGCCATTAAATGCATTACTGTGTACTCCGATTACGCGCTATTCTAGTTCCTCGCTATTCTGAGTACCCACTATTCTCGTTACTGGTTATTCCAATAACCCACTATTCTGGTTACCGACTATTCCGTAATGAAACATTGGGCCATTATATGCATTACTGGCTATTCCGATTACACGCTATTCCAGTGCCTCGCTATTCCGAGTACCCACTATTATCGTTACTGGTTATTCCGATAACCCACTATTCCGGTTACCGACTATTCCGTAATGAAACATTGGGCCATTAAATGCATTACTGGCTATTCCGGTTACGCGCTATTCCAGTTCCTCGCTATTCCGAGTACCCACTATTATCGTTAATGGTTATTCCGATAACCCACTATTCCGGTTACCGACTATTCCGTAATGAAACATTGGGCCATTAAATGCATTACTATCTACTCCGATTACGCGCTATTCCAGTTCCTCGCTATTCCGAGTACCCACTATTATCGTTACTGGTTATTCCGATAACCCACTATTCCGGTTACCGACTATTCCGTATTGAAACATTGGGCCATTAAATGCATTACTGGCTATTCCGATTACGCGCTTTTCCAGTTCCTCGCTATTCCGAGTACCCACTATTCTCGTTACTGGTTATTCCGATAACCCACTATTCCGGTTACCGACTATTCCGTATTGAAACATTGGGCCATTAAATGCATTACTGGCTACTCCGATTACGCGCTATTCCAGTTCCTCGCTATTCCGAGTACCCACTATTCTCGTTACTGGTTATTCCGATAACCCACTATTCCGGTTACCGACTATTCCGTAATTAAACATTGGGCCATTAAATGCATTACTGGCTATTCCGATTACACGCTATTCCAGTTCCTCGCTATTTCGAGTACCCACTATTATCGTTACTGGTTATTCCGATAACCCACTATTCCGGTTACCGACTATTCCGTAATGAAACATTGGGCCATAAAATGCATTACTGGCTATTCCGATTACGCGCTATTCCAGTTCCTCACTATTCCGAGTACCCACTATTATCGTTACTGGTTATTCCGATAACCCACTATTCCGGTTACCGACTATTCCGTAATGAAACATTGGGCCATTAAATGCATTACTGGCTATTCCGATTACGCGCTATTCCAGTTCCTCGCTATTCCGAGTACCCACTATTCTCGTTACTGGTTATTCCGAGTACCTACTATTCCGGTTACCGACTATTCCGTAATGAAACATTGGGCCATTAAATGCATTACTGTCTACTCCGATTACGCGCTATTCCAGTTCCTCGCTATTCCGAGTACCCACTATTCTCGTTACTGGTTATTCCGAGTACCTACTATTCCGGTTACCGACTATTCCGTAATGAAACATTGGGCCATTAAATGCATTACTGTCTACTCCGATTTCGCGCTATTCCAGTTCCTCGCTATTCCGAGTACCCACTATTCTCGTTACTGGTTATTCCGATAACCCACTATTCCGGTTACCGACTATTCCGTAATGAAACATTGGGCCATTAAATGCATTACTGGCTATTCCGATTACGCGCTATTCCAGTTCCTCGCTATTCCGAGTACCCACTATTCTCGTTTCTGGTTATTCCGATAACCCACTATTCCGGTTACCGACTATTCCGTAATGAAACATTGGGCCATTAAATGCATTACTGTCTACTCCGATTACGCGCTATTCCAGTTCCTCGCTATTCCGAGTACCCACTATTATCGTTACTGGTTATTCCGATAACCCACTATTCCGGTTACCGACTATTCCGTAATGAAACATTGGGCCATTAAATGAATTACTGGCTATTCCGATTACGCGCTATTCCAGTTCCTCGCTATTCCGAGTACCCACTATTCTCGTTACTGGTTATTCCGAGTACCTACTATTCCGGTTACCGACTATTCCGTAATGAAACATTGGGCCATTAAATGCATTACTGTATACTCCGATTACGCGCTATTCCAGTTCCTCGCTATTCCGAGTACCCACTATTCTCGTTACTGGTTATTCCGATAACCCACTATTCCGGTTACCGACTATTCCGTAATTAAACATTGGGCCATTAAATGCATTACTGGCTATTCCGATTACACGCTATTCCAGTTCCTCGCTATTCCGAGTACCCACTATTATCGTTACTGGTTATTCCGATAACCCACTATTCCGGTTACCGACTATTCCGTAATGAAACATTGGGCCATAAAATGCATTACTGGCTATTCCGATTACGCGCTATTCCAGTTCCTCACTATTCCGAGTACCCACTATTATCGTTACTGGTTATTCCGATAACCCACTATTCCGGTTACCGACTATTCCGTAATGAAACATTGGGCCATTAAATGCATTACTGGCTATTCCGATTACGCGCTATTCCAGTTCCTCGCTATTCCGAGTACCCACTATTCTCGTTACTGGTTATTCCGAGTACCTACTATTCCGGTTACCGACTATTCCGTAATGAAACATTGGGCCATTAAATGCATTACTGTCTACTCCGATTACGCGCTATTCCAGTTCCTCGCTATTCCGAGTACCCACTATTCTCGTTACTGGTTATTCCGATAACCCACTATTCCGGTTACCGACTATTCCGTATTGAAACATTGGGCCATTAAATGCATTACTGGCTATTTCTATTACGCGCTATTCCAGTTCCTCGCTATTCCGAGTACCTACTATTCTCGTTACTGGTAATTCCGATAACTCACTATTCCGGTTACCGACTATTCCGTAATGAAACATTGGGCCATTAAATGCATTACTGGCTATTCCGATTACGCGCTATTCCAGTTCCTCGCTATTCCGAGTACCCACTATTCTCGTTACTGGTTATTCCGATAACCCACTATTCCGGTTACCGACTATTCCGTAATGAAACATTGGGCCATTAAATTCATTACTGGCTATTCCGATTACGCGCTATTCCAGTTCCTCGCTATTCCGAGTACCCACTATTCTCGTTACTGGTTATTCCGATAACCCACTATTCCTGTTACCGACTATTCCGTAATGAAACATTGGGCCATTAAATGCATTACTGTCTACTCCGATTACGCGCTATTCCAGTTCCTCGCTATTCCGAGTACCCACTATTCTCGTTACTTGTTATTCCGATAACCCACTATTCCGGTTACCGACTATTTCGTAATGAAACATTGGGCCATTAAATGCATTACTGGCTATTCCGATTACGCGCTATTCCAGTTCCTCGCTATTCCGAGTACCCACTATTACCGTTACTGGTTATTCCGATAACCCACTATTCCGGTTACCGACTATTCCGTAATGAAACATTGGGCCATTAAATGCATTACTGTCTTCTCCGATTACGCGCTATTCCAGTTCCTCGCTATTCCGAGTACCCACTATTATCGTTACTGGTTATTCCGATAACCCACTATTCCGGTTACCGACTATTCCGTAATGAAACATTGGGCCATTAAATGCATTACTGTCTACTCCGATTACGCGCTATTCCAGTTCCTCGCTATTCCGAGTACCCACTATTCTCGTTACTGGTTATTCCGATAACCCACTATTCCAGTTACCGACTACTCCAAAATGAAACATTTTACGCATTATTCCAGTAACCGACTATTCCGAGTACGAACTATTCCGGCTGCCCCCTTTTTATTATGGCTGGTCATTTTACTACATTATAATCCATCTGTGATTTTTATTGACCGAAATATCAACATTATACTAAAGAAATATAGGTACATTCGAAAACATTCGTTGGCTGAAACAAAGGTTTTTTAAAGTCAAGTATTTCAAAAATTATGTTAATGCTATTAAAAGAATGAATCTCCTAGTGGTGAAAAATGGCAATTAAATAGTTTTTAAATATAGCTGCCACTTACGATAATTAACGGACCGTTTTATAACAGGTTACATCTTGCTATAGTCTATTAAACATTAGTATTTATCTGACGTTACTCGCGCCGCTTGGTAAAGACGCTGCCACGGAATAATATACATGTAGTATACGATTGAAAGTTTTAATAGAGGATCTTTTTACGTTTATTATTTAAATATCATGAGTGCGAACCGACCATGTTTCAATATTAAAGATTTTTACGTCATTTATAACGGCTTTATACAAATATTTCTAACAGTATACTTCGATACACGTATTCAATATACATAAGTTTAAAAAATAATTTTTGTTTTGTTTATTATACATTTAAAAAAAAGGATCCCACACGTTTCCAAGGCACTACCTTAGTTCATTATAGAAGTGGTAATATTAAAAATGATAGTTTTAAAATATAATTTTCTATCATTTTCCCTAGACAGATAATCTTTCGTGAGCAAAACATATGCGATTCCTTTTTTTATATATCAGACCAGACCAAAGGTACGGTACGGTAATATAAAACATTGTATGCGTAAACGAATTATGTGTATAAAGACAATTTTAGATTAACACGAATAATAACCTATACAATCGTTAAAAGGGACCCTTAAAAGGGCAACTTATATTTGAAACTTTTTCAGTTTTTATAGAAGAACATGTACCCGAATCTAGCCTAGTGGTGAAGCATTGACAAACTAATAATGTAAAACTTTCACCAAAAACCTTTATGGAAGACCCCTTATAAAAATGACCGTAAATCAGATGATCACGTGACGTGGCTTTAATCATTAACGAACCATATATTGACAAATTGAGGCACGATTTTAGGGATATTGAAATGTCCGTTGACTTGATATGTAATTCACCCTTTTTAAATGAATAATTTACAAACCCGAAGAAATATGCTGCAAAAATAACATTCCATAATCCAATTACCATTGACACCCTGGTGGGACACTATAAAGATGGCCACGCTTGACAGGTTATAAAAATCAACAAACGTGACCCCGTTGTGTACTGTTACCGTAAATATTAAACAATTTTTCCAGCGCGTCTTTCTTAAAGAGGCAGACCAAATGTTATATGTTACGGTAATATCAAATACATAGTTTTGATGCATTAACAATGTCATAATAATAATCAGCTAGGCTAATACCAAAGGCCCAAGTCATCTAGCGACTTTTAAAGCGACAGTTTCGGTACATGTTTATATATATATATATATATAAAAAAATCCGTTAAATATAGGTTATTTAAAAGTGTCAAAAACAACCTTGAACGTGATCTAAAGTAAATATGGTGCTTCTAAAACGAATAAATTTCCTAAATGTACCCGATACAAAGATGGCCACCCTTTTAAAACCACCCTACAAACTCTACCCCGTTATGTACTGTTAACATAAATATGAATCATTAAATAAGGCGGACAAAACACATTCGAAACCATTTTCCCGCCAAAAATGCTAATTTTAAGAGTTCAGGTCAATGACCCTCAAGACGCTAACGGTTATTAACCATACAAACTTTACCGATTTTCCCGCAAAAATTAATATTCACCCTTTTTTAAACACATGTTTCCCTACTCTAGTTAACTTAATTGACAGGTCAACTAATTAGGCTAATTATGCACCCTTTTTCAAAACACCTGTGTTACGCATGGATGCACACGGGGGGAGGGAAACGCGATTCCCTGTTTCATCCCCCCTTTGGACATGGGGGGGGGAGGCAGGGTGTGTAGGACCAGCAGTGATAAATAAGTGTGTCACTAAATATTTTTTATTTTCATAAATAAGGCTTTTTTTATTTTTAAGAAATAAATGATCAAAAGTAAATAAGTTTGACACTAACAAAATATGAACAGAAGTAATAAATGACTGCGACACCATTTTGTTTTAAATTCTTACAAAATATGGCCAGAAGTAATAAAAAAGTGTGACATAAATAATTCTATAAAATATGAGCAGAAATAATAAATAAGTGTGACACTATAATTTTATAAATTCTATAAAATATGACCAGAGGTAATAAACAAGTTTGACACTATCGAAACAATGTATGACCAAAAGTAACTAATAAATGCGCCACTCGAATGACCGAATTAACAAATAGGTGTGACACTATGACCAGAAGAAAAAATAAGAGTGACTAAAAATGTTTTTGGAAATTCTAACAAAATATGCCCAGAAATCAAAAACAAGTTTGACACTTATTGAGAAGTAAAAACGGTACTTTGGTCGATAGGCCTTCAAGGCGAAAAACTTAATTAAGTACCGCATATTTTTCCCAATAAAGCTTAGTTTTCTCCCCCACTTCTTAGTATCTTTACTTGTTCGCGTTTTGACACTTATTGAAACAATGTATGACCAGATGTAGCTAATAATAGTTACGCTTATCGAAATAATATATGACCAGAAGATTTAAATAAGTGTGACAGTTTATGGCCAGAATTAACAAATAAGTGTGACAGTTTATGACCAGAATTAACAAATAAGTGTGACACTATATGACCATATGTAATAAATAATTGTAATAATTTTAATTCAATCTCTAACAACATACCGATGGAAGTTCAGAAGTAGTTTGACTCTTATCGGAACAACGTATGACCGGGAGTAAATAATAAGTGTGGCACTTAACGAAACAATGTATAAACAGAAGGTAGTAATAAATGGGACTCTTGGAGCAACGTATGACCAGGATCAACAAATAAGTGTGACATTATATGACCAGAAGTAATAATTTAGTGTGACTATTTTTTAATTTCAAACAATATAGCCAGAAGTAATAAATAAATAATGCGCATAGTGATTTAAATAATGATTATAGTTAATGTACAGCATAGTTAAAATATTATTCGTGATTTTTGTTCCGGAGGATTTAGTACTTGTTCTTATTATTCTAAAAATCTTAAAAAACATTTATTCGATATTTAATTTCATATGCAAGATATACTTAACACGTCGATGAGGTTAATGTACAGAGTAGGTAGTGTTTTGGAATCCTCTCATAATATGTATAATGTACTTAAAACATTCGGATTGTGGTTACTTAAATGTCCTTGACATCTTTTCTATTTTGAAAACCGGATGAAATACCTTATTCCATTAAGAAAACAACTAGTTATAACTCCGCCAGGCTATCCAGTTGGAAAATATACAGGGTGTCTCAATTTGCTCGATCACGGATTTTTTTTCAAAATGTGTTCATCCTAGTGTTCTGATATTTTCAGGGTACATTTATTAGTAATGGAAGGCTTCGGTTTCTAAATTTTAGAAACATCGAACTATTTTCCGTGGTTTTGGAATTTTTTTTACCGGTAGGTGTCACACAAAATAATACAATTGAAAACTTGTAGAGCATAATGGAAAAGTTAAAAGTAAATCTGGTTCGGTCGAAAAAAAGCCTATTTTTCACGGATTTTGGAGGTCGTGGAAAAAAACAAGTTGTACTCTCTGTACAGTCGAAATCAGAGAGAAAAACTCGTTGTCGGTCACGTTCAGAAAGGTATTTCTCAAAAACGGCCAAGGTTCAAATTTACATTACTAATTTATTACTTCTGGTCAAAAAAGTGTCAGTCTTATTTGTTAATTCTGGTCATACGTTGTTTCGAGTGTCACACTTCAGTTACTTCTAGTCTTACATTGTTTCGTAAAAATACAAACATATTTATTATTAGTCATAATTTAGAGAATTTAATAAACAAATTAGTGTAACACTTTTTTATGACTTATAGTCGTATTTTGTTAGTATCACACTTATTTATTTCTATTCATCATTTTTGTTAGAATTTGAAAAAAAAATGTCACACTTATTTAATACTTACGGTCATATTTTGTTATTGGCACAATTATTAGTTACTTCCTGCCATAAAAATATGACTGTAGACCATTGGACCGAATTCCAATCGACCGAAAACCGCGTTTTGCGCGGTTTTCATTTAATATACCGTTAGTGATACATATTTATATATCGTAGGTTACGTGACGATAGTATATCTAATTTGGACTAAACTATGTCTTAAATGTTTATTATTTCGTACCGACGTGTATTTTTAGACCTTTTTCCCTTGAGATTTGATATATTCCGGGTTTAATTTTGGAAAATAACCTTGATAAGACCCGACGTGAAATAGTTGCCTACCATATCTAACCTAACTCAACCTAACCTAACCTAAGTTAAAAGGAACCACCTATGGACTGCATTGTACAGGATGAAAAATTGGTGAATAAGTAGATAAGTCCATAATGAAAAGGGATAATAAAGCTAAACCCTAAACAAATTTGAAGAAATTTAAAAACTTACTAATAGCTCGTACCGATAGGTCTTCGAGCGGATGAAAACGCGAAACTCGGACCAAATAGATCTTCGAGTGAATAGTTAAATTAAATAAAATAAAATAAAATAAAATAGCCAGAAAATCCAACGGTAGACCGGTTTCATCCTATTTGGGACTCGTCAGTACCGTGCGGGAAATCTGGCTTGCGACTATAACACCGAATAGAGAAACTAAGCCTAAATATTAAAAATTTCAAAACGAGTTGCATAGCAACGGAAAGCCGAATAGGGGGAGAGTGGTGGAGATTATTATTTACGTAATGTTAAGTTAAAAGGAACCACCTATGGACTGCATTGTACAGGATGAAAAATTGGTGAATAAGTAGATAAGTCCATAATGAAAAGGGATAATAAAGCTAAACCCTAAACAAATTTGAAGAAATTTAAAAACTTACTAATAGCTCGTACCGATAGGTCTTCGAGTTTCGCGTTTTCATCCGCTCGAAGACCTATCGGTACGAGCTATTAGTAAGTTTTTAAATTTCTTCAAATTTGTTTAGGGTTTAGCTTTATTATCCCTTTTCATTATGGACTTATCTACTTATTCACCAATTTTTCATCCTAACCTAACCTAACCTAACCCAACCTGAACTAACCTAACCTAACCTAACCCAACCTGAACTAACCTACCCGAAGTGAAAACGAACCAGATTTAAATTTCCCATTCAACTGAATCCCGCCATGTTGGGCTATAAACGAAAATACTTTTCGGTTCAATGGGATTCGGTCAAACGGGATTTGGTCCAATAGTATACAACACACATAAACACTTATTTAAACTTCTAATCATACGTTATTGTTTTTGGGCGGGCTTTCAATAATTCCGTCGAAGCTCATCTAATTTCAATAAAGGTTTTCTTAGCTAGAGAACGTTTGTATGTAAAATTATTATCGTATAAGTGGGAACTTTTATGTTTTTTATAATATATCAGTGGGGGTTTTAAAATTTTACACATTCCACAAAAACCGATCTCCACTATATAAAGTTTTTATGGGCCCAAGTTTATTTCTGTCTTAAAATTATTTTTGTGTAAGTGGGGACTTTTTTATAATATAATGGGGGCATATACACAACTTTCGGCATGTTTGCCAAAATGTAATAGAACTATTGTGGTGTGGTCTTTTTAATTAGTTTGGCTTCTAATTAAATATTCTTGGAAGATTTTCATCTTTACTAAAAAATTAAACATTTAAGAATGTGAACTTCCAAAATCTTTGGAACGTAGTCCCGGGAACTTAAACTAAGTCACACATTCCGTTGAAACCAATCTCATTTTAATAAAGGTTTTCTTAGCTACAGTTCATTTGTGTAAAAATTATTTGCTTATAAGTGGAGACTACGTTTACGTTTTTTATAATATATAAGTGGAGACATAGACACACCTTTTTGTTACGTTTGCCAAAAGACTAAATAATTAGTTTGGCTTCTAATGAGAGTTTTTTTTTGAGAAAATTCACCTTTACTCAAAAATTAAAAAATTAAAAATGGGAACCTCCAAAATCTTTTGAACGTAGTTCCGGGGACTTTTAGAAATTCACACATTCCGTCGAAACCGATCTAATTTCGATAAAGACTTTCTTAGCTATAGCTTATTTGTCTGCAAAAATGGTTCTTTTACAAGTGGGGACTTTCACGATCTGTATAATAAATCAGTGGGGACAATCACACCTTTTTGGGATGTTTGCCGAAATGTTATATAATTATCGTTTTGTTGTCTCCTTAATTAGATTGACTTCTGTTTAGAATATAAAGAATTATTTCATCTTTACTCGCAGCTTTTAAATTTATAAGTGTGGACTTCAATAATCTCTTCAATGTTGTACTGAAGACTTTTAAAAAGTCACAAATCCCGCCAATAACCGACCTCAACTCTATAGAGGTTTTCAAATCTATAGCTTAGTTGTGTGTAAATTTATTTTATTTTTTTTTAAGTGGGGACATTTACAATCCTTATAATATATTTGGGATGACATTTACACATATTTATTTTTGGTATGTTTGCGGAAATGTTATATAATTATTGTTTTGTTGTCTCCTTAGTTAGAATGGCTTCTGTTAAGAATTTAAAGAATAATTTCATCTTTACTGGCCGTTTTTAAATTTATAAGTGGAGACATCAAAAATCTTATTATGTAGTACTGGGAACTCTTAAAAATTCACACATGTAATAGAAAACCGATCAACATAATATAAATACTGTAATATTAACACTTTATGGCAATGTTTGTAAAAAAAATGATTTATTTTTTTATTAATTTTTTGATTTGTCTAGAGTCTGTACCATAAATTTCCATAAATAAAATAAATCTTTGAAAAGAGGCCCATTTGATATGTTTGCGGGGAGCCCTCTGAGCTCTTAGCTTCGCCACTGGTCACTCGTAATATAAGCTCCGACGAACTGTTAATTGAGAATCGGATAATATACCTTTCTTCCATTTAAATATTTTACATATATATAATCCAAGCTACGCCCCTGATTTGGGCAGTTAGGAAAAATACTTTTATAAGCCCCTGACGGTCTCACGTGATTGTTAAAAAGTCGCCCTTATGTGTGTTCAATGAGGATGTGGGGACTTAAGCAAGCTTGAATTGTGGCGCCATCTATAATGAATAAAAGAACTATTCCAATTTCCAAATCCTCACTTAACCGGTGAAATGATTGTGAAATAAAAAATTGGTGTTTAATATGTAGCATAACGAGTATTTAATTCCATTCACTATGGAACCTAATTAATCATCATACATATATATATATAGCACTCAGCTTTAAGAACGCAGATCATTTACGGCATGTGAATCCTTAGGCTAGAAACTACCTTTTCTTGTTAATGCAGTCTCTCACACGGGATGCTTTTGTTATTCGGATTACAAATATAAACTTCCTTTTGTTTAAATCAATTTTGCAAATTTCAACTTTTTGACTAAAGCTACGGCAACATTTTTCAGTAGGAAAATGTCTTCTGCAGAAATTAAAGAATTCTCTGTGGCAGTTATTAAAGTAAGTTAAGATAAATTTCTTGGAAAGACGCCTTCGTTTCTGTCGTTCCTTTTAGCAAAGTAATCTATGAATAAATGTGCTATAATTGCTAGATTGTTAGAAGAATATAACACGGGCATTTATAAGTAATTGAAAGAATAATCTTTGCATATATACAATCTTAGTTTACAAACTTTTAATAAAAAATAAATTGTTGTTTTGTGACTTGGAATTAATTTAAAAAATAGCACAAATAAATATTTAAAGTTGGTTAATGATATTTTTAAAAAATTGTGGTTAGTTAAAACTTTGGTCCTCTAAACGTTTCATACATTATGTGCTTCCGTGTATTCAGCCCTTAACAAATTATTCAAGCGCTAAGGTGTTTTTCAATTTTCAAGTTTTCGAGATAGTCAAGCTTCGAAAGTTAGTGTTATTTAAACAAAGAAGCATTATTTTGAAAAAGTGATATTCTTTAATTAGGAAACACTTGGAGTAAAATCCACCGTTATAACGTATGATACGTTTGAAGAAAAGATGAAACGCTGGGGCAACCTTAGGTAATACTATCTTCAATATTCATTTAAAATTCTGCTAGAAATGCAGGAGACGTTTCTGTTGTATTCCACAAGCTTTACAGGTGACGAAACCGATACAAAAGGTAGCTTTTAATTGGTTTATATTTGTGTATAGCAAAAAGAACCTCTGTAATAACAAAGAGAGAAAATGACGAAAACAGTTTGTACGCGTCCTTTTGAAAATCTGAGACAATTTCAGAAAAGTATCCAGTTTTTCACCTATAGGGTCTCAAAATAAGAAACCGTTGGAAATCAACCTGTTGACATAGAAGGCGGAAATTTTTCTGACCAATATAAGAAAACAATAAAATATCACGGTCATTCGAGTAGACACAATTACCCCTACTGATTTTTATTTACTTTTTGCATCAACTTAATAATCGTTCTATAACAAGCTATAGAAAAATTTCGAACCATCCTTTATATTAAAAACAATATCTCTATCAGCCTGTAGAATAACATAATTTGGGCACTAAACAATAACATTCCAATAATAATTAAATCCAAAGAAAAATCCACGTCCGCGCTTTATTAATGTATGAACAATTTTTCAATTACCCTGTATATGTAATATAGTGCGCTATATATAAATTATAAATGCATTTCTACGAAGAACGTTAATATAAAACTCAGTTTGGTTAAGAGTCCAAGTTGGATCTGGGCGAGAGTCAAAAATGGTTTGGTTAGAAAATTAGCATTAAACCATAGAAAGTGTCATACCTACAGTTATTATGTTACTAATGTTTAAAGATTTATTTTTAAATTTTCTGTAGCGTCAAGTTTATACCCTTTGATGCTTACGAATTTTGGGAAATACTCAAAGCAGGAAATCGAAAACCAATATACATTTATTTAATTAAACCGTTGCTAATATGGGCTTAACAAAGAAGCAATTGAGAGTGATTTCTGACTAAAAATCTGCGTTTCTATTAAATAATATTAAATTTTAAATAAACTTGTTAAATTCTGATAGCAAACAAGAAACAAAGGATGAAATCTACCATTACTTTGCTTCTATTGCAAGTAGTTTCAATTGTTTTGAACAAGAGGCAACAAAAAGACTTTCGATTCCAAATCGAAACTTATTTTCATGAAATTGAAATTGATTAATAATTTTTATTTTAAATCCATAGTTATTTACAGAGTTTTTAAATGTTCCAAACTCATATAAGTTCCTTTGGTTTAAGATGTACTTGTAAAATTTACATGTTACTCGAAAACGTTTTCTTTGATTTACCTATAAATGTATTTGTAGAAAAGTATTTTAATTTAAAGTGTTAAATAGTTTTAATATTTATTCCTCAAACTGAAGCTGGTATTTATATTATTATTGTAAAAGCGTAAGACAAATAAAAATTCTCCTATAAAAGTCTACTTTTATTTAACTTATTTACATTAATAAACAATACTTATTTACATATAGTTTTGTTGTAATAGGGAATCCCATCCCCCCCCCCATAACCTTAAGCCAAATTAAATATTATACAATAAATGTACCAAATGAGAAAAAGTCATGTAAAAAAGTATTTTGCCAGAATGTCTCTCTCACTATCTGACCATAAAGGACTCAGAATAACAAAGTTACAATAAAGATGAATAATACTTATTTATATACGAAGAATAATTCTTATTTACATACGATGAATAATACTATCTTGCCATGACACTTTACCTTCATTAACTAAGTAATTAGCTAAAGTGTGACGTATATTGCTGAAGCACTGTTTTCCGATGGTAGTCTGATTTGCAAGTTTTGTAAGGCATGCCGATTAGAAATTCCCTTTCTCCAGCTTCCTTCTTAAATGCTACCATTTATTTATTTATAATATCGGAGAAACCGGGACTGTTATATGTTTTTTTATGTGGTGGTTTAGTTAGCTCCTCCGTAATTAAACAATTGTGGAGGCACACTGTCGCTTTGACTATATTATCCACATTCTCGGGTTTCCCATTAATTGGTCTGCGGAAGAGTCTCCAACGCGCCACCATTATTCCAAAACAATTTTCGATAATTCTACGTGCACGAATCAATCGATAATTAAAGATCTTTGCATTTTCACCAAGGTTGGGTCCGGGAAATGGTCTCATCAAGTTATTCATGAGAGGGAAAGCTTCGTCTCCAACAAAAAAGTATGGAATCTTTTTATTACTTTCAGGCAATTCCGTCACAGGTGGTAAAGGCAATTTTCCATGTTTTAGTTTACTTCCAAAAGATGAGAGAGAAAAAATTCAACCATCACTTTGGCTACCACATGCCCCTACATCAACCATGGTAAACCTGTATTGGGCATCGCAAAGTGCTAACAGCACGATACTAAAACTGCCTTTATAATTAAAGAACCTGGAACCAGAGTTGCTAGGGCATTCTATAACCACATGTTTCCCATCAATAGCACCTAAGCAGTGGGGCAAGTTCCAACGACTTTGAAAGTGAACAGAAATACTAAGCCATTCGTTAGCTGTATTGGGCATTTTTAAATATTTTGGTTTTAATACTATCCAAAAAAAATTGGAGGAGCAGTGGACTGTGATTTGAAAGGCGGAATGACGTCAATCTGTTGTTCACAGGAATATTTTTTAATACTTTAAATGAATTTGACATTAATCAACAATAAAAATAATATATGTCCCTTTAAGGCTGCACATTTAACGAGCTCTGAACTGTTTTTTCAGTTCGAAGAACTGTTTTTGTTATAATAACATAGTATCTTTTGACTTATACATAAATAAAAGTATATCTTAAGCAAATATTTGCCTCCGTAAAAACCTTAAAATAATTATACAAATTGATATGACTTTCTAAAAAATGAGCTCTTAAACAAATGAGAATAAATTTTCTTTGAATTATTTCAAGCGCTTCCATATTATATGTGTAAGTACCTCCCCAACCTAATCTACCAAAGCTTAAAACCTATTGAACTAATGCAAAATAAACAATCCTAAGCCAGTGCGTTTCGAAGGCTATAGAATTTTTGAAAACAGTCACGAAGTCTTTAAACTATATAATTTATATGAGGTCTCCATTTAAGAGTATTGTCAATAATTACACCTAGATACTTTATTTCATTTACTCTTTGTAGTCCTAAACACTTATCAGAGCATATAGCACAGTTAGAATTAGAGTGGATAAGAATTTTAAAATTAACATTTTTCAAGTCCCTAATAGAAAAGCATACATACTTAGTTTTAGGTATTTTTAGGGTTAGCAAATTGACCTTAAGCAGTTGATGTATTTTATTTAAATCAGATTGTGCTTTCTCAAACGCATCTTCCCAAGAATTATCATCACATAGTATAACTGTATCGTCCGCGAAAGACACTAGATTTCCGTTAATAGCTACATTACACAGATCATTCATGTACACTAAGAATAACAACGGATCCAGCATCGTACCTTGTGGAATTCCATAAGACAACGTTCTGGGATCACGATCATTTTGTAATACCTTAACTACTATCTCTCTATTATTTAAGTAACTCTTCAACCATGGAAGAGCCAGCCCTCTCACACCAGCCCTACCCAGTTTTTTTTAACTAAAATCGCATGTGAAAATGTATCAAATGCCTTCCTCAAATCAAGGAACACACCGATCGCTTTTTTAATTTTATCTACACAGCTATATAGTTCTTTCGTAACATGTAAAATTGCGTCGTTGGTATTCAAATTCTTTCTAAATCCAAATTGATTACGCGAGAAAAACCTTGGTTGGCTTTTTATTATTTTTTCCAACAACTTCGCAATATTACTCAAGAGGGATATAGGCCTTTAGTTTTCCGTTGTGTATTTATTCCCAGATTTAAAAACTAGCCCTATAACCGATTTCTTTAAAATATCAGGGAATGCCCCGGATAATAGCGAACAGTTAATTATATGAGCAAGGGATATTGAAATGTAATTTATAAAAACTTTTAATGTTTTAACCCCAATATTGTCGAATCCCTTTGACGTTAGATTTTTAAGATTCGCGATTTGGAATTCTTCATTTTTTGGTGTGACTGATGTGAAAAAAAAAGGCTCAAGTTAGGTCCCTGTATTTTGTATATATAAATATCAATATCGAAATTATCTTTTCCATCGATTATTTCTACAGTTTTTGGGTTATCTTTTACAACTATGTCTTGTTAGATATTCCGACCCGGATGCATCATTTGCGTTAAGAAGGTCAATATTAATATCTCCCCACCATATAACGTAAGGAACATTCACAATTGTAGGAAACTTAATTTCAATGTCATTCAAAAAGTCTGTAATATTAGAATTGGGAGATCGGTAACAACCAATTATTCGAAATACAGCATTGTTAGGAAATCTAACATCAATGGCATTTATCGTTGCAGTATTTAAGGTAATTTCAAGCTTGTTAAAAATTTTATCAATTTTAGATAAATCACAATACCATCGTTTCGATTTGGCTCTAACGTAATATTTTAAGAGCCTTTACATTATTGTATATTTTAAATTTATTAATGGTCGTTTTAAATAAAGACAAAACTGTGCATTAGTTTGGAAAATATAACACTTGGCATGTGGTGGCATAACTGGGTGAAATCCCATGCAATGACTCACTTATTTTATTTATACTTGTAAACATTCCAGATCAAATGCGCCTTTTTATCAAGTCTGGCTATCATCGCTTTTCAATTCGTATTTATTAAACAATTATTAATCTCAAGAAATTATAAATGGACTCCACGATTTATTTTGGAAACATTTATAGACGAAATTTGGAAATTAATTCACCTTCTCTTCTTCGAACGTAATGTTGTTTCTTTACTTTTAAAATACAAATGATTATATATTGAATAATAATTTCAGCTTTGAAAGAGTCTCCACGTTATTTAAGTTGGCGCATATTATCAGGCACTTGGCTATTGGCGCTCGTGGTTATTTTCGTCGAGATAACGAGCAAACTGAAATCCGATTATTCAGAAAGTCTCTACGACACAATCGATTCATTTAAGATTTGCGAAAACCAGGAAGGGATAAAGTACTCATTATTGAAGATTCACCTGAAGAAAAAGGAATTATGAGCGCTGTAAGAAAAAGTTAACAAATAATAAAAATAATCATTTATTATAAAACTAATTAATAATTAATCAAAACAACTGGGCATATGTATTTGAACATGTAACAAGTTAATTCTATACATTTTCGTTAAAATATAAAACCGTATGTAAAATATATTGTTTCCTAAAACAAAATATTTAATATACTTAATTAACGCTAATTTTTAAGGAAAGTACGAATGAGTTGGCTACAGTCAGACGCCATCTTACGAACGACCACAAATCTAAAATCCATTATGCGGACTTTATTTATGGAGATTGGCTGCAAGAAGTGACCAACGAGAATAAAATTATTATCACCAATTTGAAGTTTTTCTTCTTAAAAATTTCGGAAATGGTGTTTTCGGACGAGTTGGAGAGTTTAAGAAATGTGTATGGAAAACTTTACATATCTCACACTGTAAGAGAGTCTTGTTTTATATTCATTGCTTCCCACAACTTCTCAAAAAACAAGATATTTGACACTCTCAATAAAAAGTAAGTGTTGTCTAAACCTCAGTGGAAGCCCACTTTTTATTACACTTGGTGGCAATTTCCCTATGACGTTTATAGAACAATCTCCTAAGAAGAAGTGTACAATTTGTTGCCCAAACCTATAAATAAAATCTATAACTTTCATATGCGATCGAATGCAACCAAATGCGAAAGCAAATAAAAGGTATGCGACAAAACTACTAAGTCGGAATAGTTAAAACCAAAGGTGGCTGACTAAATGGCAGCCATTCCTACTACAAATATTTCGCAAAAAACTTAATAACATGCGACGTCAATGCGAAGCAATGCTACACGCATAATTTATAATTTACACCTAAATTAACTAGATAATTAACTAACCATATGAAGGCTAGTTAATAAAAAGCCCCCATGTTGTTATTAAGAGTGTTTATCACTCCTGTTCGACTACACATCAATGAGAAGCTATACGAAACTCTTAATATCAAATACGACTTCTTATAGTTTACGAGATTTGGGTATGGCACCAGTTATAGGTTTATTATTTTTATTCAAACATTTAAGCTAAAATTACGCAAATAATACAGTTATCTGCCATTTGGGGGTCCCATCTTCATTCGGGTACAAAGCTTAAAAATACGCTATATTGTTAAATTTATCGCTCTCTTTTTGCCAAGGAATGACGTTTCTCGTACCGCGTTGTGGCGTGATAGAGTTTAGTTTGTGTTCAACACTTTTGAAACCTTCAAAATTCTGTACAAAAGAAACTGCGAAAAAAAATAAAAAAATGGTATTTCTACAATTGAAAATTTCAAGTCTTAAATGTACAAAAATGGTTAACTGGCCGGGGAAAAGTGCAAGGTTCAGCGTGATATTATTTTGGACGAGACAAATCTACCGTGCTTGTTATCATTTTAAAGAGCTAGGTTAGGTGGAGGCGTTACGCCAAAATAATTGTAAAATGTTTTGCATGTTTGGCAATCTTTACCGGGTTTTGTGAAAAACAAGTCTCGTATAAAAGAAGTTGTTCAAGTTACGTGTGGTCTTGTAGAAATTTCCTAACTACGCGTGAAAGTAAATACAAGAGGAAATTATATGGGATTCAACGTGAAGAAGCAGTAGAAAAAATGGTGGAAAAGAAGCAAACGCCGAGTTATATACGTTCCATTTATACCCGCGAGTTCATGGAATATAATGAAAATGAAACTGCTACCATGACATTGGGAAATGTTTTGCGCGTGGCGATAAGTCAAGCACGCAAAAGTCAACGTCTGGACCAAGATCCATTTTAGGGGCTTTGTAAAATGATCGGTATTAATTTAAGCCATTGAGAAATGTGATAAGATATTTGGAATATTTCAAATTTCGAGTTCTTTATTGGACCCAACTGTACGTTTATCGCTACTATTGAGAAAATAATAGCATGATGTCACAACTCTCAATGGATGCTACGGGCTCAGTCGTAAAACAATTCATATGACCTTGGGATAGTGATGAATATAGTGGTCAGATATTCGAGGCAACTGTTAACGAAAGAAAAATGTGGCCTGTGAGCAAAATGCTCAATGGCAATTCGATATATTTATGGTTGAGTATGTGACATCGTTCTGGCGGTACTCCACCAAAAGTGGTAGTTACTGATATGTTTTTGGCATTTCAACATGCCATTGCTAGTTGCTATTCGCTATCTGATAACTTACCCAAAAATGCCAAAATAGTTTTAGATTTCAAAGATACTTAAAAACCAATCTGTTATTTGAAATGCGACGTAGCGCATTCTTTAAAGCTCATAACGACTTTGCCTTGTTTTAAAATGAAAAGAAAAATAACAATAATATTTTCGCGCGTTTGGTTAATTAATTAAAAACGAAGAGATTAGAGAAGTGGAAAATATTTTGGTGGCGATCGTAACCGTTCTGCTCTGTGACAGCGAAGAGAATAGAGTAAACACGGGACAACCGACGCTATGTGGACTGAGAAAACTGGTTTCAAAAGAGCTTATTTCATTGTTTTCCGAAGAAATTAAAGAGCAGTTAAGTCCACTAGAAAATGAAAGAATATCCTTTAACGAAGGAGACTCGGATAGCGTTGGGTTAGCTGGGGCTCATAATGAACGAATGTAAATAATATATGAACCATCATTGCCAAAAGGGTGACCGTTGAACAAAACTTTTCCTCTTAGAAATCATAGATACATTCTTATAATTGAAGAAAGCTTTCCCGCGATGATGAGGCCAAACTTCGCGGGTGGAAATTAGTTTCAATCCAACTTTTTATCTGATTTCAGATACCAACTCACCACATAGATTAGCGCCCTAATCGCTATAAGGGGGAATAGGGTCATCGTCGTCTATTTTTTTGTTGCTCAACTTAAGGAAACAATATTGCTCCGAAAGAAAGCCTAGTGTTGACAATAGTCCTGTAACATGGTTGTCGGAATCAGTAAGCGACAGTGGCGCCACCCGGTAACACAAACGATAATGTATTTAAATAAAATAAATATTTTTCGCCACCTGGCATTAAAAGTTGTTATCTGAATGGAGCCTAAGTTGAAGCCTTGTGTATTCGCCTATCTAAAACAGTTTCGAGGGCTAGGCATGAAGAGAAGCGGCTGATTGGAAAATCATAAACATATCTTATAGTTACTTATTATGATTTTTGGCGATAAACTTTTCAGACAAACGATAAGTTAGAACAACGAACTCGATTTTAAAACATATTTTTAAATTATATAAACGCATCTCGTGCAGCGTAACACGCGCTCGTGTTTAAAACATATGTTACCAAGTGGCGCTATCGTCGCTAGCCGCTTCAGGCACTATATTTGAAGAATGCTATAGGTCTATTAACGAGCTTTAGTAAACGAGAACCTCCAGCAAAACCACCCCACCACTCATAATTTTCAAACACGCCAGATCTCCAGGAAATAATTTTTCTGCCAATACAAACACCTTTCCAACAAGAAGTTAATGAAATGGCAACTAAACTAGTCTCCAAGTTGTAAAAATTAAAGCATTAAAAATTATTTAAATCTCTATCATTAAATCCTTAAATAGTAAATCTTGTATTTTCTTATCGCACATCACCATCCTCATTCCTCAACCCATCGACCTTGGGCGCTTGCTAGCTGCACGTGGGGTGAAATTCAATATCAGGCATTTATAATTGTAGAATTTTACTCCAATTTTTGGATTTTCGATTAAGTGATGTAAGAGATATCATTTTCCCAGTGACCTACTGACCAAGTAGACGTGATCAATATATGGAGGCAAGGATAAAAGAATAACCGTTCGGTGTCTTTGCCAAAAAATGGGATAACGTAACTAATAGGGAGGATTTAAACCAATGTCGAAGGTGATCTTAGGGTGAAATCGTGGTGAAAATCATTATCTGAAAACGTGCGTTCACAAACCTCTATTAAAGCGGCTGAAAAAAGGGTTTGCTAAAACCATCGTAGAAAGGTACCTTTTCAAATTGTTTTGCATTAGTTTGCATTAAGGTAACACCGCAGCGGCCCTACCGAAGATAATCAAGCGTGCTCGGGTAAGTACTCTTGCAGGCCCAAACCATCGCTGGGGAAACTAGGTCCTGTTGATTTTCTGGACCAACGAAATGAAAGGCATTTCGTTGGCAGCTTCGTTTTGTAAGAAAGCCAGCTACATGTACATGGTCTTAAGGCGATTTGAACAGGAAATAAGACAATGAAACGCTCTAAGAGCAGACCTGAATTTGATTTTGAAAGATGAATGGTCCATCTCTTAAGAAATAACAAAACATTTATCAGATACACAATATGTAACCTACCTTAAAGTAGGTTTTATATTATGACTAACTACTATTATGATTAAATGAATTAACTGGGGCTTGTAGAAAAGCTGGTTTTCTGAGCACGTTTATCAATTGATGCGCTTCCGAAAGCTACATAGATATTTATGTCGTTTCCCTCACTGAGTACATTTTGTCAGTCGTAAACACAAACATAGCGATATTTATGTGTTCTGATAGATCTTTACGCATAAGGCCTAATTTTAGAGCTTTATAACCGTCCATTACACAACACTTATAAAGAAATATAAAAATATAAGCTTTGGTTCTGCAATAAATAAAATATTTGTTTCCGCATATTGGATTACATTGCGAAAGTTATTGAAGTTACGCTCCAACGATTCAATCTACGTAAGGAAATACACTTAAGATTTTAAATTGGCTGGTTCTCTGTCGGTCGTCAATGGGTAGTGTATGATGACTCGAAGAACGTTGTTCAAGGAAAGTTCATATCTATGTTCAATTTTGGTATCATTCCTACAATTAAAATTATTTTGTTTTGAGTTTTATTTTAATTTTGAAATAAGTGAAAATTTTTATAATACCTGGATCAGATTTATTTTATGTTTTTGTGAACATAGCTGTCGGATTCGGAAGGACGTCGCATTCGAGTTGCGGTAATTAGTGGCCTTAATTTCCGCGTGTTGCAAAATCGTTAACCTATCCCTTTTCATTTATTTTTACACTTCGTTTATTGCTTTCGAAATTAAGGGGGTCAACTTAAAGTACCAATCATTTCTTGGATGTGCAAAACTGTCGTTAAATCAGGTATTTACCGCACAACTTCATTTACCTTTTCAGTTTCATTTACAACCTGGAAACGAAATTAACTTTTCAAATGGATAATTGGCAATATTACATCCTCAACCGTCTGAGGTGGACTCCACCAGACCAAGAAATCACCACAATTCCATTCAAAGGAATGAAAATCGTCCTTGACCTTTACGTCATTGGTTGCGTCTTCTCGACAGTCGCTCTCTTGTTGGAGGTCTTGGTCAATCTCTTGATTGCCTTTTATAACCGTTACAAAATGTTATAAATTCAATGGGAAAACGTCGATTCTTTTAAAATTTTTGCGTGAAAAACTCTGTAGCAGTTTAAATTTTGATCGTTAGAATATTAAAACTGTATAATATATAAAAATTTCACCGGTTCACAACCACTTTGAAGATCGAGCTAAGCCCTATAACATAAGTTTCAAATATATCGTCATTGCTCTGACTGAAACCTTATTCGGTATTGATATCATATAACATCTTCCAAACTTGACATATTTTGGAAATGGCAATGGAATACAAGGTGTTTAGGTGTTTCAATTTGCTCGATCAGGGCTTTTTTTTTCAAATCGTCTTTTTCCTAGTGTTTTAAAAATTTTAAGGTACAATTTTTAGGAATGGAAGGCTTTTTCTATATTTCAGAAAAATCGAACAATGTTCCGCTGTTTTTAAAATTTATTTTTTTAACGGTAGGTGTCACACAAAATATTTCAATGGAAAAGTTGTAGAGCATAGTCGAAAATTAAAAAAAATCTCGTTCGGTCGACAAAGATCTATTTTTATTGAGTTTGGAGGTCGTGGAAAAGAACAAGTTGTACTAGGAGCCAATAACCCTTTCAGTTATACATTTGAGAAAAAAAATTATATAATTAGCCAAAGTGACAAATAAATTAATTAATGACTTATATAAAATGTATAAAAAATCCGCCTTCTGGTACAATGCACAAATAGGCACTGTGTTGCATATTTTGAGATGCACCCCGAACCATTTCTGGAGTGACGCGACGACATGCTTCGATGATTCTTTGTCTTAAGTTTTCAACGATCGTCACAGGTGTTTGGTAAACGTATTCCTTTATGAAACCCCAAAGGAAAAAGTTGAGTAGTGTTTGATCCGGGGATCTTGCAGGGGAAAGAACAGGACCTTTTCTGCCGATCCATCTTCTCGGAATCTCGTCGATTAGATACGCTACCACATCACGATGTTGGTGAGCTGGGGCCCCAACTTGCTGGAACCAGACACTTCTGTACTCGGCCTAAGGAATGTCGTCCAACTCGTGGTGTATTTCGTTTTGAAGAAACTCCAAGTAGTTTTGTCCATTCAGACGATTGGGCAGAAAGAACGGGCCAATAAGTCTGTCACCTAACACGTCAGCCCACACATTTATTGCACTTGGTGGCGGTGAGGGAATCCCCAGTGTGGATTTTCCTAGTCCCACAGGTGGTTGTTCTGACGGTTGAATGGCCCATCTCTTCCGAACGAACACTCGTTGGACATCAGAAGTTGAGCGTGAATATCCCGGTGTTCGTCAGCAATGAAGCAAAACCAGTCGGCGCTCTCTGTCACCGTCATGCAGTGCCGTTTGGTAAGGATGAAAACGGTGACTGTTGATTGTTCTCCAAACGTAGTTCCGATCCAACCAAAAGTCGTAGCTGGCAGACTGACGCTAGCTCGAGGTAGGCGACGAAGTAGACAAGGACAATATTTTCCATGTTGATGTCCTGAAGACCGAGACCACAAAACCTCGGATTGATATTACCCCATTTGTAGAAGCCAAGGGTCACTTTTTGAACCGTCGTATCATTTGGTCTGAAATTGATAAATCGTCGTCTAAATAACCGACTTACTAGTGTAGTTACGACGACCTTCTCTGTAAAAAGCTCCCGACAATTGTAAATTTAAATGAATGTTGTGATTATTTAAGATTGTTAACGTTAAATGCTATTGGCTAGTAGAACAACTTGTTTTTTTCCACGACCTCCAAACTCACTGAAAAATAGGTCTTTTTCGACTTTGCTCTTAAACTTTTATTTTTTAATATTTTCCAAAACCGTGAAAAATAGTTCGATTTTTCTGAAACTTCATAACACTAGGAAAAACACTTTTTGAGAAAAAAGTCCTGATCTAGCAAACTGAAACACCCTGCATAATGTTTCCCCAATATCTTATTTCTACTTTAACAATCACATTAAAAGTTTCACAAAAAGGAAAAACATTATGTCGGTTTTATTGTATACAAACCATAATAATCACAATCAGAAAAACAAAAATACAATGCCCAAATCATCCAGCGTTTTTTAAGTGCCTTTGATGTGGCTGGGTTGATTTTCGTTGTATGGTTCCCTTAACTTAGTATTACCGTTATCCTCTACAAGGTTTTACGCAGGAGTGCTTTCGAGTTTTCACCCGATCCCACAAGCTTGGATACGATACTCATTTATTGTCAAGAGTAACAAATGGTTATTTTATAAATAAAAAAAATATTAAAACAACATGGAATCAAAAAAGGGTTGGATCAAAATTAATCGTTATATTTCTTTATTCGAAATTTCGATACTTTTTCTAGTAATTTATTTGAAATTAAAATGTTTTTATTTTGGTTTAAAAGTAGGCAATTTAAATGGTACAGTAAGAAAAGTGGAATTTCATTGGGAATATTTTACAACAAACACAAAATATTAAATCAACTTTACAAACTATAGGTATCCACGGTTATGCGGGTCTATCAAAATCTTCTTTTCAAGCAGACATTTTTAGATAAATAATTTTTCTGGTCAATAACAATGAAATAACGTATTCCCTTAAGGACCAAATTTTAATATATATCACTGGTATTTTTAATCTTGACCCAGCGGCTCTTTTGTGGAGTCCAAGAGCGAGGCGATTCAGGATCTTAGACCGATTCAATTTGGACTTGGATCGGTGGTGACCCGTCTCGAGGTGCACTCGGTTCATTCCGGTCTCGATTCGAAAAAGGCTCAATTTTGCATCAACTGCTGGAGTTCAGTTTTCAACTCGTTAAATAGTGGGTTAAAATAAAGTTGTTCGGCTTGAATCGGTAAACGATTTCTAGCTCATCGAGCGGTTAAAGGTTCATTGTAAATTATAATTAACGAAAAAAGTGTTCGGATACATATTCCTTCTGATATGAGAAGTGGTTATTTTAGGCGAACACAAAATTTTTGAAATGTCAGACCCCTTTCATCGTTTCCGTAATTTATGTTTGTGACTAATGATATTGAACAAGTATGTTTCGCATAGAATTCAATGAGAATGATCGAAGCCTGGTTTTGATAAAAGACAACCCTTAGATCTAGGAAAACGTTTGCGCTTGGTTGAAGTCATTACAGATGGGTTTTTGGGTAAAAGCAAATTAAAAATTAAGAGTAACTTAAAGTTTGTGAACCGGCTCATTTGAAGCTGATTTGCGGGTGACCATATAAACCCACTTCGAGATTTTTGTTTGTAGCTCGATTCTCTTCAAACCATGTAGAGGGGTGACCTTCTTCCAATTGATTCGGCTCATTTACACCTCTAATTGCCCCTTTACCGTCTTAATAAGAGGTTACGATAATAACGAGAATAACATTAAACTTAAAATCAAAACTAATTAATTCATAATATCCCCCAAACCAAACCCTAAATAAACTGTATATTCAGTCTTTAATAAGCGAGGTAATAAGCCATAAAAATAAGGAAAATATAAACATCAATGATAGGACCTATATTTAAATTATTTATACGTGATAGAATGAGTAAGTTGAGACATAGGATATACCGCGTTTATAACTGACGTACATTTCTAGTGTTGGTTACATCTCGAAAGCCTTTAATTTTACTTGGCTACATAACATTTCAAATATACGCAATCATTTAACTGAAATATAACCAGGGGAGGGAATCGTGCAACTTTAAAAATGTTGGTATTTCAATCAATTGAAAACAGCCCATTTATTCAAAAGACAAATTTATTATCTTTTGTTAAACTTTAACCAAAACTTTTCGCATGTATCAATATTTAAATAATTAACTTTAATAGTGATTTATCACGTTAGCTCCACCGCCATTTTCTCAGAAACATTATTATTTTCGCCTCAGAATGCGTTTACGAGAGCTCATAGACTTTTTGTCCCTTTAAAATGTCTCTGAAACATGTTTTATAAAAATCTCGTTTTCCTACGAGGCTAACCCTTTTTCTGGATATATAACGACACATTTAAGTCTCTGGAACTGGCGCTTATAAAAAAGTACATGTAAAAATATTAATTGATCAGCCTTATCCATCGCTAACATGAAAGTTCGTTTTAATAATGAATGTCTGATTTTCATACGGACCAAAACATTTTTAATAACGAACGAATTGATCGTGTAACAACTAATTAATTATTCATATTACAATCTTAATGTTACAAATTTAATAACAAACAACATATACAGTTATTTGTGGTATTGTGCTTTACCTAAAAAAATACTTACCCTTTTTCCTAAGCGAGAATTACCGTGTTACCTTTTTCCTGAAAGTTGAACCTCCCCAGTAAGCCCCCTCTACCCCTTTATCCCTGCGATAATTTAGGTGGTACCCTTTTCATCACAGTCGAACCACCACAGTTACCTCCACTCTCCTCCTTTTAACCATGCGATAATTACGTGGTACCCTTTTCCCCAAAGGTGATCCCCCCAGTAACCGCCCTCCTCTTCTTGCCCATACGAAAATTTCCGAGGTACCCTTTTCCCCATAGTCGAACCACCCGAGTAGGCCTCCTTCCTTTTGCCCATGCGATACTTTCCGTGGTACAATTTTCCGCGTAGTCAAACCACCCCAGTTAGCCCCCTCCCCCTTTTTCCCATGCGAGATTTTCCTTGGTTCCCTTTTACCCATTTTTGAACCACCCCAGTAAGTCCCCTCTCCCCCATTTTCCCATGCGAGATTTTCTCTGGTACCCTTTTCCCCGTAGTTGAACCACCCGAGTAAGCCCCCTCTCCCCATTTTATCCATGTAATAATTCCCATGGTATACTTTTTCCTACAGTTGAACCAACCCCATTAAGCCCACCCTCACCATAAGATAATTTCGCTGGTACCCTTTTCGCCATAGTCCAACCATCAGAGTAAGCCCACTACCGATTATTATTCTCATGCGAGAGTGTCCGTGGTACCCTTTTCCCCATAGTCAAAACACCCCAGTAAGCTCCCCTCTCCTCCTTTTTTCCATGGGATAATTCCTGTGGTACCCTTTTCCCCATAGTGAAACCACTTCAGTAAGCCCCATCTCCCCCTTTTATCCATGAAATAATTCCCGTGGTATACTTTTTTCATACAGTCAACCCACCCCAGCAGGCCCCGTATCCCTTTTAAACGTGTGATTATTTTCCTGGTACCCTTTTCCCCATAGTCGAACCATCCCAGTAAGGCCCTCCACTCCCCATTTTTCCATGCGAGAATTTCCATGGTACCCTTTTCTCCATAATCCACCTTAATAAGCCCCCTTTCCCCCTTTTCACGATGCGAAAATTTCCATGGTACCCTTTTTCCCATAGTCGAACAACCCCTGTTAGCCTCCATCTCTCCATTATTTCCATGCGATAATTCCCGTGTTACCCTTTTCCCCAGGGGCGTATTTACCATTAGTCAAAGTAGGCACGTGCCTAGGGCGCCATTTTTCTAGGGGCGCCAAAACTCTGATAAATTCCCACGGTCCATGTACTTGGCTTGCCCCTACTCAAAATAACGCCAAATAGTTTGGTGAAACTAAAATATATTTATTTATTTATTAAAAACCGATACGCCCCTCCTTAGCTGACCAATGCCAAGTGGCGCCAAATTTTTCTGTGCCTAAAGGCGCCGAAAGGGTTATTCCGCCCCTGCTTTTCCCGATTGTCGAACCACCCCAGTAAGCCACCTCTCCTACTTTTTCCCATGGCAGAATATCCGTGGTAACCTTTTCCCAATAAGCGAACCACCCCAGTTAGCCCCCCTGCCCCCATTTCCCATTCGAGAACTTCTTAGGTACCCTTTTCCCCAAAGTCGTACTACCCCAGTAAACTTCCTTTCCCACTATTTCCGTGTTACCTTTTTCCCCATAGTAAAACCACCCCAGTTAGCCCCCCTGTCTCCTTTTCCCATGCGAGAACTTCTAAGGTACCCTTTTCCCCAAATTCGTACCACCCCAGTAAACTCCCTCTCCCACTATTTTCCATGCAAGAATTTCCGTGTTATCCTTTTCCCCATAGTAAAACCACCCCATTAAGCCCATCTACCCCTTTAGCCCGTGCGAATTTTTCCGTGGTAACCTTTTCCCCTTAGTCGAACCACCTTCCCATTTTTTTCCTTTCAGACTACTGGTGATCTCAAAATAATATAAGCAAAGAAAATCCTCTCTGTCAAAATTTATCTTCCATTTCACCCACCTCCGAAAAATGAGTCTGGTTCGTCAACAATGCATAAGAATAGAACGTTTCTTTAATATACAACCGCTTGTACAAGGCTCAACTGGAACATCTCCAAAAAACCGAGCATTTCCAAATACAAAAGAGGCAAGTTCACCCCTCGTTTTTCCCTTGTCAGTACCTTTCTTACTCGACGTCTGAAAGGCGTCAGCGGAAGGCTAGAAAGAAAATTGACCATGGCGGTCAAAACGAAGGGAATAAACCGTAATTGTTAAAAGGGGCTAAATATACACGTACTTTTTTTACACTGGAAAGTGACAATGTCGTTCATCGTTCTTTTATGTTCATGGGCGAAGAGTGGCTAAGAGTTCGCCGATTTCCTACTGAACTAGAAAAATTAGCAGTAATATAGATTAAAAACTAAACGCACAACAGTCAGAATACACACAATCTCGAAAACAGTTACGCAGGAGAAGGGATACTCCCTTAGCAAAGCAACTAACGTCGTAAATGTAAGTACTTACAAGGGACATACCCGTGTCAAGGTAAGTAAAAGTGGCCCCTCTGGGATTTTAAGTACGGTAGGGTGTGCCAGGTCCATCTCTACCATTAAGCTAGGTAGGGCTAAGATCTATGGTGCCGTGCTCTGAAGGGGCGCCATCCGGGCCTTTATATTTTTTTATAATTTAATTGTAAAGTATTCAATAAAGACGCGGTGATATGAAAAAGAGTGCCTGATATTATTAGCCCAGGGGCACCTGAAAGGTAAAAAAGGCCCTGGGGTGTGCAGGCTGTTCACGAAAATATAAGTCCAACTCCTAATAGTTCCCTCTACACGTTTCCTGACGCTGGCTAAACCTCTCTAATGAAAGTTGTGATATTAGAAATATTAACCCAAAGTCCTACATAATAATAATTCGTACGTCTCACAATGTCGATTGTTGGGCGATTAGGTTGATATCTAGTATAAATCTAAGAGAACCTACATGACGGAATAATTTTCAAAAATTATTCAATATTTTAAGTGGGATATTATAACCAGTAACCTGGTATTTTATAGGTAGTTAGAGTTATCATTAAACTCGATCACTTGACGCTATGGGAAAGTTAAGGGATAAGTAGACATTTTGGGTGCTGAGATGCTGTTTCGATTTAACCCCATGGTAATGTTTTCACGCGGCTTGTTTTTTAATGATAAAACCTTTAAAGAAACTGCGTTTATAGTTTATTGAACTTCTTAGCTATATTATTTATATTGAATTTAAATAGAAGGGTAAGAAAATAATTTTCTGAGAATATTGCAGTTGTTAGGTCACACCAGGTGGCGATAGCTTCTAGGGTTGGAAAACTTAAAGTTATTGCGTCAGCCTCTTTTACTAAGACTTTGGTTAATCATAAAAATTAATAAAATGGCGCCCATGTGATACATAAGCTCGATTTTCTTAAGCTTCATGCCGTCGTATAAACAATATGAGTTAGTATGGTTTAGTGTGGTGTGGTGGTTATGGGCGTTAATGTTTGGTTCGTAATCGTGATGTTGTGGGTTCCTTTCTCGTAAGAATGAAGTGAAATTTTAAAATTAAAATAAATATTGTTCGTATTGTAAACGTTTCAAGGTAAGTAACTTAATTTATGGTTTTCTAATTACTAATTCATTACATAAGTAACAAATTAATAATAAATAATTATGAAGTAAAATATAGTATTTTTTTATCTCTTGGTAAATTTTTTTATTAGCTTTATAAAATGCTTAATCATTAGAATTAAGTAACACAGGATTTGTTTTATTATGTGTATATGAAAAAAATGAAAGTTGATATGAAATGAAATTAAAGTAAAAGTTTATTGTTTAAAGAAGAGTATCATCAGCTACGAGGCCTAAAAACCACATAAAACCTGGTTTAGTTGGTACCTTTAGCTATTCATATGAATAGACTCCTTGAAGTTAAGGGACTTCCCTTAATATATAAAGCCAAATTTGAAAGCGATAAAAATAGGAACTCTAATAATCCGATTTGTATGTTGTTACTGTATTAAATTTTGGCTTAAGAACGTCCCTTGTTATGATAACTACTTTGTTTGGAACGTCCCTTGTTATGATAACTACTTTGTTTGGAACGTCCCTTGTTATGATAACTACTTTGTTTGGAACGTCCCTTGTTATGATAACTACTTTGTTTGGAACGTCCCTTGTTATGATAACTACTTTGTTTGGAACGTCCCTTGCTATGAGCATCACTTGTATAGAACGTATCTTAACGTCCCTTGTTATGAAAGTTCCTCTGTTAGGAATGTCCCTTGTTTAAAAATACTCTTGTTAGGAACGTCCCTTGTTATGAAAGTTACTTTGTTACGAACGTCTGTTGTATGGAACATCTCTTGTTATAAAAGTTCCTTTTTTAGGAACGTATCTGGCTAGAAACGACCGTTTTAAGGAACGTCCCTTGTAAGGAAGTAGAGAGCTGCATGGAATTGTTTTTTACCACTTACCGTGATTACCGCAGGATTTCCGCGGGAATGGATTGGAATGGTATCCATATTTTTTTTCCGGAATGGAATGGATGGAAAATCATTTATTTAAATGGGAATAGATTGTGAATGGAAAATTTTGCCTCGAGAATGGACTCGAATGGATTTTCCCCCATTTTAAATACATAATGTACTAAGTGATTGGCCCCCTTAAATAGAATTTAGTTCAAGTGAAACGGGTGAATCCAATGTAAATATTTCATTATTATGGGGGTGTCTCTTCTCACAAGCGCTTTGCCCGGTTAACTCCTACACCTACAGCTTCTCGTACCGGTATCGTATGCCAGGCCGTGACTGCACGGACTTCCCCTCCCTCCCCACGGTGACGAGTATTCTCTTCTTGTGGTTGGGAAAGTCCAGAAGTGATAGGTGGTATGTAGATGAAAATGAAAATTCTAGAAAGTGTTTTAATAAATCAAAGCATCCTCGTAAAAGCTACGTTATTGAGACTGACCCGGTTGACGATTTGCATTTTTCAACGCACGAGGCTTGGAAAAGGACGTCCATATGGTGTCCGTTCAACTCCGTTGATCTTCCCAACGTAATCGTTCTCCCGAAGTATACATTTAATACATTATTTGTGTTATTATTATGATCTAAATTAATTGCTTCGGGAAAGGAATGGGAATGGATTTATTTTAAAATACACGAGGATGAAATGGTCGGGAATAAAAATGCAGCTCTCTATAAGGAGCATCTGTTGTATTGAACGTCCCTTGTAAGAATCTACCCTTGTATAGAACGTATCTTGTTATGAAATTTCCTTTGTTAGGAACGCCCCTTGAATGAAACGTCCCATGTTTAGAACGTCCCTTGTAAGGAAAGTCTCTTTTTAAGAACGTTCTTTGTAAGGAACGCCCCTTGTATTAAACGTCTCTTATTAGGAACGTCACTTGTGAGGATTGTCACTTGTAAACAACGTTACTTGTAACGATCGTCCCTTGTAAGGAAGTAGATTTACGATTTCATTTTAACGTCTTCACCTCTTGTTTTTAAAATGATACCTCAAATTGAATTATATAACACTGCAGTTATGAAGAATGTTCATATATTATAGGAAAAACCTCAGATACGCTGAGTAAAGTAGGTGATATTGACGTACCTCGGTGTCAATCGTTGCAACCAAGAAGGGACAGGTATATGAGAAGATAGTACCAATTGAAAACGTTATATCTGCAAATGTATACTCGTAACGATTTCTACTTAAACTATACAAGGCTTAGTCGCCTAATGAACTCTACTAAATATTTGTTATTTCTGGTGATTACTGAATATTTTTTTTTAAAAGGAACAGAGCCTCGGGCATTTCATGTGGCATACCAACACTTCGAACATTGCCATCTACCTTCTAGGGCTTTAGATATTTTTCGCGCTAGTGAGTCAAATCTTGCTGAAATTGTTAGCTTTAAAAACGACTTTAGGTTATATTCCCTTTAATTCTTTGAATTCTATGATTTCGAGATATTTTTATTTCTGAATATTACTTTTGAGTAGAAATCATCGGGCAACGTTGCAGGCCCTAGAAATAATCGAGGCTAGAAATCATTGGTTCTTCTTGACACGTCAAAGGACTTCATTACGAGCCCTATATATCATTTGGCCTCATTACGGGTCCGAAACATTATCGGACCTCGTTTCGTGCCCTAGCCATAATTCGACCTCATCTCGTGCCCTTGGCATTGTCGGGTCTCATTTTCTGGCCTACTTTCGGGCCTTGTTACGGGTCATTGACATCAAAGGGTCTCGTTTCGGGCCCTAGACATATTTGGGGATTCTTTCGGGCCCTAGATATTATCGGGCCTCGTATCAGGCCACAGACATCATCCGGCCACGTTTCAGGCCCTAGACATTATTGGGTGTCTTTTAGGGCCCTAGATATTATCGGACCTCGTTTTGGGCAATACACATAATCAAGCCTGGTATCGGGTCATAGACATTATTGGGCATCGATTCGGGCCCTAAAGTTCATTGTGTTAATTTATCGGCCCTAAACATCAGAAATTATCAAACCTGGTTTCTGGCCCAAGATACCATCAGGTCTCGTTACAGTGCCTGGAGGTAATCGAGAATCGTTGAGCCCAATAAACAATTTATTCTTGGACGGCCCCTAAACCTCATCTATTTGCGTAACGTTCCCTAAAAACTATTTAGTGTAACGCCCTTGAAATTATCTAGTTAGGTAACGGGCCCTGAAAAATACCTAGTTTTGCAACGGGTCAAGATATGTAATTTCATTACAGTCGTGGTCTATAGTTTGGTGCCAATTACGTTTTCTCTTCAAAGCACATTTTAGGTGGAATAAAATAAATAGGTTTACATAGAAATAACCCGTGAACAAAGGATAAGAGTAATTTAATATTTTTATTAAAAAAATTGTCGAGACATTTCGAGCCGCGGCCCGTCATTCAGTCTGAATGACCTAAGTATTAGGTAATTGTAAATATTTTACGCAGACGGCACTTCCAGCGGCAATTAGTTTCTATTTAATCCAGAAATACTGAGATAATTTTGATGACTATTACTAAATACTACTATTTTACAAATATCTGATTTCGGAAATCATTATCGGTGTTTATTTTGGAAAATTTGTGGTTACAAATGAGTCCTAAAATGTTGTTATTTCAGAATTTTTCTAGAGTACTATTATTTTCCTGTGATTGTTGGTAAATTATTTTTTATTACCAAAGAATTCTTATGATTACCGGTGAATTCTGGATTTTTCTCAAAATATTTTTAAATTCCGCGTGATAACCCATGATTTTGGAATAATTTAATCGATTTCAGTAACTACCCCATCGGGCTTGGGCCCTTGTAGCTAAAAGTATAGCATATAGGTGCTGGCCAAGCTCAGTGCCATAGTGGCCCACTTAACCCGTTTTTGGCGTGTTTTCACCGGGCCTCTGAATTTTAACTTTCACTCTGGACAGCCCTGTGTTTCATTTATAAAATTTCCATTAAATACCTAAAATACGCCGTGTTCCAAAAGCCCGATTTTTTGGCCAAAATTCCAGAGAATGCATATAATAAATATTTTTACATATTTCGTTTATTAAGAATACCTGGATTTGTCAAATCTAAATATTATTTCTTGCGATCCCTAGCGGCCAAGTTAGCTTCCTATTGAGTCTTGGACCCTTTTGACTTTTACATTGGATAGATTAAGCTATTCATGTCACGTACTATTTTTTGGATGGCGATGTCCAGCATACTAATAAAGATCGGAGCGAAAACCATCTCAAAATTCACAAAATCTGCCATCTTGGACTGGATTTTTCTTCAAACGTTGTGAGCCAATTGTGTATATCTTTCACTGTGGGTTGAAAAGATGTCATATAATGTAATTACGGTGCCAAATCGTTGCGATCTCTGTTGGTTCGGAAACTATTGATGTTTATCTATGATAAAACAATTTCTTTCATATAGCAAAAATCTAGCTAAGATTTGGGCGGTTTTTGGGCTAGATAAATAAAATGTTTAAACAAATTTCGAAACTTAAATTTTCTCAAAATAGTATTAACTGGAAATGTGAAACATTTCCAAGTCTTCGTTTCAATTTGTTAAATTACGAAACGTAGAGCAAATCTTTAAAATATTCGGTGTTTAAGTGCAAATAGAAGATGCGCAAGGTCCTACGTTCAACATTTCTAAGCCTAAAAATGCCAATTTTCAAATGGGTTTTTACCATTTTATTTATTTTTCAATGTTGTGTCACGAAATTTTATTAGGAAACCTCAGATTCGGATTCAACACCCCAAAAAACTATAGAATTTTCCGGGTAAAAACACAATATAGGTGGACTATTACTAGACGGAAGGAAATATTTAGGGTATAGGTTTTTTCCTTTTATTGGTGGAGCCGCTACTTGTGTAATGAAATGTTCCTCACTTATACACGTGATTTGCCACCAGGGACGGAGTGGCGGCCTTATAGTCAGTTGAACTTCTGAGCCTCACTGACCCCAACTCGTTCTTTAACTAATATTTTTCGCGACCCCGTTGGATTTGATAAAAAAACTAAAATGGTTATTTATAGGGCAAAAAAAAACAAACGCTTTAGATTAAAAAAAACATACCTATTTAACATCTAAAAAAACCTCACTATCACATCACCTTCATCTCAAACCTATGACCTCACCTCATTTCACCTCACTAACTCGCACGTATTACCTATAACCTGATACTTATCACCTTAACTCACCTATCACATCACACTTCACCTAATATCACCTATTACCTCAAACCTATCACCTTACCTACAGGGTTGGCATAGAACCAGCCATACCGGATATAACCACCTGGTTAAATCTGGCTATAGCCACTTGAAAAAATCAAGATTTTTGTGGCTTTTTTAAAAAAAAATTGCAATATGAATATTTTAGTAAATTAATAGTTTTTATTTAGAAATTGAGTTTATTTTTTGTTTCATGTTTAGAAACCGGTTTACTTTTACTAGTTTTTCGGTAGGTTTAAAGTTCCAAAGTTCGCTGCCTCGCTTCTGTCGTACACAAAAACTAAGGGGAATTTCCCGAGGAAATCAAAAGAATTCAGTTATTTTATATAGTTATTTCGCTTTCTTTGTTTAGTTTCTTATTTACGAAAATAACTGCAGACAATTTCTACTTACATAAGTAAAAGGTACTGTTTATATTTTAGCCGGTTATAACGAAAAAAACCGGTTATAGCCAATTAAAACCACTGGTCTGGAACAACACTGCTTACCTATCACCTACTAATCTATCACCTTAACTCATATATCACTTCACCTTACCTATAACCTCACACCTATCACCTATCACCTACCTCACACCAATTACCTTACACCTATCAGATATCACTTCAACTATCTACTCACACCTATCACCTATAACCTCACACCTATCACTTATCACATACCTCACAACAATTACCTTACACCTATTAGATATCACTTCAACTATCACCTCACAACTCACACTTATCAGCTTTCACTTCACCAGACGAAAATAGGATAAGTGGACTTTTCTATCCTTGGCTAGTGCAAGACGTCCATTCACACCAGTAAAACCGGTTTCAAAATGAAAATTTAAAATAAGAAAATAGTTCTATTTAGTTTGGCTCTATCTATCTTGCTATAAACATCCAATGAAACGTTATTTGCTTTGATAATCCCTGAATGAACAAATTTGAAAATTAGACGCCTCTCCAAAATCTAGAAGAGGGCCGCTTCTCATACTTACTTTTGCTATCACCTGCACCTCATCTATTACCTTTTACCAATCACCGTACCTATCATCTATCACCTCACCTAACCTAAACAATACTTTAGTCGGAAGGAAGTCACTTGGGGGCACAGAAGGTGACAGCAAAATCATAAGAAAGGCGTTGATTTTGAAAAAGAAAGTCGGGAACGTGGTGAAAATTTCAGCATGCTACCTAGCAGCGTTTTCAAGTTATTAAAGGGACAGACATACATACATCCATCCATACAAACATACAGGACAATCTGATAAATATATTATAGATATTGTTACTGGATTACCTAAAATGACCAACTGGCAGACAATTAAAGAAAATAATGTTAAAATAGGTACATTCTACCTTTTCGGTTTGTATGGAAAACCCCTGTGTGTATCGTGAAATAAGACGGCAATCCGAATAAAGCGAAATAAACGCTTACGTAAGCTCGGAAATACAATAATTAGAATACAAGTACAAAGTAAGAAATCTTTATAGACGACCCCTAATTGATCATTTATTTAAGCGCCCCAATCTTATAGTTCAAGAAACATTTGAATAAGCTTAAATAAATAATGTTAATTAATCGATAATTGATTAAAAATAATACATATAGTAACATTTCGTTCTATATGAACAACCCCTACATTTCTAGATAAATACTCGTACGCAAAATATGTGTGTTTTTTTAAATCGACGAATCAAGCCGTGATGAAAAGTTTATAATATAAATCAAAGTTCATCTAATTTTAATCAAGATTTGATCGGTAAAATTTTTGATTATCAATTTTCAGATTTCGATCAAACCCTTTCTTCTGGATAACAGATACTACCAACAGCAACAACTAAGTCTTTAAAAAGTACCCTACTTGACTACATAAGAAAATGAAGAATTCCCACCTTCAAAACATTTATTTCAAAATAAAATAAGCTGATTAAGATAATTTTATCAAAAATATATGGTAACCTTTTGGTCATTTTGAACAGCCCCTGAAAAACAGACATTTTCTAATGATAAACCTAATAAAATCTCGCGTATTATAGAAACAAGGTCCCTGTTTGTTTTTATTTAAAAATAGCATGAAGCATGTTTGCCTTTACAGACGACCCCTACTTTAATTTCCTTATAAACCGACGGTTCTAGTAGCCAGAAATAAAACAAGTTGGCAAGCCAAAATATACCTCTCCTCGGAAGAATGGTCCATAGTGGTATTAATTTCTCGACACGACCCCCAAAGATATCTCCGCAATTCAGAGTTATTTACGAAAAACGTATTCTCGGTTCAAACCCTGCTCGGTATAAAATTTTAATTTTAATTTAAATAATTGAGACGAAACAATCAAGTTTAATTTATTCAGAATATTATAAATTAAGTAGTTACAACAGCGAGTTAGACTTACTAAAACAATGCACAATTGAATTTAACTCTTTTTACAGTATATGTTTATCAGTTGAATATAATACTAAGCAAATTTTAATGAAAGAAATATCTACAGATGGTAATTGTATTTTTCTCGCTTACGAAATACTTGCCGCATCTTTAACGCTAATTTTATTTCAACACTCGTAGACTTCCAGTTGACGTTGTGACACATACCGCATGAAAAAGACCAATGCCGTCCAATTTCCAATATCATATAATGACTCGCACACCCAGGAAATCATTGACTGCGTTAGAAATCGTAGATATCCAAATATCCACACCAGATATATTTACAAGAAGCAAAAACCTTACCATCAACAAAGCACAGAGAGCCACTTGACTAACCACCAGCTCTTAAAGCAATAAACGTTAAATTATCGTCTTTGAATTAACACAACTATATATAGGTCGTTAATAATACCCGTAAATAAATAACAAAAAACTAACAAAGTGGACCACCCACAGGTTCTACCCTTTAACCCTCTTATCTCGGCTGACTGCGCTAAAACAAGATTTAACCTTTAAAATTTCATTCGTAAAAAAACCAGATTAGGCCTTCATAAATTCATTAATAAAAAAAAGACTTTATTACCTATTATGCTTACGATGCGTGTCTTAATTTAAGTGAACCTAAGCAGCTATCGGTGGTTCTGTGGTAGAGCGCTCGACTGCCAAGCCGAATGGTCTGGGTTCGAAACCTGGGTGGCGCATTTGATTTTAATCAATAGAGAAACGCTAAATTAGAATTTCTTCGATGCAATAATTTCAATTTCAATTCTATTTCAATTAAACCAAAATTTCGTAATCTATTAAATACGCTCCCGATAAAGCTGAAGGTCTAATTTTCAATAAGGCGTAACAAGTGTCGGTGGTTCTGTGGTAGAACGTCCGCCTGTCAAGCAGGTCGTCTCGGGTTCAAATCCCGCCCGATGCGATCGCAAATTGATACTAAGACGAATACCGTGTACAACTGGTGGAAACGCTGCCATTGGACGTTGAGAGGTAGCATTACACTCAGCACTCGGTCTGTCCCAAAATCATTAAGACGAAGTTGGAGAGAAAACGCCCATATAAACACAACAGACTCAACATGCACAACCATCAGAACACAAACACAACGAATTAAACACTCACAACCTACGCATAAACATTACAAAAACGTAATACACCAAACCGTCACGACGGTGAGCGAAAAAGCACCATCCAAACCAAACCGCAAATGAATCCGTTAACGCTCACCGTCACACCGTGGTTTTGCCAACCCTTCGAGAAACTGCGAACGCAGTGATTACACTTTGCACCGAAAATGCGAACGCGTTCGCAGGCCTGACAGACAGACCCACAGACAGACATGGTGGTTGTATAACCCCTCCTAGGGGACTTTGTCCCCTCGGAGAGGTAAAAACCATACATATATAATAAACTGAAATTAATAATAATCGTATTATTAAAGCGGATTTCTGTATTTAGCATTAAAATGTAAGCCCGACTTTCGGTGGCAAATAGCACGGCACACACGGCGAAGACTTTTTACCACTGAAACGAAAAAACTTAGGGTGGAAAATAGCCTCCATCATTGGTGAGACTATTTGCCACCGAATGTCGGGGATCGGTTCGTGTCGGTGGGAAATAGCTTTGGCCGCGCGGCTACGCTATTTGCCACCGAAAACCAAACACCCCCGATTTTCGGTGGCAAATAGACTCGATCGCGCGGCGGTTGCTATATGCCCCCGAAATTCTCTTTCAGACGCAAATAGCAGTGGCCGCGTGGTTGTGCTATTTACCCCCGATTTTCGGTGGTAAATAGAGAGGGCGTTAATGGCATTGATTAATTATGCATTTTAGAATTTTCCGAATGAGACCCGAATTTTCGATAGGCCATATGCAACGCTATTTTCTAGAGGACGATTAAACGTGTCTTTTGGTTTCCCTAGCGTTAGCAAAGTAGAAGGAATCTCGTGAAAAACAACCTTAACGTTAAGTAACCGGGTTCAAGAATGTCTAGGGGTATGATATAGGTAAATATACAACGAGAGTATGGGTGTCCAAACGGTTTTATATATTATAAACCAAAATAATAATAACAATACAAATAACAATAAAATACTTAAACACTTAATAATAATAACAATAAGCATGCAAAAACACGAAATTCGCGGGGGGGGGGGATACGCGGGCTCTCTCTCTTTATAACAATAGTTTGAAGCCTGTGGCTTTCGCTCACCGATTGATGAAACGGTCTGGTGCCGTTCAACGTCGCTCGTTTGGGTCTCCTTAACCCTTTGGCTCTGTCCGCTCTTTAACTCGGCCCACTCTCTGGCTCGATCCGAACTCTGGCTCGATCCGAATTGTGGCTCTGTACGAACTCTGGCTCTGTCCGATCTCGGGCTCTGTCCGACCTCTGGCTCGATCCGAACTCTGGCTCTGTCCGACCTCTGGCTCTGTCCGATCTCTGGCTCTGTCCGATCTCCGGCTCTGTCCGGTCTCTGGCTCGGTCCGGTCTCTGGCTCTGTCCGACCTCTGGCTCTTCCGTCACTCAGGGCGCTGAGGACTGTGTCTAAATCTCTCCAACTCCCTGGTTTTGTTCATCCCCATTTCAGTAGGCGTGGTTTAATTACGGAAACGGACATTTGGTGGATTCTTATTGGAGAGGTTAAAAGGTTAAGGGTAGCTTGGAGTAGGTGGCTTGGCTTAAAGATTATTGGCTGTAGAAGGTTTGCGTATAACAGTAGAAAGATGAAATCATCTGGTGTCTTTCCCAGGAAGAAGGTCGCACGACGGTACCACATGTCGCCACGTGTCTTTCGGGAAGGGTACACGTGGTTGTAGTTTTTATTTTTAAAGGTGGCCGTTTGAAATAACGCTTCTTTCAATAGTTTACTATTGACGTCCGAACGCCGTACAATAGAGAGCGCGCATCTTTAAGTCATTTACGATACGACGCCGAGTATTCAACAATAGAGAGAGAGAGAGAGAGAGAGAGCGGTTATAGCGCACAATGGATGAGTCAAGATGTGCGCGCTTTCCTAGCACCGAACGCTGTTTAGGGGAGAGCCACATGTAGAGGGGAGACGATGCAATACACGGACAACAATAATACATTTTACGAGAAAATACTAATGATACCTTTTTACGACTTGGACACCCGTAAGAAATTGAAAAATATAAAAGGGACTTAAAAACTAAAAGGCTCGGGGAAAACATGATTTCCTCCTACATATGGGAACGCATATGGTAGGACTTAATTAAGGAAGTGAATGTGAGAAAAGGTAAAATCTAAATAGGAAATATTTTAAATGCAATAATTTTTAAATAACACTAATCTTCAAATAACACCATTAAAAATGAGCGTTACACTCCTCCCTCCCCAAGACCGAACGTCCCCGTGAGGTGTTAACTTAAAAAAAATCATTGGCGGGATCGAAGATTGTACCCATGAGCTGGAGTTGTATCAATATGGGGTGTAGTATGCCTATGCGCGGTACCGCCGTCTAACGTTGCGGTATCCCTATTCAAGCGTGGGATGAAGGTTTTCAACTGGGAAATATGGTGGGTGCCTTTGAGTGGCTTTTGGTTTTTTTGGTGACATAACCTAAAAGTGTGGTCGGACAATTTTTCGGCGATTTCGTAAGGACCATCCCAAACGGGTGCTAATTTCCTGCCGAATTTATCAGCCGCGGAGGAGAGGTAATGCGTTTTCTTTAGCACCAGTTCTCCCGCTGTCAGGGAAAACGGTCTATGCTTTTTATCGTATATCCGTTTTTGGCGATTTTGGGCTTTGATTAGCTTTTCTTGGGCTCTTTTGTAAGCCCGCTGAACCAGGGGTGCTAAGGTCAGACCGTAATTTTTAATATTAGCATCCTTTAACTTTTCGTCAAGGTCGACCACCTCTGGAATAAAATGGTGGGGCTCTCTCAACTCGCGCCCAAAATTTAGATAGGCGGGGGTATAACCTGTGGATTCGTGTACACATGTTCGTAGCGAATATGCGTACTGCTGCAAACCCAGATCCCAGTTTTGGTGGGTATCTTTGACATAAGATGCGATCATAATACCGAGGTTTTTGTTTGCGCGCTCAGTCTGATTGCTCTGTGGGGAGTAGATAGAAGTAAGACGGTGTTTAACTCCCATTATTTCGAAAGCGGAACTCATAACCTTTGATACGAACTGCGGTCCATTATCCGAAACGACCCGTAAGGGAGCACCATTCCGCGTAAAAACGTCGTCTACCAGCTTATCCACTATCTGAGTGGTGGTAGCTTTCTTCATGGGGAATAACTCAACCCATTTAGTACCATAGTCTATGACCACTAGAATTTGCGTATGACCCCTTTTACTAGTGGGGTAAGGTCCTTTCAAATCAATCCCGATAATTTGCCAGGGCTTGGAGGGTGATGCTGATTTCATTAACCCAGGGGGCTTAGTGTGAGGGCTCTTGTATTTTTGACAGGTTTCGCACGACTTAATGTAACGGGTAATATCAGAATTCATTCCGTCCCACGTGTACATTTCTTTAACCCGCTTGTTTGTTTTAAAACTCCCTAAATGTCCCGACGTTTTGTTGTCGTGACAGCAATACATTACTAGCGATTTAAGGGTATCTGGGACCATAACCCGGTAACCATTGTATGCCTTATCCGCATATTTCGTAATAAATTTACACACTAAACCGTTTTCAATAGCGCAGCCGGTAGCTAATCTTTTTAACCATTCAGGAGGGTTCGTTACCGAAGCAGGATTGGTTAAATACTTCTTAACTAAGGAGATTGTCTCGTCTTTGGCTTGTTCACTAACGATTCTATCTAAATCCAGCACCGCTATCTTGTTTGCCTGCGCGGGAGAAACTATTGCGGCCGACAATGTAACTTCCGCGGGAAAACTCGACTCGGGGTCGTCATTTTTCTCCGGTATGCGGGAAAGCGCATCCGCTACTAAATTAGTTCTACCTGGGATATACTCAATCTGGAAGGGTTCAAAGGCCTGGAGTCTAAGCATCCACCTAGTCAACTTCCCGGTGGGGTCCTTTGCCCTATGTAGCCATTCTAAACTTTTGTGATCGCAGAACACTTTGAAATTAAATCCCTGGATATAGGGGCGAAAATGCTCGATTGTTTCAACTATCGCTAGGCATTCCCTTTCGGTGGTAGAATATTTACGCTCACCCGTGCTAAGGGCGCGACTGAAGTATTGAATTACCCCTTCTTTTCCGTCGATCTTTTGACTTAAAACACCTCCTATTCCGACGTCAGACGCGTCCGTCCTAACCGAAAATGGAAGATCATACCTCGGGGTCATTAGGATAGGGGTCGTTGATAAAGCGGTTTTCAGCAGATTGAAGGCCAGCTCCTGATCAGCTTCCCACGCCCACCTATGAATCCTATCCTTATGCAATAGCCGCGTGACTGGCTCCGCAATTTTCGCGAAACTAGGGATAAATTTGCGATAATACGACGCCATTCCCAAAAATCTCCGAACTTGTTTTACATTTCTGGGAGGGGGGTACTCTCTAATTGATTTTACTTTGTCTGGGTCTACTTCTATTCCCTCCTTAGATATGATATGCCCTAAAATACGAGTTCTACTTTGGCAAAAGCGGGCCTTTGAGGCCTTAGCCGTTAAGCCATTTTGATCTAGTATGGTCAATACCTCATCTAATAATTTTAAATGGTCATTAAATGATTCGGTAGCAATAATAAGATCGTCTAAATAAGCGAAGACTCCTTGTTTTCTCAAACGAATAAACAATCTATTGATTAGTCTTTGGAACGTTCGGGGGGCATTGGTTAGGCCAAACATTAATACTTTTGGGCGGAATAGCCCTTTGTCTGTAATGAAAGCGGCTTTGTCCCGGCTTTGCTCGTTTAAGGGGATTTGCCAGTACCCTGACCGGAGGTCAATTAGCGTGATATAATTTGGTTTAGATATAGACTCAAGAATATCATCCATTCTTGGTAACGGGAATTTATCCTTTTTACTGGCTGAATTAAGTTTTTGGTAATTAATCACTAAGCGGTCATCTTTTCCCTCTTTCCTAACTAGAAACGCTGGGGCACACCAATCACTGTCACAAGGTTCGATGAAGTCTTTTTCTACCATTTCCTCTACGATCGCGTTTAATTTATTTTGGATGGGAGGGGCGTACCGATATGGTTGGCACGCAATTGGGGGACTATCACCGGTATCAATATAATGTTCTGTGGTGTGGGTTCGGCCAGCTTCCTTGGTAAAGACGTTTTTATGGCTATTCACTACTTCGTATAACCGTCTCTTTTTGGTTTCATCCAGGGGGGTGTTATCAAGGGCCTTACTAAGTTCTTCCGCGTCGACAGTGTCATCGGGCGAATTAAACAAATATTTATCTACAACTAAATTATTTGCGTGGTTATTTACAGGTAAATTATTGACCTCCCCCGTCGTATCATTAATCTGGAAAGAATGAATCTCATTGGGGAAAGATTTCCAAAAATAGGTACGGGCATAAAAATCCACGTGCATTTGCCCTTTTTGTAATAAATCTAACCCGATGATAGCCGCAAAATTTAAATTTTCAACATATACCGCATTCATTTCTAACCTTATACCTGGCACTTCCAGAGGAACTTTCACCCTCCCTTTAGCGGATACAAATTTTTGAGTTGGGAGTTTAATGATTATGTCATCTGGTTCCGTAATAAATCCTAACTTTTCTAACGTACTTTTTAGAGAAAAATTTAACAACGAGTGGGTTGCACCACAATCCACCAAAGCCTTACAAGGGACACCACCAATTTCTACACTAACAAATAACAGTTTTTCCCCGATTAACTGTTTAACGTTATGAATTTCGGCTATCGGGTGGTGTCCAGTCGGGGGGCGATTTGTCTTATTTATTGGTAGGCACGACGGCCTGATCCTCTCTGGCCGCCGTTCGTCCCGTTTCCCTGATTCCCGTAGTGATTATTATTGTTTGCGGATTTATCCCGCCAGTTTCTACTGAGCTGAGGGCATTCCCTCTTAAAATGTCGGGAACTTCCGCATTGAAAACAGCCATATTGCTGGGGTTCGGGGTTTCGATTGGGGAAGGAACTTCCAAAAGCGCGCGAGGAATAGTCATGGTATACCTGACTGTTACTGGCCCTGTGTTGATTGTCGGGGGCATAAATTTGGTTCTGGGGCTCGGGGTTGCGATTAGGAAAGGAACTTCCGAAAGCACGCGGGGGATAGTCATGGTAGACCTGACTGGTACTAGCCCCGTTTTGATTGACAGGGGTATAAATTTCGTTCCTGGGACTAGCTATAACAGGTAAGGGGACTCTGTTATCGGAAGGGTTTCGTACTGCGGAGGGTCTTACAGCTTCGGACGGAATGATACTCTCTATCCGGGCGGTGTCAGAGATTATTTCCCGAAGGGAAGTATACTTTTTCTGCACTAAATACGCCTGCATGGACGGTCGCAAGTTGCGAAAAACCGCTCGCGCCTTTTCACGAGAAGAAAGGGGGTCACTAAGCCTACGCATGAGACCTTGCATGCAGGTAATAAAATCTAAAGATGGCTCGTGGGGTCCTTGTTTGCGAGCGTGAATTTCTTCTAGGATACGATCATCCTCGTCTTCACTTTCAAATTCCAGGCGGAGGGCTGCGATAAACCCGTCGAAACTACGAACGTGGTGCCCATACTCCACCCACCAGTCACACGCCTCCCCCTTTAACATATAGGGTGCCCAGGCCTGTAGAAAAATATTGTCGGGAATGGCTCGAGCCAACACGAACCGCCTAGTTTTTATTATAAAATCTTTTAATGATTCCGAGGTATTATCTCTTCCGGAGTAACTTGGGGGGTCTTCCTTTGGAAACAAATTTGGGTCAACATTACGGTGGTTGGGTATATTTGGCAGGTTAGCATTGAGCGCCTGTAATTGATTAACCAAAGCAGTTAACAAGTGGCCCTCGGCATTATTTTGTTCGGGGTTACCTTCCATTGGGTGAGAACTAATTTCTCTTAAGTGGGAAAATTTGTTATACCTCTCTTGGCGTTCTAGGGTTTGATATGCTCTAATACAGGAACTACAACTATGGAATTTACCCAAGCTAGGGATGCAGTCTACACAGAAAAAGGCCTCAAAAACAGAATCACTATCCAGATTGCTCATAAACCCAAATTTTCAAAACCGAAAAAAAATCAAATTTTCAAAACCAAAAACTCCTCACGGAAACCTTCTAGAATTGGGAAACCCTTTTATAACGATCCCGGACGGACCCCCAGAATGCAACGCTATTTTCTAGAGGACGATTAAACGTGTCTTTTGGTTTCCCTAGCGTTAGCAAAGTAGAAGGAATCTCGTGAAAAACAACCTTAACGTTAAGTAACCGGGTTCAAGAATGTCTAGGGGTATGATATAGGTAAATATACAACGAGAGTATGGGTGTCCAAACGGTTTTATATATTATAAACCAAAATAATAATAACAATACAAATAACAATAAAATACTTAAACACTTAATAATAATAACAATAAGCATGCAAAAACACGAAATTCGCGGGGGGGGGGGGATACGCGGGCTCTCTCTCTTTATAACAATAGTTTGAAGCCTGTGGCTTTCGCTCACCGATTGATGAAACGGTCTGGTGCCGTTCAACGTCGCTCGTTTGGGTCTCCTTAACCCTTTGGCTCTGTCCGCTCTTTAACTCGGCCCACTCTCTGGCTCGATCCGAACTCTGGCTCGATCCGAATTGTGGCTCTGTACGAACTCTGGCTCTGTCCGATCTCGGGCTCTGTCCGACCTCTGGCTCGATCCGAACTCTGGCTCTGTCCGACCTCTGGCTCTGTCCGATCTCTGGCTCTGTCCGATCTCCGGCTCTGTCCGGTCTCTGGCTCGGTCCGGTCTCTGGCTCTGTCCGACCTCTGGCTCTTCCGTCACTCAGGGCGCTGAGGACTGTGTCTAAATCTCTCCAACTCCCTGGTTTTGTTCATCCCCATTTCAGTAGGCGTGGTTTAATTACGGAAACGGACATTTGGTGGATTCTTATTGGAGAGGTTAAAAGGTTAAGGGTAGCTTGGAGTAGGTGGCTTGGCTTAAAGATTATTGGCTGTAGAAGGTTTGCGTATAACAGTAGAAAGATGAAATCATCTGGTGTCTTTCCCAGGAAGAAGGTCGCACGACGGTACCACATGTCGCCACGTGTCTTTCGGGAAGGGTACACGTGGTTGTAGTTTTTATTTTTAAAGGTGGCCGTTTGAAATAACGCTTCTTTCAATAGTTTACTATTGACGTCCGAACGCCGTACAATAGAGAGCGCGCATCTTTAAGTCATTTACGATACGACGCCGAGTATTCAACAATAGAGAGAGAGAGAGAGAGAGAGAGCGGTTATAGCGCACAATGGATGAGTCAAGATGTGCGCGCTTTCCTAGCACCGAACGCTGTTTAGGGGAGAGCCACATGTAGAGGGGAGACGATGCAATACACGGACAACAATAATACATTTTACGAGAAAATACTAATGATACCTTTTTACGACTTGGACACCCGTAAGAAATTGAAAAATATAAAAGGGACTTAAAAACTAAAAGGCTCGGGGAAAACATGATTTCCTCCTACATATGGGAACGCATATGGTAGGACTTAATTAAGGAAGTGAATGTGAGAAAAGGTAAAATCTAAATAGGAAATATTTTAAATGCAATAATTTTTAAATAACACTAATCTTCAAATAACACCATTAAAAATGAGCGTTACACATATCTTAGCAGCCGTTTGACGTAGCCGGATAACAATGGCACTTTCTAAATTTGAATCGACCCTTTTGAATCCAAAAATGCAGGTTTCCGGGGCATAACATCATTATTAAAAAAGTTGTCAAAAACGATATTTGGCGTTTCCGGCCGAAATGTAAATGCTACACGTGAATCAAGACATAGGTATGAAAGATTTTAGTAAAATATTGAAAATGAAATTGTTTTCAACTTGCTATCATTCAAAGTTTTTGAGATAATCGCAAATAAGTGCCAAAATCCCACACTGCAAATCTTTATGACATCTGAAGAGCGCCTAAAAACATCGGTTGAACATATAAAATGCCTACATATGTCTTACAGATGTTCCTTACGTATGACTTAGATGCTATTTACTTATTTACAAATGCAATACAGATGTTCAACGTGTACTCTAAGTGGTCTTATCCCTACTCTTTATGTCCATAGCACATCTGTTGAACATGGAACATCTATGTTGCATCTAAGGAGCGCCTGTGTTACTTATTAATACCAAATAACCTATGTCTTGCCCTCTTGTTGAGATAGCTGACAGCGGTTTTCAAAAATAACAGTTAGGTCGTGGTAATATCGGACTTTGCCAGAAATTGCCATGCAGATAAAATTATCATCACAACAAATAAGTAAGTAGAATTTCATAATAATTAAGTAATACTTAAGTAAATAATGAAGTCATTAAAGATGAGTAAATATATGTATTGTATTTTTCATATAAACAAATGGCGTAGGCTTAACTGAATACAAGTTTAAAAAAATGGCACACCTATAATAGTATTTTCACCCTCACTTACCCAATACTGACTAATTATACTTAGAGCAATAATAAGGGTGGTTAAATAATTTTGGATTAAATAGTTTTATTTCTGTGGTAAATTGGCATGAATTAAAGTAATCGCGTTGAACAGAGGTACAGTGTTTTCAAGTTGCTTTTAAATATAGTTGAAAATACACATTGTTTTCACTCATGGATTATGGTAGAGGATGAACAATTTTCATTTAGGAAGTTTTTTTCAAATTTGAATTTGAAATTTTAATACCCTGCACCTGAAGTCTGAAACGCTTTGTAGGTTAAAAATGAAGTGGTTAAATTTTTTTGGGTTCAATAGTTGTATTTCTGGGTGAAACATTTGCATTTATTAAAGTTATCGTGTTGAACGGAGCTTCAGTGTTTTCAGAATTAAATGTAAGCGAAGTTGCCTTTAAATATAGTTTAAAATAGGCATTGTTAATGTGTGTTCACCCATAGTCTAAATTAAAAAAGCTGCAAATCCTACAAAACAACAGTGCCCATTCCATTCTACACAAACATTCCAGATCATCTGCCACAGATGACAGGACTGAGTTAGAATGGATGAACTTAAATCAAAGAGGAATATATATCACGCTAATCCTTATGTATAAAATTTATCATAAAAGTTGCCCAGTCTACATTACCGACATATTCATACAAACACTCAACACTAACCACACCTATTGCACAAGAACTTCGAAAATCAATTTCAACGTCTCCACGAAAATCAACAAATATAGTGAGAATTCCTTAGAGTTAGTGGTATCAAGCTCTGGAATTCACTACCCCTAACATTAAAAAACGAAGATACGCTCTTAGCGTTCCAGAGAACTCTGAAAAAATATATATATGATTTTAACTTAATTTAATTTTTTAATTCAATGGACCTCTATGTAAACCAGTTACAAACTGAAAAGCTTTATTATTATAGATTATGGTAGGATATTAAAAAAAATTGCCTAAATGAAAATTTTCAAAATTTGAGTTTTAAATTTTGATATTCTGCACAATATATTATCATTTATTTAAAACTCGAATTGGAAAAAGTGGTCTAAATGAAAATTTTCCATTTTTTTACCATAACCAATTGGTGAACACAGTCTAACAATTCCTATGTTCAACTATATTTAAAGTCAACTTCACTTACATGTAATTCTCAAAACACTGAAGCTCCGTTCAACACGATACCTTTTAATAAATGCAAATTTTTACGAAGAAATACAACTATTGAAGCCAAAAATATTTAGCCACTTTATTTTTAACCTACACAGCCTGTCAGACTTGGGGAAGTTTGATTTTAGTGAGGGTTCAATCACATTTGAAAAAAATTGCTTGAGCTTTAAATAAATGGTATAGGGTGCAGAATATTAAAAATTCAAACTCAAATTTAAAAAAACTACATAAATGAAAATTTACCATCTCCTACCATTATCAATAAGTTAACACAGACCGATAATGATTATTTTTAAATATATTTAAAGCTAATTTACATTAGGTTTAATTCTCCAAACACTGAAGCACCGCTCAACACGATACCTTTTAATAAATGATTATTTTTAAATATATTTAAAGCTATTTTACATTAGGTTTAATTCTCAAAACACTGAAGCACCGTTCAACACGATACCTTTTAATAAATGCAAATTTTTACCAAGAAATACAACTATTGAAGCCAAAAATATTTAGCCACTTTATTTTTAACCTACACAGCCTGTCAGACTTGGGGAAGGTTGTTTTTAGTGAGGGTTCAATCACATTTGAAAAAAATTGCTTGAGCTTTAAATAAATGGTATAGGGTGCAGAATATTAAAAATTCAAACTCAAATTTAAAAAAACTACATAAATGAAAATTTACCATCTCCTACCATTATCAATAAGTTAACACAGACCGATAATGATTATCTTTAAATATATTTAAAGCTAATTTACATTAGGTTTAATTCTCAAAACACTGAAGCTCCGTTCAACACGATACCTTTTAATAAATGCAAATTTTTACCAAGAAATACAATTATTGAAGCCAAAAATATTTAGCCACTTTATTTTTAACCTACACAGCCTGTCAGACTTGCGGAAGGTTGTTTTTAGTGAGGGTTCAATCACATTTGAAAAAAATTGCTTGAGATTTAAATAAATGGTTATAGGGTGCAGGATATTAAAATTTCAAACTCAAATTTAAAGGTGGTTTTCAGTGAGGGTTCAATCACATTTGAAAAAAAAAATTACTTGAGCTTTTAAATAAGTGATATAGGGTGCAGAGTGTTAAAATCTTAACAAAGCTCAAGCTTTTTTTTCCAATTGTAATTGAACCCGAGGGGTTAACCACTTTTGAAATCCGGTGTACAAATCAGCAGTGAAATAACTTCAAATCAGTAGCTTTCATAACTTAAAATCAAATGTGAAATTACATGAAATCTGAAATCAGGTGTACAAAATTTTGCAACAGTGAATAACCCCTCGATTGAACCCTCATTAAAAACAACCTTCTCCAAGTCTGACTAGCTGTGTAGGTTAAAAAATAAAGTGGTAACTTATATTTGGTGAAAAATGTGCATTAAAGTTTTGTGTTGAACTTGCAGATTCATAGTTTCCAGAATTAAATGAAAAGGTAGTTGTTATTTAATATAGTTGAAAATAGGCATTGTTATTCTATGTTCACCCATTGTTTATGGTAGGAGATGGAAAATTTTCATTGAAGCTTTCTTTTATGTGATAACCTTTATATATACAAATTTGAACCCAGAATCGCAATTATTGAACCCAAAACATATTTAACTACTTTTTTTTCACCAACTATAAGCTTCAGTGTTAATAGCCTGTAATTTAAGTGAAATTGCCTTTAAATATAGTTCTTTATTAGTCTGGTATCACCTATTGTGTAAGGCACCATTTAAAAAAAATGTATTTTGAAATTTTAGCAGTTATTTAAATCTTTTCTCTATTTTTTGCAATTGCATTTAATCATAACTGTTGGAAGACAAAAAAACCGCCTTAAACCCTAATGCTTAAGGTTCATTTATTAAAATTATTTTGTTTAGCTGCAGTACACTCAAAGAAGACATTGAATCGAGATTGAAAAATGTTAGACTATTAGAATTTGTATAATTTTATGTGAACTACTTAATTTTAAATAGCCAGAAAATTACATTATGTTGAAATTAAAAAAAGTAAATGTGATTGATGTTAACCAATGTTAGCATTGTAATTTAGCCACTGTAACAATTGTGAATCTATTTTTAGTAAATTTTGTTAACTTAAGCTGTTTTAATTCTATATAGCTGTACCACGTCTTTGAAATAAATTAGTTCATTCAATAATTTACTTTTATATATTTATATACTGTACAATTAACAACTTGTTTACTGTAATTAACACAGATTCAATGTTTACAATAAAAAAGTTGTGTAACATTTACAACTTCTATGTTTGCATTTCTGCAACCTTTGCTTCTGTAAAATTTACAGAAAAGGTGTAAAGTTTTTGGACAAACAAAGTTAATTTTTTAGATAGACAAAGGTGTGGTAATAATTACATCTTTTTTCTGTAATTTTTACAGAATCAAATCTGTACAATAAATCAAGTTGTTGTAAAAGTTACAAAACGTTTGTAAAATTTACTACACATGTTCTGTGAAAAGTACTTTTAGTTTTTACTGTAAAAAATACAACCCTTTTACTGTTATCCAAAAAAAAAAAAAATATTCTGGCACGAAGTGCTTCCAGATATTTTCTGTAATTTCAACAGAACTTTTTTCTCTGCGTATTTTTGTTTACTACTTTCTGTGAGCCCATTGTCGTTAAATATCTTTACGACTATAGATAAATTTGAGCAAGTGTTTTCTATATGTTCATTTGATGTGTCTTCAATTTTTTCGGTCGATGCCAGATGTTATTTAGGCGTAACAGATGCTCTAATTTTGTTACGATCTCGTTCCATAGATATTACAATAGAACATCTGCAGAAGCACGTAAATTGCACTTCGAGTGCATCTAGAGTATATATATGTTACACATAATTGCATCTGCTGATCACTAAAAGTGCATATGTTCATGTGTTCAACACGTGTCAGGTGCTCTAATTTTGTTACGGTCTCGTTCTATAGATGTTACAATATGACACCGGCAGAGCACCTAAAATGCTTTTAGAGCACATCAGGAGGACATCTACCGTACACATAATTGCATCTGATGAACACTAAAAGTCCTTATATGCAAGTGTTTAACATGTGTCAGGTGCTCTAATTTTGTTACGCTCTTTAGGTGTTTTTTAAACGTGCTGTAGGCGTCATAAAGATTTGCAGTGGCAACGGCCGAAGATTTATTTAACAAGAGTGTTGCGTTCTCCTTGTGTGGCGTGCTGTGTTTGTTCCTCCTAGTTGCAATGAAGGATGCAACCATTGAGAGAGCGCGATTTATTATTGAAGAGGCCGACAGGGTTAATATTGTTCAAGCCCGAGTTGAAACAGAACAACTTCAAGGAAGAAATGCACAATGGGCGCCATTAAGACATAATCACGAGCCAGGATTTCGGCGTTTGCCATTACAATATTTAAGAGATCTCACCATCGGAGTTTATCAAATAAAACTTGCGCCGATATATATACAAGGTAAGTAGCAGCGGGAAATCGCCAAGGTTTTTGAATTCGACGAAATGGTAGGCGAACCAGGATTTTAAGGATGAGGATATTTTCAAGATTTAGGAATGCAACGAGGTATCAGCTGTGGATTCCCTATCGATTATTATAGTTCAGTTCGCTATACGATTTACGACAATATAAGAACGGAAGCACTTCGAACCCTGGCGACGGAATTATCTTATGTGAAGGAATATCGAAAAAACGCCGAGGGCCATCAGATTTGTCAAATTGGAAAGTTCTACCTTCCTCAGTGTATCCAAACTCTCTGCAAAGACGAAAGAATGGTGAAACCAGCCGGCAAAGCCTGTATTATTACTTCTCATTGGACGGGATTTAATTCATTCCCCCGCGTCGTCTCACACTTTTATAACGACGCGTAATCAAAACTGTTATAAAGGCAATTTTTTATTAACTAATAAAGCAAACGGGTCGAAAATTTAAGTTTATATTTGACCAAGACCCCCACGATAAATTTACAATAATTTATTCCCGTTGCCGCTACATCGAAAATTTATTTGGTTGAGGTTGTCAAAAATGTTTGTTACGGTGGAAAAAAGAAAAACCGAACAAAATAGTTTATTCTTCTTTTATACCAGGTTTTCATATTGACTGAAATTCTATCAAAACCCGTATTTAAACAATTATTAATTATCACAGTGATAATGTAAGATTCATTAGAAAATAAACAATTCTAAATTTATTACCACTTTAGTAATTAAGGTGAACGAGATCTGGGTTAAACAGGTTCATCATATTTCTAAAATAAAAACCATTAATTCTAATGGTCAGTGCCGTAACTAGACTTTTATGCGCACGGTGCGACCTTCTATAACTGCGCCCTTGAAAAATGTTCTAATTTTACACGGCTTTGACAATAAAATGAACAATGTGACAATGTCTATAAAAAAAACTAACATCCAAAAACTAAATTTTTGCTTAACTGAAGGTAGTTGTAGAGTTTTGAATAAATATAAATAATGTAAAAACAGTTTATTCGAAAATAATTCCCCTAATACACAATAATACAATACCCAAATGCCAGCAAATACTTTACACCCGTGTTGCCAACTCGGCTATTTCAAAGTATCAAAAACGACAACATTTTCTTTCTGCAGAATAATTGTAGAAGTTATAAAAATATACATACAAATTGGAGACTTTAAAAATTACTATGCTAGCCTTACAAATTTTTCTATTCATTTACTATGGTCTGTTATGCTATTAGGTGTGCATATTACTGATAGTAGGGCGCGTCTTCACCCGTATTACGTGATAATTAATACGTATGCTAATAACTTCCACGCATGGCCCAAAAATTGGTCCTGGCCTAGTCATTTCTGCGCCCCCCCCCCCCGGGTCTACGCCCTCGAGCTGGGCACCGCTGAAACTGCCCTAGTTATGGCAATACAAACTTGCTAAGGGTTGAACTATATTAATTACAACCCAGCGCTGTTCGCTATTAAATTCCTTAAAAAACCCAATTTAGCAACACAGATTACGTTAGTAATTTAAAATTCAAAATTACTTATCCAAGACCACAATTACTTGAAATTAGAAAAATAAAAGAACATCCTTTGTTAAATTTATCTCGCAGTACATCACTCAGAACAGCCTTTCAACACAAACACACACATAAGTCTTTCAATCATTCACATTCGCGCATACACAATTCAAACGTTCAAACTTAAATCCATTCTACCTTAGTGTAGCAGACCGAACTAATTTTGCAACTAAATAGAGCGTTCTATAAAATCGGCCCAAAACCGGCCAAACGTTTCATACAGACTATAGAGTTAGTTCAGCAGGACTAACAACTAATGTTATGCTTTGGTTTAAGAGAATTCCTGTCTTTATATAAATATTTTAGAGACCTACTTTTTAGGAGTTGTAGGAGGGAGGGAAGTATGTTTGGGGTTCAGAATATTTTCATGATCTAAGTTTCTTTTTGAACCCGTGGATTTGGGACTAGTATTTTTCTTATTTGCCATCATACATTTATTACAAACATCATTTAAAATAAGATAAACAGCTCGGAAAGCCGGAAATTACCGAAGCCTAGGCTAGCAACTACGCTACTCCTATAAAAATAGACTGCTCTCAATTTCTTACCGGTTTGCCAGATAAATATTTTTATCTCACACGAAAAACCGCCCAAACCTTCACCCCCTCTGAACCAAAAGGGGGAAAGCACACCACAACAATTTTATAGAACGCTCTATTACCTTAACTTAACACACTCGAACCCTGTCCGGCAGACGTCCGACTTCTAACATTAACTTAAATAATGACTAACATGATGATACGCGCTAATCTTTTATAGTTTAAAAATATGTTTTAAAATGACGTCAAAACAAAATTGAAAGCCTAATAACAAATATTTTAGGATAAATTAACGTTTACACGTTTAAAAAAGCATAAAGAAAAACGGACTGTCTCCAAGGGTGTTTTCTAAATATCGGTTGCTCTGTGGTAAAAGTCTCGCCTACTAACGTGAAGAACCAGGATTCAAATCCAAGGCTGCTGAGTTTTTTTTATTTAATAAACAAGAATAATTACTTTGAAATTAAATTGTACGCGATATCCGGTAAAGCTTAAAAAAAATGTAAGACTTTATCGACTATTAATGTACTCTTCCGCTAAGATGAATTTCTAAGTTAGCCTCCCCCACTTGTTTTCGTGTTTCACTTTCGAATGAATGCAGCGCATAGGAAACTAATTATAAGTATTATTAATTATTTATTTGTCCGAAAATAAATTTAACGGACAAAAATTCCCCCTAGTTAAGCAGTGCTTGTATTTAGGGGGATAATTTTTATTTAACATTTTTTTAATACATTTATTTATTATATTTGGGACGTTACAATTCGAATTTCAAGTTAGATTTTAAGAAAGCCTTCAACTTAGCTTTAAAGGGATAATTAAATCCCTATTAAACCTATATTTATTCTTTTTCTAATTCTAAAATAAGTACGAAAATGGTACTTACAAAATGTTATTGATTAAATTCAATTTTTAATTAAATAAAAACTTAATTTAAGCGACGATATTGCAAATCTAGGTTATACGACAACCGGAGCTATATAAAAATATAACTTTAAGGAAAATCGGACTTCAATTAAGAATCGTTATATAGACTTTTAGGCGAAAAAAAAACCACGAAAATTGGGGTCTCGTAAATTACCCCGAAAACCACTTAAAATTAATATTTTCTGATGAAACCGAAGATATATAGGTCCACTGAGTCCTAACCTAACCAGAAATATTCGTAACTCAGAGGCGTAACGTATCTCTTGGCCCTCCCTCCCGCAAGTTAACAAAAGGGTCCTTTATCGAGGGGCAGGTCACTTCCATTTTGGGTGCGTCTTAATCATAGTAAAATGATTTAATCAGGGTGATCAAGATTAAAACATTTAATCGAGATTATAAAATCTAATCACGATTTAATCAATCTAATCCCAATTTAAACGTGATTTAATTATTCTAATCATGATCTAATCTTTTTATTCAGGATTTAATCATTCAATCATATTTAATCATTCAATCATGATTAAATCAGATGTAAACATTCGAACCATGATTAAACGTGATTTAAGCATTCTAATCGTGATCTAATCTTTTTAATCACGATCTTATCTTTTTAATCATGATTTAAAGTCATGTAATTAACATAATCGTGATTAAATCGAATTTAAGCAAAATAATCACGGTTAAATTGCATTTAATCTTTGTAGGGGTGCGTCGTTAATCAAGGAAGTGACCTGCCCCTCGTCCATTATGAAAAAACTTTTTTATTTGTTATGAAGCAGTAGTAAAATTTTCGAAAGTGTCGTAAAATAGTAATTTTTCAAAGGAAAGGGCACCCTAGTTTCTGAAAATGTTATGCCCCCCGCGGTCGCCGGGGCTACGGGTCCTTTGTTACGCCACTGTCGTAACTACATAAAATTAAGGGCCTATTCCCCTAGAAAGGTTTAATTCGACACTGTCCAACTGTAAAAATTTCAATAAATAAATACACATTTTGAAGCGTATCCACCCTGAAATAGATAGAATGTACTATGCCATCAACGCGTTTTTCTTGTCAAGGCCGTTCGTTTAAATAAAGAATTTCCGTCTCCACCAATTATAAATGAATGAAGTTATTTCAGTCCTTAATTCTTAGGCAAATATAAATTCAATACTGCCAAGATGTATATTCACAATAGATTTAAATCTTTTTTCAATATTTTTAACTATATGGTGCGATTATTTGCTAAAAAAATATATTTTATACGCCTTCGGTAAAAAAAAAAGGTAGATTACCTGGGAAAACGCGGGAAAAATGTTTTAGGCTTGTGGTTTAGACATATTTCATTGCCTAAATTAAATAGCGTCTCAAATTATGAATCTCATCCATCTAGTGATGTGGTCTATGAAATAAGCTACTTCATCCGGTTTTCACTTTAATTTGATAAATGGGATAAGGTAAACTATGTTACCAAAATAATTGCTCTCCGCATTCGTTAATGAGTTATTTATTTATTTGGTGGGGCAAAATTAACGCCTAGCCCCGCGATATGCAAAATAGTAGTGGAATAATTTCGCTCTCATTTTCTCTATTAATCTGCGCAAGAAAATAATTTATCTCCGCATTCGTTAATGAGTTATTTAATTTTTTAATTGTCGGGGCCAAATTAACGCCTAGACCCGCCTTAAGCCGATATGCAAAATAGTAGTGCCATAATTACGCTCTCATTTTTCTCTATTAATCGGCGCAAGAAAATAATTTATCTCCGCATTCGTTGATGAGTTATTTTATTTTTTAATTGGCGGGGCCAAATTAACGCCTCGCCCCGCCTAAGGCCGATATGCAAATTAATAGTGCCATAATTTTCGCTCTCATTTGTCTCTAATAATCTGCGAGAAATTAATACCACTAGGGACAATTCTTCCGAGGAGAGGTATATTTTGGCTTGCCAACTTGTTATTTTTTCATTATGCTATTATTTTAGTGAATTTGCGACTGGTAAGGTTATTGGATTATATTGAAGACAAGAGTCGCTGTTTAGATGAAGGGGAAAGACTATTTAAAGAACTCTCTAAAGGATAAATTGAATTTTCTATTACTAAATATTCAGTAACCTTGTAGTGGCTATACGTGGCCATTTTATCATGTACCGACTTTGGCTTTTCCATGGGGTTTCAAAACAGTCTAACATTACACGTGTATTTTGAAACTCACGAAAACAATTTGGAAGATTTTGGACAATCATCTCTTTTTCTAGACATACAACACATTTTTTCAATACCTCATACATCTTACAAAGTGTGTTTTTAAAGAAGGTTTATACATTTCTTGATGATATTCTAACAAGTGACGCTAATGCCTCATACGTCAACGAAAGTTTCAGTTTCATTAGAGTTAGAAGAACTCGTTCTTTGCACTAAGGTTTCAGAAGAAGACCTTCCGTTGATAAACTTTCAAAAAGGCTCAGGCATATTTCGATCAATGGCAAAAGCTCTGAATTACTTAAACCATAACTTGATATGTGGTGATTACAAGGTAAAGGTTTCATTAAAGTTTCAGTACCAGTGAAGTGAACATTTACCGAAGTATTTTTCTGCTCTCGTAAAACTGTTTCAACAATAGACTGATTTCTGGCCAATTCTTTCAATTGAATTTCATTTTCCATGTATTTTATGTTGAGATTATTAACAGTTTTCAGTTCAGTTACCTCATCAAACTTCCAAACTTTTGGTCTGCTCCAATGCTGTGATTTCGTGTCCATTCTAATTAGATTTAAGACCAACTGTCTTAGTTCATATTAAGTTCAATTCTCTTATTTGTACTGAGATCAATAGTTAAGTCCGAGTCCAGCTCCATGGCCTTGTTAGAGTCAATTGCGGTTGAACTAATGGTCTCATTAATGCACAATGATATTATCCCATCAGTAATGAGAAAACCATGTTGTTGATTACTGGTAGTGATACCGCATATTTCACTGCTGTTTTTTACTAGTTTTAAACTTGGTACTGCATTCATTTTCAGTATTCTTTATACAACTCCTATATCTACTAAAAATATTTATAATAGTTTTTAAGTTTATCACTTACACATTTATTAAATTATTAAAACTAACCTGAAGCTCTTTTGTGAAAATCATCTTCTTTTAAATGATCACTGCAATATCTAAACCACTTTGTAGGCCTTTTACTAGAATTTGGGAAAATTACTGAAAACATTGTATACTTCACTTTTATCTTAGCCAAAAGACCAAATTTCTTAGTTCTTTAGCCATACACACGAAAAAAGCTTAAATTATTACAATTGTTTTAAATAAACTTCTTCTATAGACACTAGGCCGTATAATAAAAGGTGAATTATTATGTAAATAATGTCATTAACTAGTTGGTTATATTTGGTACAATTATGGCAGCGTTCTTTTTGGAAAAATTGGCCCCAACATTTGCAGGAAGCCGTCGGGCCAACCATTGATTAGGTATACCTTACAACTACACTAAACTGCCGGATTTGTGGGTAGGCCCAACTAAAACACACAGACGTCAGGCCGACTCATTTCTGGAAGGTTGACCCAAACTTTACTTAATGCCGTTGGGCCGACGTCTTTCTGGGCAGTCGGGGGACTCTGACATTCGTGACTCTCTATTGGATAGCAAAAAGGAAAAGTCGGCGATGCACTCTTCGTCAACTGTCGGTCAATTTCTCCTGTGTGGGATGTAGTTTTGTCATAATGAGAAGGCACTGTATGGCCGGTACGATCAAACGATCACCTCGATAGAGGAGATTGTCAATTATGTGAATTTCTTCTTTGATAGCCCTTTAGGGTACCTTAGCCTTGTGCTTGGGCCATCCATTAGCCACGAAATTCGAATGGTTTTAAAACCAGCATCAGTGGCTGGGGCGCGTTCGAGTTTGACTCGCGTCTGCGGGGTGATGGTAGTTAAAGTGGGAAATGCAGCAGTAGGGAGCTATATTTTGGGACCGGTAGTAATTTACTAAGTAGGAAGTGGTGCCCTCGACAAGGTGTCTGCTGTGAATAATTGTGAGCCAGGGATATATACCAAAGTAAGGCTGTAGCGAGTAAGCTTCAAAACTATTCGCTGTAGGCGAGGAGATAACAAAAGCAACGGTTCCTTTATTACAGCCTACGGAGGTTTTTGATCGGTTTGAAACGTAATGGGATGGCCCACAACGTAGCAAAGAAACTGTTCTAGACCGTAAACAACTGCCAATAATTATTTTTTCATTTGGGCGTAACGCTGTTGTATCTGTTAGCTTTGTAACCCGGCCACCTGAATTAAGGGCTTCAAAAGTCGCATGATGACTTTGGCCTAAGGTGGTGCCTTGGGTATTAGACTAGCTGATTATTAATATTAATATTAATATTAAATTCAATAGAATGGTCTTCCTAGAATAAGACCACATCAACTATGAGTCAATCGAGATAACCGATGGTTGAGCAGGATCAAAATATGATAGCACAGGCGCACTTATGAGAGCAGCTTTGAGTTCCTCAAAGATCACTTAGGCATTTGAATTACAAATGAGGCTGGAATTCCGCGAAAGCAAAGCACGCATAAACTTTTGCAAATACACAAAATTAGACTGAAACACTTTCTGTAAACAGTGAGCTTGGCCATAGAAATTTATAAACATTTGCATACACATAACCTTAAATAAATGCTTTGGGTCACAGTACAAAAAGTAAGAGAATAGTGGGATTTGATAAAATCTTCTGTTTATGTCGATCGTTTAATATTACACCGTTCAGGGAACCTTGTCTCATCGTCAGGTAAAAAGTAAGAAAATGCTTTGAGAAAATATCACAGAACTTATGCGCCCGAGTAGAGTTTAGTGCCAAATTACCTAACTTCGTATTAACTCTTGTTGATTCCGATGCTTAGACGTTTATTGTGATTTTGACGTCAGCTATCGACTGATTAAAACCTTCACTTTATCGAGATATGACAAAAAAATTCAATAATACTAACTCAGCTGGTAGTGGTTCCAGTTTCGCTTTCGACAGTGGTAAGAACCTAAAGTAATTATTGTATAAATCCACTTCGGTAAAGTAATTTACTGAACTTAAAGGTAAGACGAATCGTATCGAATTTCATGTTTTAATCGAAAACAAGTGAACCCAATTGGTCCCAGTAACTGTTCCTCAAGGTTTTCTGGTAAGTTTTTTACTCTGTGACTAGTTTGTCCTGGTTGATTTTGTCCGTGTTCTCTCAAGCGTCTGTCAACAGTGGTCAATCTGGTAACGGGCTTTTAATGAACTTTATACGTCACAATCTTTTGGCTTCTACACTATTTCCCTGAGCCCACCCGTACATAAGGTGCATATCCGCGTACTCGGAATAAGTAAATTTCGGCATTCAAATCTGAAATTTGGATACAAAATAATGAATATTCGTTAAAGCGCTTGTTTGTTCTTTAAAAAGCACCCTTCCTTTAATAGTCTAAATGGCCTCGCTGGCTTTTCAAAAAGTCAAATAAGAAAATTGAAATTGTCCCCTGACATAATGCGTTGTAGAATATAAAGATAGTTAACGGCTTCACAACAAATTTTAGGTCAAATTAAGTACAGCTTACGTATATTTAATGTAATATTTTCTTCAGACTAGGGTAAGTGGTCAGGCTTAACGTAAATCAATCTGTATCAGCACCATTAAGTGTTTTCAACAGTTTGCTTAACACTCGTATTTCGTTCCTGTGCGCTTTCCAAAATAAAAATCATTATACCAGGTCAGTTTTGAAGAACGAATGAGATACCCAGCGTATATGATTTTTTTAATGGGGACGAGCTTATTTTTCTAGCATCATGGAAATCGTCTTCATTACTAATTATAATTCAATTAATTAGAATTTCAAATAAATACGTAAAAGAGTACTGAAGTTAACACCCAGTTAAACAAAATAAACAAATACCTGTAGGAAAATTTAAAGTTACAAATTTAATATCTACATATGTGCAAAAAATTTAAATACAAACTTGTTTCAAAGATTCAGGTTAATGAATTTTTGACCTGAGTGAGATATTATCGATATGGGAGATCTGTTTGCCAGGCAACGGTTTTTAAGATTTACCAATTATCGGGTTACATATTCATTCCCGGTTCTTCACCTACCGCTACTTTCTATAACTATAATTCTTAAAGTTTGTCCTTTTATTTATTTATTTATTTGTATATCATGTTCCTAAAAACTTGAGAACAGTTAGCTCTAGAGCTTTGAAATTTTAACTCAATGTTCAGGGCCTGATTTCCAACTTTACGCGGCTTAGTCCAAATACCTGACATGGTTATAAATCTAATTCAATTTCACTCATAATTTAAATTTTTTTTACTCGACTTTGCACTTTCGCCTCTTTGCTTCCCTTATCTAAAAATCGGATAGTCTCGGCTACCATGTTTGCACGGAGAAGCTAGGGTAACCTAGGAGGGTCAAATAACCCTCCTAGGTGAGCATTTTTAAAGTCCGAACGCCCGGCGAAAAGACGGACGAAAAAACCGGAGGCGGACCTCAAAGATGTTCGCCTCCGGTTTTCTGATCACCTAGGGGGGTGAGATACCAATAATTTTCATCGGTGCGAACAATTGACGGATTACGGGAAGTCCAGTTCCGAGAACTTATGCGAACGATTTATGGTACCTTCTTTGAGTAAATCTGATTTAATCATGATTAAAAATTAGATCGTGATTAAAATGATTGAAATGTTTCGAATAATTTAATCGTTATTATTTTGATTAGATCTTGATCTTAATTAAATGAATGATTGAATCGTGATTATCTTGATATTGATTGAATGATTAAATCGTGATTATTTTGATTAGATCTTGATCTTGATTGAATGATTAAATCGTGATTATTTTGATTAGATCTTGATCTTGATTGAATGATTAAATCGCGATTATCTTGATTTAATTAGTTTACTTTGATTATATAACGCATCCAAACCAGTAATGACCTGCCCGTTGTAATTATAATAAAATGGTAATAAATAATACAGTATTATCTTTCAATAGTGAATCTATTGACATAAGCAATGGTTCCAGGGAAGTTCATTTCCTTGATCAACGACGCACCCCTCAGATGATTAAATCCAATTTATTAATGATTATATTGATTAAATCCGATTTAATCATGATTATATTGATTAAATCCGATTTATTCATGATTATATTGATTACATCCGATTTAATCATGATTATATTGATTAAATCCGATTTAATCATGATTCAAGATAATATCGTGATTAGAGCACCAGAAAATCGAAATAGCTGTGTGTTGTAAAATCGGTGCAGAAAAATTCCTCGTCCGAACGGTCACCGCTATTCACCTGGGAGGGTGAGCTAACCCCCCTAGGTTACCCTAGCTTCTCCGTGCGAATTTTTTCTCGACTTCCACCCCTTTGCTTCCCTTATCTCTTAGGGGAGTTCCTGGCACCCGTCCTGACCTTTAAACCTTTTCAACGGGTAAGTTCGAAATTCGTAGAAGGATAGTTAGTGTGAAAGAAAGGGACTTCGTAGAAGGGGAGGTTTAGTTGGGATTTTTGAGTGGTTCCGGACTTTGGGCTACGCGTTTTAAGTGTTTCGTTTTTGCAGAAGCGTTTACCTTTTTTACGTACAAATCAGATCTCATTCACTAATGGAGGAAGTGTAAACTTTGTTTGATAATTAAACGCTTACTACACTTTTTTTCATGTTTATATTTTACATAATTTTTGTAAAAAATATAACTCTTAAAATTCAAAAACGACGAAATCATGAAACCTTTTTATATTTTAAGATTAATGGAAAAAACATTAGAAAATAGGAATGTACAAATCTGAAAAAAGCTAAGAAACGTTTAGTATTAATTTGAGTATTTTCCGAAAATTGCATTTCACATAAACTAAAAATAATTTTAATTAAATTATTGTTAAGTAATATTTAAATTACTGCTTTTGGTATTTAAACATATTAACTTTAATTTAACTGTCGGCTTAAACCACTTACCTTTGAATTTTTTTGTTGAATATCCATAGAATTGAACCTATTGAATTAAAAGAAAACTAAAACTGTATTGCTTACGCGAACTTTAAACAATTTGGGTCCAACTAAGTTTATATTAGCCTTAATGTTTAAAGTTAATTTTCTTATGAACCCCTCCTGCTCGGTGATTACTCCCATGCTAGCTAATTGTAGATCATTTGTTCTCTTCGGGTCATGAGGCGGGTGCGACAACGGCCACAGTAGCAACGACACCTCCCACCAAAAGTCTCATCTCCAAAGCCAGCCGCAAACTATGGCACGCCAAACGGGACAAAATTATAAACCGTCTGGTGGAGATATGCTTTTCTCTCGTGGGGAGATGTCTTAGTCTCGCGGGGAGATGTCTTAGTCTCGTGGGGAGATGTTTTAGTCTCGTGGGGAGATGTCGAAGTCTCGTGGGGAGATGTCGAAGTCTCGTGGGGAGATGTCGAAGTCTCGTGGGGAGATGTCGAAGTCTCGTGGGGAGATGTCGAAGTCTCGTGGGGAGATGTTTTAGTCTCGTGGGGAGATGTTTTAGTCTCGTGGGGAGATGTTTTAATCTCGTGGGGAGATGTCGAAGTCTCGTGGGGAGATGTTTTAGTCTCGTGGGGAGATGTTTTAGTCTCGTGGGGAGATGTTTTAGTCTCGTGGGGAGATGTTTTAGTCTTGTGGGGAGATGTTTTAGTCTTGTGGGGAGATGTCGAAGTCTCGTGGGGAGATGTTTTAGTCTCGTGGGGAGATGTCTTAGTCTCGTGGGGAGATGTTTTAGTCTCGTGGGGAGATGTTTTAGTCTCGTGGGGAGATGTTTTAGTCTCGTGGGGAGATGTCTTTGTCTCGTGGGGAGATGTTTTATTGTCTCGTGGAGAAATATATTTGGTCTCGTGGAGAAATATATTTGGTCTCGTGGAGAAATATTTTTTTGTCACGTGGGGAAATATATTTTGTCTCGTGGGGAAATATATTTTGTCTCGTGGAGAAATATTTTTTTGTCTCGTGGGGAAATATATTTTGTTTCGTGGGGAAATATATTTTGTCTCGTGGGGAAATATATTTTGTCTCGTGGGGAAATATATTTTGTCTCGTGGAGAAATATTTTTTGTCTCGTGGAGAAATATTTTTTTGTCTCGTGGGGAAATATATTTTGTCTCGTGGGGAAATATATTTTGTCTCGTGGAGAAATATTTTTTTGTCTCGTGGGGAAATATATTTTGTCTCGTGGGGAAATATATTTTGTCTCGTGGGGAAATATATTTTGTCTCGTGGGGAAATATATTTTGTCTCGTGGAGAAATATTTTTTTGTCTCGTGGGGAAATATATTTTGTCTCTTGGGGAAATATATTTTGTCTCGTGGAGAAATATTTTTTTGTCTCGTGGGGAAATATATTTTGTTTCGTGGGGAAATATATTTTGTCTCGTGGGGAAATATATTTTGTCTCGTGGGGAAATATATTTTGTCTCGTGGAGAAATATTTTTTTGTCTCGTGGGGAAATATATTTTGTTTCGTGGGGAAATATATTTTGTCTCGTGGGGAAATATATTTTGTCTCGTGGGGAAATATATTTTGTCTCGTGGGGAAATATATTTTGTCTCGTGGGGAAATATATTTTGTCTCGTGGAGAAATATATTTTGTCTTGTGGGGAAATATATTTTGTCTCGTGGAGAAATATTTTTTTGTCTCGTGGGGAAATATATTTTGTCTCGTGGGGAAATATATTTTGTCTCGTGGGGAAATATATTTTGTCTCGTGGAGAAATATTTTTTGTCTCGTGGAGAAATATTTTTTTGTCTCGTGGGGAAATATATTTTGTCTCGTGGGGAAATATATTTTGTCTCGTGGAGAAATATTTTTTTGTCTCGTGGGGAAATATATTTTGTCTCGTGGGGAAATATATTTTGTCTCGTGGGGAAATATATTTTGTCTCGTGGGGAAATATATTTTGTCTCGTGGAGAAATATTTTTTTGTCTCGTGGGGAAATATATTTTGTCTCTTGGGGAAATATATTTTGTCTCGTGGAGAAATATTTTTTTGTCTCGTGGGGAAATATATTTTGTTTCGTGGGGAAATATATTTTGTCTCGTGGGGAAATATATTTTGTCTCGTGGGGAAATATATTTTGTCTCGTGGAGAAATATTTTTTTGTCTCGTGGGGAAATATATTTTGTTTCGTGGGGAAATATATTTTGTCTCGTGGGGAAATATATTTTGTCTCGTGGGGAAATATATTTTGTCTCGTGGGGAAATATATTTTGTCTCGTGGGGAAATATATTTTGTCTCGTGGGGAAATATATTTTGTCTCGTGGGGAAATATATTTTGTCTCGTGGGGAAATATATTTTGTCTCGTGGGGAAATATATTTTGTCTCGTGGAGAAATATTTTTTTGTCTCGTGGGGAAATATATTTTGTCTCGTGGGGAAATATATTTTGTCTCGTGGGGAAATATATTTTGTCTCGTGGAGAAATATTTTTATGTCTCGTGGGGAAATACTTTAATGTTTCGTTTTAAATTTCGAATTTGCCGCGCCGAGAGCGCATGACTACTCCCCACGAGAACTTTCAAACATCTCTCTCTGTAACTTCGAAAAGTTTCTCTCTGTAAAGTTTTAAAATTTCTCTCCACAACGTGCGTATTTTTCATACCCCCACGAGACAGCGTAAGCTTTACCCGAGGCCTTCACCCACCGTGCCTCTCTCCGTATCTCTGGGTGGGGGTAGGAAAAATACGTTCGTTGTGGAGATATTTCGAAGTTTCGTGGGGAGATATTTTGAAGTTTCGTGTAGAGATGTTTGAAAGTACACGTGCACTCTCGTGGCGCCAATTTCAAACACAAATAAGGAATTTCCTGATTATTCGCTTTTATTACAATAGTTTAATTCCCAAACGTTTTTTTCGGGAATTGTTTTTTAATTTAATCGAAACTCATCATTCAAGGCCCCCACTGAGTGGCGTAACGACCAATTTTGGGCCCCCCGCGGGATTTCAAAAGGGCCCTTTATAAAAGAGTTTTTAATAGTTCTGATTTGTAAAATGTGCAGATATAATATATTTTGGCAGTGGCGGACTGGGTTTAGAAATATTGGTTGTCAGATCAGGGGGCCACCATGTGGCACACGTTCTCTTATGTTTAAGAGGAAGGGGCATTCCATGGGAGCCAATATGGCCCACTTGTCATCGAGCACCGCTGTATTTGAGCTTTTTTTACAAAATATATTTTGTTTATTAACAATTGGTACAATTGGAGGTTTTTTATGACAATATTCAAACAAGGAGAAACTTAACAAACTTCAAAGTATAGGGAACTAACACTCCGTAGCTTTGACTGTGGCCGCCATGTTGGGTAGAATTTTTTTCAATAGGAAAAAGCATGGGTGACGTCGTGTGACGTAAACTGTTAGCTCCCTATATACACCGAATGTTATGTTATTCAATTTATAAGATTCATAAAATATTTTTTAGATTTTATAGAAAAATTAATAATAATAATAAATTAGCTTTTACTGGATATTCCTATATTATTACGCTTTGTAAATAAAATTGATGATCCTATTTTCTCCGACTCAGATATTAATTAGTATTTTGATATTGTTGCGTTGTCTCCTTTTTCAATGCTTAATATAAAATGTAATACTGTAGGACTCGTGAAGAACGCACTAACATTTAAGAGTAAACAAACAATGCAGCGCTGCCAGTCAAATACTAGAACATTAATATCTATCTGTAATAAATGGAAAATCTTTAAATTCAAGAATAAATACGAGGATGACGTTGTCAAGATCAAGGATGTATTTATTTAAAATTAAGGTGAATATCAATATCGAGATGATTTCAAGTCTTTCTCTCACGGCTCCCCGTGTCCTAGCAGTGGTTGGACTGGCCATAGACTAGGTCTGTCCAATGGCAGGTGGGCCCCATGATTAAGCTGCACAGTGGGCCCCTTTAAACCTTTAACAATATTATAGTAACTTCAATTTTAAAAACTTTCAATATTAAATTATATTATTACTGAATAGAACTATAACATAACATAACCCTATATTTTGGGATGGGGCACTTTGATGGAACGTGGCCCTGTTTTGCATCATCTCCCCAACTATAAATATATTTTTGTCAAGGTACAAACTCAAACCCAACAATTTAATTTTAAAATCGTAATTTGACCTGTCAACTATGTGTGAGAAAATATCCGACCACGCTCGCTATCTATCTGTAATAAATGGAAAAAATTTAAATTCAAGAATAAATACGAGGATGACGTTGTCAAGATAAAATTAAGGTGAATAACCAAATCGAGATGATTTCTAGCCTTTCTCTCACGGCTCCCCGTCCTAGCTTTGGGGACCCTGAACCAACACTGTTCTTCAAATTCAGTCTATCAATGGCTCGTCTCAGCTCAACATCGTTAGGGGCCTAACCAATTTATATTTATTCATTTTCTAAATTAAATAATTTTTTTTACATTTCTGTCAAGGTACGAGTTTAAACCCAACAATTTTATTATTAAATCGTTATTTGACCTGTCAACTATGTGTGAAAAAATATGCGACCACATTTGGAGTTTAATATTTCTAGGCTGAAACTTAGAACAGAAACTTTTACAAATTTAATTTCGAACTCGATTGGTAGATGTCGTTACGTCTCCCCAAAATTTCTACAACGCACGAAACCTATATATATTTCAATAAAAGTGGATACAAACGACCGATGGACTGCTATTTGGTAAAAAAAAAATTATAAAACGTCCATCAAAATTGGGGGCTATAAAGTTAAATCCTAACAAATTTTGAAACATTTAAGGTAAGGTAAGGTAATAATCAGCTAGGCTAATACCCAAGGCACCACCTTAGACCTAAGTCATCAAAGGATGCGACGTATTGGGACCGATAGGTCTTCGAACTAAAAATCAATGCGCGAAACTCTGAGTAAAAACATTAAAAATGAGTATAAAGCCAGATCATCCAATAGTAGACCGGTTTCGCAATAGTACTGTGGCTATCTGTCGAGTCACCGAGTTGATGGGCCGTTAATGGCTCTTCGGAATTTATTTTTTTAAATAAAATTTGATTGATATAGTGTTTGGTAGTGGCCAACGCGACAAGCTCATAAACTGCTGGATTTTCGTTTGCTACGCAGACGTTCTTCTATCTTGAAATGGCGAAGCGACAGCTTAAAAGGGAAAAGTCGAGCAATTTACGAGCTTCTGAGGCTGGCCGCTAGGTGACTTTATGAAAACTCAATACGCTAATTACAAGAAACACCTGGAACCTCCTAGCGGAATCCAGTTACGAGGGTACATAGTTTGGGAACCACTGGATTAAATAGTAATTTAATGTGTATTGTTTTTATAAATGTCTTTAAACCGAAACCCCTCGACAACGAATACTGACGCTGTTTAAATGAAATGACTTTTACCAACGACGTTATGAGGAACATTTACCGTGTAAGGAAATTTTACCTACACAGAAAACAGGTTTTTTTTTTAAATAATACAGAAAAATAGAGTGGGATGATCATAGAAATCAGAAAGTAACTAGATCGATTTTTACAATGGTTAACCACGCGCCGATTGGAAACTAGCGTATTAGGCAGTAACGCCGTCTATCAGTGGCGCACCCAGAAATTGTTTCTGCGGGGGGGCGATGAGTCCCAAAACTTGTTTAGATAGACAACTTCAACGTTCTTCCGTCCGTCGCAAAAGCTGACATATATGACTATTTATTCTTCCTGGAGGGGGCCGTGCCCCGTGTCCCTCCCCCTTGGGTACGCCACTGCCGTCTATTAATAATATACTTTATTCGTAACGAACCGCTCGGATGCGGCAGACTTCCTACCAGAGCTTTACTTAATTGCTTTCGGCTGTGCCCTACCGACTCCTGTATTCGAGGTGGTACGAGTGAGGATGCCTCTCATATTCCTTTTGATTGCCCCTAAATGCGTCTGCTCGGAGCCTCCTCAGACGTACTTTACTTACTTCCAGAAACTTTGGTCGGCTTACTAACGGGGATCCACTCCGGGTCCCACGGTGTGATTGAAGCGACTTGTGTCATTTGCGAAAGACTATTAGATATTGACTTTAACACTTACGCGTCGATTAACTCTTATGTTTTTGACATTTTAACAGTTATTATGTTATGGGTGTAATAGCAAATCATCAAGTCACATACAAATCCGCCACTGGAGGTTTTTGTCGAATTGGAATATGTGATAATACTTTATATACTCGGTTAGTGACTGAGCAAGTCGTAAGCAGACAATGCCTGTTTCACAGGGCCGGATTAAGCCATTTTTTGCCCGGGGGCCCAAGATAATATGCGCCCCTAAATGTGTCAAAAACCAAACCAGTAAACAACTCTACCCTAATTCAAACCCCTATAAATGGATAAAAAATTACCAAATAAACCGTTACGAAGGGTTTCACCTTAAACCAATAAGTTAAAAATATTCAAAATATTGGTTAACTCTGAACTAGCAAAATACAAGATCACGCTCTATATTAAAATAAAATACTAAAATAATGATAAAGTATTTAAAATGGTATTTAAAATATTTTTATTTTAAATACTAACCAACACTTCTGTCAACTACTCAACTTACTAAACGAATAGAGATATCGCTTACGAAATTTTATAGTGTCTAACAGTGGCGGCGTAAGGGGGGCGAGGGGGAAGGTCCGCCCCGGGTACCAGGGTAGCTAGGGGTGCCATCGTAGAAGCTCGACAGGAGGGGGGGTGCAAATCAGAAAATAGTAACTTTAAAATGTTGCAAATAAACCGTTACGAAGGGTTTCACCTTAAACCAATAAGTTAAAAATATTCAAAATATTGGTTTAACTCTGAACTAGCAAAATACAAGATCACGCTCTATATTAAAATAAAATACTAAAATAATGATAAAATATTTAAAATGGTATTTAAAATATTTTTATTTTAAATACTAACCAACACTTCTGTCAACTACTCAACTTACTAAACGAATAGAGATATCGCTTACGAAATTTTATAGTGTCTAACAGTGGCGGCGTAAGGGGGGCGAGGGGGAAGGTCCGCCCCGGGTACCAGGGTAGCTAGGGGTGCCATCGTAGAAGCTCGAGAGGAGGGGGGGTGCAAATCAGAAAATTGTAACTTTAAAATGTTGCAAATCGAAGGGCCCGTGAGAACTTCTGCACGGCCCTGTAGGGGTGTCATGAAACATTGCCGCCCCGGGAACCCAGCCTTCTTACGCCGCCACTGGTGTCTAGCCCAGTTTGCCCCTAACAGCCTTGGTCCCCACCTTAATCCGGCCCTACTGTTTCGTTCATTCTGTAATAATCCATCGTCTGTTTAGATGACCTTTAAGCAGTGCCCCCCCCGCAAGATATCACAAGGGCCGTTTAGAAAAAACATTTCGTTCCACGTTATCATGATTTGCACCCCCATTCCCTCTAATCTTCAAAGCGTTTTATAGACGTGCGTCTCAATCAGACAATGGATCCATTGCTTGATTGAGACGCACGTTTTTATAGGGATCCACAACCTGTATTGCAGACATTTGTGAAAAGTTAGGTATAGTGGGAATACGAAGTAGGCGCGAAGCTATGCGCAGATAATGAATTATTTAAGTGGTCACGCAGACCAGTTGGTTAATAATACGGTAGATAATTTTGAATTAATAAACTGGACACTGGACCAGTGAACCCCTAGCTTTTGAATAAAAAAACTGGTCCGAGCAATTAATAAACTGGTCTTTGACCCAGTGACCACCGCTTATTTCCAAGTTTGGTTTCGGCCACCTGTATTGCAGACATTTGTGAAAAGTTGGGTATAGTGGGAATACGAAGTAGGCGCGAAGCTATGCGCAGATAATGAATAGCATATTAAAGGTACCTTAAATTCAAATATGCAACGTAGGTTGCGGATCCCTTTAAATAGGTCTTATATGCACCCCCTCCTCCTTGGCCTTCTTCGATGGTCCCTACTTAAAACGAAAAGGCCTCCAGTTTGTCACGGGACCGCCGCGGTCGTGGAGTCTGCCGGTCCTTAGTTACGCCACTGCCTTTAAATCGGTAACGAGCCAAACGGCAAACCTCTAAAATAGCTTAAAACCCTACTCGGTTGAGGTGGCAACCCTGCAATTTTATTTTATTACGATTCTCTTTGAGCTGTTCTTTCTGCTCCGAAAGTGGTCGAAAAAAGTTTGAGCTTAATTTTGTTTTAAACTCTCGGAGCAGAAAAAACAGCCCAACGGAAATCACAATTGCTCTTAGCCGTCGTCCGAAAGCGAAAACCCTGTAACATTTTGTCGGGCATTTTTAATAGATATTAATTTAAATATTCGAAAAAGTAAAACACATGAGACCCGTTGCCAGAGACGAAAACTTTGGCATGTTCTTAACGGTTTTAAGAGGCGCCGATAACATGACTTTAAAGGGGCTGGCAGCCTACGTTACTTTTTGCTAAGTACTTTAGCATATTTCAACTAAAAGGTCCCTAAATTATGCGAATCATTCCTCTGCGTACCTTCGCGCCTAATTCGTATTCCCACTATACCCAACTTTTCACAAATTCCTCCAATACAGGTGGCCGAAACCAGGCTTGGAAATAAGCGGTGGTCACTGGGTCAAAGACCAGTTTATTAATTGCTCGGACTAGTTTTTTTTATTCAAAAGCTAGGGGTTCACTGGTCCAGTGTCCAGTTTATTAATTCAAAATTATCTACCGTATTATTAACCAACTGGTCTGCGTGACCACTTAAATAATTCAAGAGTTGGGAGTCACTGGCCAAATAGACCAGTTTAGAAATAAACCTTATTTCCAAGCCTGGCCGAAACCCTTTAAAACTCCGATACAGGGCCGTAGCTACAGATAATGGCGCCCGGGGCAAGCTGCAATTTTTGGTGCCCCCTAATATAATAAAACATTTGCCAAAAATCCTAAAACCTAAAATAAAATTTAAAACACATTTATAAAATTTGCTCCCCGCGAAACACGTTTTGAAAATTACGATGCTCTAAAATGACGAGAAAACTTTATCATTTGACCTGTGGCGCCATCCGCTCATAAGATTTTCCGTCTATCTCTTGTGAAATCACCAAAATGCGGATGGCGTCACGGAAATATAAGTTTTTTCCTAGTTGGTCCTTGTGACCAGTCTACCATTAGCAGGGGCTAAAATAAGGATTTTTTAGAACTGCCCCAAAAGACCTTTCTATCAAAGATTTGTACGCGTCTCAACTGTTTTTTCCACGTCACACACGGCGAATTTCACAAAAAATATTATGAAATTACCGGTACTTTGGTATTTCCCAGTCAAAGGAGCTATAATTAGGCTTAGTGATTTTATGAAGTTTTTAATTAAACGTCATTTAACCGATGAATAACAGAGCGTATTTTTTAAAACTGTCATCAAATCTCGAAGGTTAATATTGAATGTTTACTCTTTGTTAAAATACCCTGCAATTAAGAGTAAAACACAAGGAGAATACATACTAAGGTTGATTTAAATCATTCTTGAAAAAACCGATTTCATTCCCCCACCCCCGGACTCAATCTTTTATAGAGTAGTGTCAGTGCTACATCACGCAACTTCACCCATGCGTTTTCCTATTGAGAAAAAAACGCGCCTGAAATGGCGGCCATGGCCAAAGCTACGAGGTGATACTACTCTATAGAAAGGTCTATCAGTGGCGTAGTAGCTCGGTTCAGTGGGTGCACGTTGCTGAGCGAGCAAGGAGCTTCCCAAATATGTATATTTCCAAATGGATCTCTCGTCCGTTAAAGGAGGATAGGAAGGGAGGCGAAGTAGGAAGGATGAACGCGACAGCATCCTAGCAAGAAGCTAAGCGCGCGCTCGGCGGGAAAATTTCAGAAAAATGGCGGCCACACGTAGCGATTAATATTCCCAACTTAATGGTTCCATCTCGGTATCGTTCCGGCGTGACGTCTTTCAAGGTGGGAAATATGGATCTTTTTGAAAGTAAACCTTTGATTAGTGACCCGCCTGCCCTCTAATAAATGAACTGTACCATGACCAGTCCACGACGCCTGCTACATTAGAATTGCACGTTTTCACTTTTAACCGTTTTAAATAGGGAAAACTCGAATTGCAGTGTACAAACTACATGTAGCTAAATTAAACGTAAAATATCGTTCTTAACTTGATATTTTTTTATTAATTACCTAGAATTTAATTAATATACTGGTCCGGGTCATTTTAAACTGGTCATTTGCCCACTGCAACCGTGGTGCCTTATTTCCCACGCTGACGTCTGCCATTTCAAGATGAAATAAAATGCCTTTGGCAATTTTCCAGCGGTAGAAAATTGTCTACTTTTCACGATACCGAGACGATACGGTGACGTAAGCTCCTAGTGGAATATCGGACAGAGAATGTGTCCTTTAGAGGGATACCCCCTTTACGTTTATTCGCGGTAGGGTTTGTCAGCGTCGGGACACGAAAGCAGAAATATTTTCGGGGATCGCATCTAGGCCAAATGGACCCATTTTGGCGCCCCTATACCCTATCGCGCGGCCGGCGCCCTGGGCGGCCGCCCAGCCCTAGCTAGGGCCCTGCTCCGATAATATATTTTTAAGAGATGATTGGAAGCGCCCAAGGTTTCGTTTGGGGACGCTGAGTATTCCCTCGCGTCGCATGGTCTATAGGGCCTGAGGCACATGCGATTTTAAATATTATATCCTCCCTAATATCAAAGATAATTTAAACTCGTACCCTAGATTCGAATACTACGAGCTTTCCCATTGACGGTTTTGTTACGAACCGTTTACCCTTTTCCGGCACGTGACCTCAGAAAAATCGGGCTCCATCGGTTGCGGTAAGGCGCAAACCATGGAGCGAGTTTTTTCTGAGTTCCAGCGGGAAGTGGATAAACGCTATCGGCAACGCGCGAGCGAGTGATTTCGAATCTAGGGTACGAGTTTAAATTATCTTTGCTAAAATTTACAAAAAAAAATGCCATCGGTTTGCCGCACTGATATCAGAATCTATCTTATAACTCTTTCAAGTTTCTTAAATTTTGTTATTTATTCAATCCGAATTTAATATTACTTATTACCAAAAATGTAAACGTTCCATAACTTGCTGAAACGAAATATTTCACTTTAGTCTCATCCACACATATGTAAAGACTTCAAGTATACTGCTTTACAATAAAGTTTCAAAAATGTGTTAGAAATGTAAGCCAACTGTCGCGCTCTTTCCAGACACACGCTGACATATATTAGCGAATTTCTCTAGTACCCTTGACGCTGACCGACATCTGCATTCCCCCAGAAATGACTAACAAATGCATCTTTTGTAGTATCGTCCGGTACGCGTTGCAACACATAAGAGGTAAAGACCGTACTAAAATATTATTTATTTTAAAATGCATCAGAAGTAAATTTATTTCTGATTGCATTCATCTTACGATATACAAATGGAAATAAACGTTAATTTGACTAAACGCATTACAAAATATTTTTATAAATCAAAAACATATTTAGAAATTGGCGAGTACGTCGCCGGTCTTATAAATATTTATGTTAGTATAAATTCAGAAAAAAACAAAGCAAGTTAGTTAGGTCAATGCCATTTTATTACTTTTCTATAAAACAAATAAAACCAACTAAAATGTTTGCATTAAAGGCTTATACTGTTTCTGAAAAATATTACAATATTGTTTTGTTCTTAATATTTTCCATTAAAACTTTAATATATTACACAAATCCAAAGATATAAGGAGTTCTTATTATTAAAGTTAAACATTGTTGAAATTCAGAAATGTACAATGAGGTTGATTAAAAGTTTATCAAAAATATTTTCCCCTAAATCTTTTAAGGTAAATATTTAAAATCAAAGTATTAAAGATATTATTACAAAATCGATAATTTAAGTTCCCATAGAGGTTGTGGTTGTGGCTTACAATATGGTTTTTAGATTTTTTTTAGTTTCCTAGAACTTCAAGGAACAAATAATAAAAAACAAAAAATCTGGAAACATTAAATTGTATTTTAAGGAGGTTGTGAACAAATAAGATTTCAGTACTAAAAGAGTTCAAAAATAGTTAAACGTTTTAAAATTAATATTGTCCCACACTTATAGGATAATATTCAATAAAAATATAAACTTTTAAAATGTTGTAGCTGTTTTCAGGAACTAGTATTATATGGCTTCATAAAGAAATTGAAGAATGTTCTTTGACTCTAATTTAAAAAATTTCGATTAAAACAGAACTAAATTTATTTTAAAACTAAAAACCCCTTTAAACTTACAAAGGCTTATGGTAATCCAAACCCCACGGCATTTTTCAAGCCAAACTCCATATGTGTTTTGAATTCTTCATATGTTTTGTGACATATTGGTAGATAAAGCTCAAGTGAACAAGTGTTCGCTTTTGGGAATAAATTATCTTTAAACTCCAAAAATTTGATCGAAGGATTGGGAGGAAATCCAATTGGAGGTACGCGATCCGCTCCGGTTGCAAAAATTAAAAGATCTTCTAATGTTATAGTAAGAAGCGTTTCATCTTCCAGTTTTATAACTGAAGATCCTTGATCTACTTCTTCGACATAATCTCGCCAATATGCTATAACATTTCTTTCAATTTGAATCTTGTTCCCTGAAGTACTACCAGTTGTATGTTCATCTGTGTAACAGATGTCAAAAAACAATTCATCTAAAAACATGTCGCATGAAAGTTTCTTCGGAGTATCTTCCTCAACCATTATTGCTTTGAATGTGCTTGGGTACATCTTCATAGACTCAAGTACCCCAAGAGTTTCTAGGCCTTTTTTGAATCTTTCAAAGCACGTGGTTAATCTTCCAATGAGGTAATAATGAGTTATATCATCAACAATTTTGTTCTTATCCTTTAAATGTAACACTGCTGTATACGTTCCTGACATTATTCGGATGTCTTCGACTTTCTCTGCAGCAGCTTGCAAATCTTGTAAGGATTTTGCATTAGCAATACTTTGTAGCCTAGATCTTACATCATAATCCATTACGTCAGTGATTTCAGGCTTCAAATTTTCAGTTCCATATACTAGGCTGTTAAATAACAATTCTGAGAAACACGCAGGTGCTGGTCCTCCATGCACTACAGACATTGCGATTACTCTTCCAGAATCGAAGTAGAGGTCATCAGCTTGAGCTTTTTTATTTAAAACTAAATACTTCTTGTTTACTGGTCCCTCGAATACAGATGAAGATAAAACCTCTTTTAGAAAAAGGCGGAGAAACTCTCTTTTTGGGCCTCCTAGGTCAACTGCGCCTTCTGAAATTTTTCTATCATCAGTAAATCTAACTGATATCTTGTACTCAGGAGAAAAATTAGGTTTATGTAGCCCTCGAAGACCATGCAGCAAGACTTCTCTTCTGTTAATGTTGAACCTTGAAATTTTATCTTCATTAACTTTTAAAGAAAGAGCTGTCGGTATTTCTTTTGCTGGTTTTTGAGATAGCACTTCGATATTTTCTTCGTTTAGATTATTTTCTGTCAAGTCTATTATATTAGTAGCCATTTCCAGATTATAATGGTCCTCTCCGTCAGATTCATCATACAATAGAGACAGATAGTCCCCGTAGACTTCTAAATCTAGATGGCCACTTTCGGCGAGACTGGACAATTCCAAGCCACTAGTTTCATTTAAATTTATTCTACTTGTAACTGTAGAAATATCTTTAAATAAAACGGGGAGAAAAAATCATTATGGTATTCTTTTTATAGCTACACAACAAAGGTGACCATGCTACTAACCTAAATCTCTTGGAGTTGAAATTATCTCGCTAGATATATCATCCGTTGAAGTTGTCTCACTAGATTTCACATCAACTCTTAAAGTTGAAACTGTATCACAAGATTTGTTATCACCTCCTGGAGTTGAAACAGGCTCGCTAGACTTGTCATCATCAAAGAAAGAAGGGAGTTCTATTTCTTCATCCGAAACATAACGTTTCTTTTTTAGTGGATGTTCACAATCGTCATCATTCATTTCGCGAAGTTTTCTTCCTGGTCTTAAGTAGATAGCCATTTTTAATGGCCAAACAGTACTTATCAAAGATCCATTTAATGTTGATTTTTGACCCATAGCTGGATTAATCAGACCAGTACCGCAGGGTTTTAGAAGTTCCTACCTTGAAAAAAAAAATTAAAACATCTGAAACTGATTTCCTTATTATTTATCTATCAGTTGCCCTAAAAACTATGTATTTGGTTATTTTTTTCTAAATGAATTTATTTTGAAAATATTTCAGTTGCTAAATAGCTTACTTATCATCACTTTTGAGAAAATTTGGGAATTCCGAGATCATGTGTTCTAGAATCTGATCTTCATTCCATTCTTTTTGAAATTGCATAAAGCTGATAACTAATCCTTTGGCATTAAATGATACTTTGGTTTTACCACGGACAGTATTTTTCCAATTTGGTTCTGGGAGAAGAATTACTTCTCTTGAAAAGATTGGAAAACGTTCAGTCTTCTGGTTTTTCCTTAAGAATTTTTTTAAAAAAAGTTAAACAGTAAGACCACAGTTTAAAATAACATTAAAATACCCTCTTTTTGAGGAATAACGTTTAGACACATTAGCTCCCACATGGAAAACTGGAGGATGAGGAAAACTTTGTCTTGTTCTAGTTGAGGATGGGCGCAAGTTCATATAATTTCCTGGAGAAGGTGTGCTTTCAGATACTCCAGTAGGTGTTCCCAAATTACTAGCATTTAATTGCATTTTTCTTGGCCTAAATAGGCGAGTCATTTCCATTTCTTCTAAACCCTGGTTTGGAACACTTGTGACGGTATTACTTGACAAAGGATCTGCATTGGAATTTGTTGGTCTACAATTTCCTCTAGTTTGGGACACAGCTGCCTTTATCGTTTCGAGATGGTTAGAATTGCGTAAGACATTTACTATTGTCCCTAATACATTCGTCGCTAACTCTTCTTTCGACATTATGCCTTAAATAAAACTAAACTTAATTGAAACATCCGCAAACTAAAAAATCACAATATCGAGCGTTAAGCCGCCAGAATTCCCAAAGCTGGCAATAGCTAAAATTGTATGATGATGTAGATCACGCGACGAAACGAAATTATTTTCTCGACTGAAAGTAAGTGTCAGCTCCTATTTTTAAGGTTAGGATCAAACAAGTTGAGCAAGTAGCTATTCGAACTTAAAGCAGGTACCGTTCTTTTGATTAGCCTTTCGTAATCACGTGCTCAATCAACACCTCGCTTGGTTTTGCTCTTCGGCAATCACGTTTTTGTCGACTTTGACCTAAAGCAACGATAACCATCTTCGGTACCAACGACTATACAGGGTGTCCACTAAAAAATTAACCAGGGTGAATATCTCAAAATCTGTTTTAGGTACGAATTTGAAATTTTCAGGTCGTATAGAACGTGTAGGGGGAACACCTACAATGAAAAGGTCGATGACCTTGAACCATGTCTTCAAGGTCATCCAAAAATTATCTCGCGAACCGTAAGTGTTAGAAAGTTGGTTCCAATTAGAAAGGTATTCCACGTCACGTATTATGTCTAAATAGCTTGGACCCGATCGGATTTTACCAAAAGGAAGTCGAGAAATGTTTTACAAAAATCACAAAGGTCGTAAAACGGAAAATTGCAAGAAAGCGCTATTAACTCGAAAACAAGTCGTGTTACATTATTGAAATTTCCTATACGAACTCATCATGGTGGGAGTCTTTAAAGTTTGTAAAATTGGATGACCTTGAAAACGCGGTTTAAGGTCGTGAAAAAATTATCTCGCGATCCATTGGGTTTAGAAACCAGGCTTCAATTAGAAAAATGCGTATCACCACATTCTCATCCAAGTAGCTTTGAACCATGTCTTCAAGGACATTCTATAATGACCTTGAGAAATAACTTATAATAATGTAACACGAATTGTTTTCGAGGTATTAGCGCTATTTTTCAATTTTCCCTTTTACGGCCTTTGTGATTTTAGTAACAATTTTCTCGACTTCCTATTGGTCAAATCCGATCGGGTCCAAGCTAGTTAGACCTAAAACGTGACGTGGAATACCTTTCTAATTGGAACCAACTTTCTAACACTTACGGGTATCGAGATAATTATTGGACGACCTTGAAGACATAGTTCAAGGTCATCAACATTTTCATAGTAGGTGTTCCCCCTACACACTCTATGTGACCTGGAAATTTCAAATTCGTACCTAAAACAGATTTTGAGATATTCACCCTGGTTCATTTTTTAGTGGACACCCTGTATATATACTTCCCTACATAAGCTGGCGTGTTCAAGCACTGCCTCCGTTATTATCATATAATAATTATAATAACGGAGGCAGTGGTTCAAGCGTTCAACTTGCCGCCAGACGCTGTTCAAAATTCTCCCCGCCCTTCAGCAGTCCTTTTTGTGGCATACCCTCCCACGCCCAATTATTTGTTGCCAGATATTTGGCGAGAGTTAAAAGTGCTCTAGGCTATTAAGAAATCAGTCCTGTTAGAAAGAACGTGTATCGAATCGACGTGTATGGTCTATCACTTGACGGGCATTTATCCGTTATTATCGGTTATTATCGACTCGCGTTGTAAAAGTGAAGGCAAGGAGGATAATAACCTCCTTGGTGAAGGACGCGGTTTATCTTATTTTACTTTTTTCTACTTCAATTTTTAAATGTGATGAATCCACAAATAATGTAATCATTGTTCAGTAATATTTACCCGTTTAAAATTAAGGAAACAGACTCAATTCTTTTGAATAGTTTAACTAAAGTTTGATTGTTTGGATTGTTTTATGCATAGAAATCTCATAGGTAACTAGACTGCTGCCGTATAACTGGCCATAGCCGGCTATGAACTGGAAAATGTATCAAAGGCCGTGGCAGACGATAGCTAGATCTCAGCCAATCAGAGCTCAAAGAGTGGTTCTACCAAGAGTTTAACGTCATCAGAGAGAATGACGTCATCTAGCTCCTTATTATTTTTTCACAAGCGGAACAACTCTACGGCCTCTCATTGGTTGAAGGTTCCAAACGAACTGGCGACAAGCTTGACCGTAGGTGGCAGCATTCTAGTTACGTATGAGATTTCTATGGTTTTATGCATGTTATTTAGTGTTATTGATTATTGATTAATTTATTGATGCCATACACAGAGTAATACACATACACGAGTAATTACATCACCCTAATCCACATGAGCGAAAAGCTCGTGCGTGGAATGGGATTCTAAATAAATTAACAAGTTTTACCTTTTGAAACGGCAGAAACTATATTTGTAACATAAAAAGAGAACAATTTAACGAATTTCAATAAATTAACATCACGATAATTAATTTAACATTAGTACTAAAATATTATAATACAATTACATTTATACATTAATCAAAAGATAAGGAATAGAGTCTATCATATCCATATTCAATCAACCATTGACATATTTTTTTTAAATATGGATATATTCACAGTTTTTTTAATATCAGAATTCAATATATTATATAACTTAGGTCCTAAATAAAGGATATATTTTTGTCCAATTGATTTAGTCATTTTGTCTATAGCTAAATTATCACTCCCAATAAAACGGGTGTTATACATATTAGGTGGTTTTAATGTTTCTCTAATTTTATATGTATATAAAAGTATAGATTTAGCGTACAACTGCCTAACGGAAAAAACAGTAAAATTATTATACAAATTTAATCGATGTTCATATCTGTCTTTTTTAAGCAAATTCTAATTATATTTCTTTGTAATACCTCTAATGGTGTTTGTTAAAGGCTTCTTGTTATAAGTGTTGCCAAGTTACAATACAGAATTGATAGCCTTTAAAATAGTGACTTTCTGCTGTAATAGTTTTCAAAAGCGTATTTCAATTTCATATACCCATCTTTAATGGAATAAGATATTTTTCCCTACATTTGTAGATGTAACATTTTGAAAAAACTTACTTTTCTATTAAATAAATTAAATTTTATGTTCACTATATACTATACCCACTCTTTTTGTGTTTTAAAGACCCCAAGAACAATTATGAAACCTTTTCAGTTCAGTTAAGTGGTGAAGAAAATAATAAAAATAAAAATGTATAGTTAATATTTTGAATTATGCATTTATGTGGCCAGGGAAAGGGGCACCAAAATCTTTAAAGTCCAATTGCACGGTCTCCTGTTTTCTGGATGGATCCTCCTTATAGCAAATAATATAGCAAAATAATTTCCGTTTTGACTTAATTTATAGCATTATAAACGTCACAGATGCCAGTTAATTTGGTAGGCTCGAATTTTATTCAGATTTAATCCTTGTCACTAATGAACTCATTTAGGCTACGGCAGCGACCACTGTTGAATTATAAGTGTAGATGGGGTAGAGATAGTTTCTTCCCCTGTATTGAGCTCCTGTATCCATACAGACTTGGAAATAGTGATATTTGTAATGGGGCCCTACGGGCTCCCAACCCCCCTTAACAGAAATTTCCATGATATTTGTAATAAATATTTTTTATTTAATTTGGAGGCCCCGGTGATTTATTTTAAGATCCCAGGATTTTTTTAAGAGCCATTGGCCCCAGGATTCCCGCTATTTTCAAGTCTGTATCCATATATTTTATTCAACACCAAAGCCTTTTATATTCTCAATAGGCCTTTTCAAAAAATGTTCGTACGCGTCTCAAATGTTTTTTTTCGACGTCAAACACGGCCAATTTCACAAAAAGATATTATGAAGTTATCGGTATTTCCATATTTCACAGCCAAATGTCTTCCGAGCTATAATTATTGTTAATGAGTTTATGAAGTTTTTTTTAGTAAACGTCATTTAAAAATAGTTATTATCTTTTATTGTGTAATTTGAATATTTTACGATTAAACATTAATTTATTAATCGATGAATAACCGCATAACTTTTTATAGCTGTCGTCGAATCTCGAAGGTTAATTTACTCTTTGTTAAAATAAGCTGCAAGCATCGATAATTAAGAGTAAAACACAAGGATAATAAATACTAAAGTTGATGTAAATCGTTCTTGCAAAACGTTTTCTTTCCCACACCCTGGATTCAAACCGTTTATGGAGAGATCTATTTAGTTCCATCATGAGACCGGCGCCACCTATAAAGTCCTAAAACCAATACTTTTCGTTTGGAAACAGCGTGGGAAATAAGCGAGGAATAAGGCGGTGGCAGTGGGCAAATGACCAGTTTAAAAATTGCGCGGACCAGTTTATTAATTAAATCGGAGGGGGGTTAATGGTCCACTGGACCACTTAATTAATTCGAGGTTTTTTATTATTTTTGTGATTTTTTTGTAATTAATAATATAGTAGAAAGTTATAAACGATATTTTACGTTTAATTTAGATAGTTTGTACACTCCAATTCAATTACCCTATTAAAAACGATTAAAAGTTTAAACACCCTATTCTAATGTAGCAGACGACGTGTACTGGTCATGGTCCAGTTTAATTATTCTAGGCCAGAGGGGTCACTGGTCACATGTCCACATTCAAAAAAATCCTTATTTCCCAAATTCCCACCCTGTTTGGAAATATGGTTTCTCTCAACCATCTAAGCGGGACTAAGGATAAAATAAGGGGTTAAGGGTGGGTATTTATTGTTCATTCAAATAGGAAAAATTTCGCTTTCTATGCTACGAAAAACTTGGCAATAGCCGCAGTATTACTGAGTTTTATTCACCGACGAATAGTCGCATAAATAAAAGAATATCCTAACCGGTTATTTTAGATTTTTTAAATTTTAGTGCAGTTGGTAAAACCATAAAAATCTCATAGCCTACGACCGAGGGGTAAGACACTAATGCTTTTTGTGTGCACCGGGAGTTCGAACTCTGCAGAGTTCACGAAAGTTCTTTTGAGTTCCGCGGGAGTTCTTGAGAGTTCGCGGGAGTTCTTGAGAGTTCGAGGGAGATTTTTTGAGTTCGAGGAGAGTTCTCTAGAGTTCAGGGGAGTTCACAAGAGTTCAGGGGAGTTCATAAGAGTTCCAATACCAAATGTACACCAGAGTTCTTGAGTGCCTTACCCCTCACCTACGGCCGAGTTTTTAGCCAGTTCGTTTTGAACCTTCAGCCAATGAGAGGCCGTAGAGTGTTTCCGCTTATGAAAAAAATCCAATTTGGGTAAGAGGTGTATAGGTGAGCCTAATTAAAGAAAATGGACTCGCGTCAGACTGACACTGAAACGGAAATAACAGTTGATTTATTATCAAGATTCATCATACACTTTTAGCTTAAAGTATTTTGACAGAAAGATTAATGGAATATTAAATCATAAGTGGAAACTATAGTTTTACAATGGTCGTTTTTAAGGATCAGTAATTAAAAACCATAATTCTCTAAAAGATGTAACTCAATGGACGCTATTCCTATTTCCACTGAGCGGCGGATTTTGTTAGCTGATGAAGGGAATTGGGAAGCCTACAGAGTGTCATGTCCCTATTGAAAAACTAGACTGCCATACCTTTTTAATGTAAAACAACAAAACATTTCTGGTAGCCCTGTTAATGTATCGTCTGCTTCTTCAATGTCCTTCATCAGCTTCCAAAACCCGCCGCTTGGAGTAAATAGGAATAACGTCCATTTAAATTACATTCTTAGAAAGCAAATCATTTTTATTCCGTCATCCGATTTACAATATCAACCACTTCTATATATAGGTTGATCCCATGGTTTCCGTCATCATGAAATGGATTAATATTCTGTAGCTCTATTAAATTATTCGGCACAAATTGAATTTCCGGTACTACAACATTATTATCTGATTCAATTGGATTGTTCAGAGTACCTTCAACCCCGTAAACAATTGGATCTTGTACGAAAGAAACATTTTCACATGATTCACGATAAAGGTCGAGCCTATTTCTGAACCACAACATTATTGGTGAATTCCCACTTTCGGTACGTAGTATATGATGGTTAAATTGGTTTCTCATAGTCTGTAACGATCGGTTGATTCTTGGCATGAAAATAAAATGTAGAGCGTATAAATGATTTTCGTTAGTTGAATCTAGTAATCCATTTTCCTCCATGAAAATAAAAATTGCTTTGAAATATGATGACACTAATCGGTTACTTTCGGCCCATAATCGTTCTATTCGTTGGTTATGGACCGATAAACCAGTTATGAAACTACCTCGGCTAACACCTCGCCGTGATAGCATATAACGTGCCACATCTACATTTTCAACTCCTTTATCTCCACGAACACGAGATGGCAAACCATAGTTTTCTACTCCATTGCGAAATAAATCCAAAACAGAAGCTGCGCGGTTATTTGACAAGCACTCTATGTAGATAATAAGGCGACTAAATCCATCGATGCATCCGTGCACAACAAATCGCCATTGTATCAGTTTGTGATTGCTATCAATGTGCCTGAAAATGATATTTATATTAATAAAACAATAATAATGATAAGTGATCGATCCAAAGTTTCCAAAAAAAACACAAATTTTTTCCCAATATATTATAAGTATATAATTATTATTTTATTACAGCCGTGAGTGAACAGAGAAAGTAACAGCTAGAGAATTGTCGTTACGCGACTGAGCCACATTTGAAATTTTCTACGAAATAACTAAAATAGAACCATGGACACTGTATCTCTAAAGAGACCGGCGAAGCCACAGCTTCCACTGTTCAAAATGACTAACCTCTCTCATAGTCCTGGGCAGAAATTCGGGATGTGAAGGTCGAATATTGTCAAGAGATGAAAACAAAACTAGCGGTAGAAAGGCAGCATACATATGGACACTGCCATGGTTTCGTTCGATTTAGACTTCAATATTATTTGTTATTTTACTATTATTATTAACGTGAAATTGCGGGTAGAAATCTCGCTTGACCGTAATAAAGAACAGAGAAAAAAGTTAGAATATTAACTCTGTTCAAGTCTGTTGGAATCGGGAAAACTTTAAAAAATATTTTTTCTTCTCGAGGCCCAAAATTTACTTAGAAAAATTTAAAATAATACTTCCAAATTTACCAAACCGCCTGCCTACGAAATGACCTTGATTGCCCAAAGTGCCGGTACGGTCGACTATTTTCACTAAAACAAAGTAGGCCGCAAACGGACAGTGGGTGGGGGATCAAACACAAAACCCCGTTATATCTAAATAAGAACCAAATTTTAAAAGTTTCTAAGTATTAACATACGCGTCCGCTTAATTTCTAATTTCCAATAGTGCTGGTGGTTCTGTGGGAGAACTCCCGCCTGTCATTCAGGAGAGCTCGGGTTCGATTCCCGCCCGATGCTTTCGTAAATTCATAGTAAGACGTATATAGTGAATATTTGTCTATTGAGACGTTAACCGTAACCCTTAGCTTTGGCGCTGGTATCGCGTTTCCACAGACAGACACGGTGGTGACCTTGAACAAACGGATATCCTGTACTAGTTTTTTAAACACTCAACTCAGAAAAAAAAACTATTTTAATTTGGGGGGTTGCATTCGATTTAAAAAAACGAAATGTTAGTTTCTCTGTACGACTTCACTCATGGGTTTTGGTCATTGGTCATGGGCATAAAACCACCATATAAGGAACAAAAAGACTTACCAAAGTGCATTTGCACAATGGACATTGTACACCCGACGTTGAATGGCTTCCCGTCTTCTTAGAGCACGCCCAACTGGATCTAATAATCGAAGTCTTTGCCTAACTCGCTCTCTAGGTGTCCTGATTCCTATAGCTTTAAGTCCACCGATTATGTACGTTTCACCAACATTATGAGTTTCTCTTAAGAGTGTTGAAATATGTTCATCTAAAGATTCATCTGAAATACTGTTATCTTCTTCATATTCAACGTATAGTCTGTGACGTTGCAATCCACGACTACTTATTCCTAGTGTATCAGCTGTTTGAACCCAATTCATGTTAAGATTTCTTCGACAAAATTGGATCTGTTCATGAGTCACATCACTCCTAGGGCGGCCCACATTGCCTAGCCTCATAACTGGAGCACTGAATGGAACATTTTCAGGTGGAGTCATGTCAGCTACTCGATCAATTATAAATACTTGCACAGAGGATATATGATGGTATACTATATTCATCATATTAAAAAGTTCATCTTCAATCAGGTGCTCTCCAAGCCCTCTGTCCTCAAACATTTCAAGGCTTAGTATTATAGATCCGAAAATATCACGATGTCCTTCTAGGCGCCTCTGATAAACCTCCAGGGCATTTAAGTCACATGAATATATATTTTCGTGCATTGCCGTAAGAAAATTCAGGAGCTCATTTAAATAAATAACTGTGTCATCGCAAGTTGTTTTTTCCACAGTTAGAAAAAAAAAACATAAAAAAAACTTTGTTTACACTGCAAAGCATTGCTAAGAACACGTCTTTTAAGTCTGAGATTTGAGTACAATTTAAGGAAAATTTACTCCAAGATCTGTCTCCACGAGTGCATGTTAATATATATATATATATATATATATATATATATATATATATATATATATATTGAGTAAAGTAGCACTCGCGCCGAAAAAATCGGGGTGGCTTAAAACAATTGAATTAGAGTCAATCAGATAAATTTTAAGACACTTTCAAAGAATTATTAATGATAATATAAGAACCAACTGAACTCGCCGAGTTTCGTGACAGGGCCAGAGCTCCTGCACGTGTTTATTCCTCGTTTGTCTTCAAAGTAGTGTTCAGTGGAACCTTAAGGCAGTGGGGCAAACCGATGGCATTTTTTTTGTAAATATTAGGGATGATATAATATTTAAAAAAGCATGTGCCTCAGGCCCTATCGACCAGGCGACGCGAGGGAAAACAGAGCGACCCCAAACGAAACCTTGGGCGCTTCCAATCATCCCTTAAAAATATATTATCGGAGTTTTAAATTTATGTTATCGACGCCTCTTAAAATCGTTAAGAAATCGGGCGTGGCAGTGGGAGAATGACCAGTTTCAAACTTTTCCGGACCAATTTATTAATATAATCGAAGGGGGTTAGTGGCTTATCTGCCCCTTAGTTTATCTGATCAGGTATGATCCTGTTTCTTTATCTGAATTATCTATCTGAACAGTTACCGATTTTTAAAACAGATACAATTTAAAAAACAGATACCAATCGAATGACGTAAAATTGTTCAGATAAGCACTAACTGGTAACTGTTATCTGTAGATTGTTAAAAAAAAATCGATAATCTGCAGACTGATCGGATACAGAATATTGCAGTTTATCTGTTTTGTGCTAGAAGCGCTAGGGGCGTGGTAAACCATGGCAAAAATCGCTCTAGTTACTTTCTGATTTCTATGATCATCCCACTCTAATTTTTAGTATATTTTGTTTTGTTTTAAGAGGATACCGAAATCGGTAAATAACTTGCTTTCTACTTGAGAAAAGTCTGAAAATTATTTTCTAAAATTTTTCCCGATTAAACTCAAGTATGAATTATTTTAAAACTTTGCCCAAAACTGGGTTTAGCAGACGACAAAGGTTTCGCCACGGTCCCACGGAGGTCAGATATTCTAACTTCCAATCAGAAAGTAGTGCTTTGTAAACATAATCGAGTTTGAAAAAATTGTAAAAGCTTCAGCTCAAAGTTTCATCCTAGAAGAATTGAACTCCAAATGTGGTCGGATATTTTCTCACACATAGTTGACAGGTCAAATTACGATTTTAAAATTAAATTGTTGGGTTTGAGTTTGTACCTTGACAAAAATATATTTATAGTTGGGGAGATGATGCAAAACAGGGCCACGTTCCATCAAAGTGCCCCATCCCAAAATATAGGGTTATGTTATGTTATAGTTCTATTCAGTAATAATATAATTTAATATTGAAAGTTTTTAAAATTGAAGTTACTATAATATTGTTAAAGGTTTAAAGGGGCCCACTGTGCAGCTTAATCATGGGGCCCACCTGCCATTGGACAGACCTAGTCTATGGCCAGTCCAACCACTGCTAGGACACGGGGAGCCGTGAGAGAAAGACTTGAAATCATCTCGATCTTGATATTCACCTTAATTTTAAATAAATACATCCTTGATCTTGACAACGTCATCCTCGTATTTATTCTTGAATTTAAAGATTTTCCATTTATTACAGATAGATATTAATGTTCTAGTATTTGACTGGCAGCGCTGCATTGTTTGTTTACTCTTAAATGTTAGTGCGTTCTTCACGAGTCCTACAGTATTACATTTTATATTAAGCATTGAAAAAGGAGACAACGCAACAATATCAAAATACTAATTAATATCTGAGTCGGAGAAAATAGGATCATCAATTTTATTTACAAAGCGTAATAATATAGGAATATATATATATATATATATATATATATATATATATATATATATATAATATAGTAAAAGCTAATTTATTATTATTATTAATTTTTCTATAAAATCTAAAAAATATTTTATGAATCTTATAAATTGAATAACATAACATTCGGTGTATATAGGGAGCTAACAGTTTACGTCACACGACGTCACCCATGCTTTTTCCTATTGAAAAAAATTCTACCCAACATGGCGGCCACAGTCAAAGCTACGGAGTGTTAGTTCCCTATACTTTGAAGTTTGTTAAGTTTGAATATTGTCATAAAAAACCTCCAATTGTACCAATTGTTAATAAACATAATATATTTTGTAAAAAAAGCTCAAATACAGCGGTGCTCGATGACAAGTGGGCCATATTGGCTCCCATGGAATGCCCCTTCCTCTTAAACATAAGAGAACGTGTTCCACATGGTGGCCCCCTGATCTGACAACCAATATTTCTAAACCCAGTCCGCCACTGCCAAAATATATTATATCTGCACATTTTACAAATCAGAACTATTAAAAACTCTTTTATAAAGGGCCCTTTTGAAATCCCGCGGGGGGCCCAAAATTGGTCGTTACGCCACTCAGTGGGGGCCTTGAATGCTGAGTTTCGATTAAATTAAAAAACAATTCCCGAAAAAAACGTTTGGGAATTAAACTATTGTAATAAAAGCGAATAATCAGGAAATTCCTTATTTGTGTTTGAAATTGGCGCCACGAGAGTGCACGTGTACTTTCAAACATCTCTACACGAAACTTCAAAATATCTCCCCACGAAACTTCGAAATATCTCCACAACGAACGTATTTTTCCTACCCCCACCCAGAGATACGGAGAGAGGCACGGTGGGTGAAGGCCTCGGGTAAAGCTTACGCTGTCTCGTGGGGGTATGAAAAATACGCACGTTGTGGAGAGAAATTTTAAAACGTTACAGAGAGAAACTTTTCGAAGTTACAGAGAGAGATGTTTGAAAGTTCTCGTGGGGAGTAGTCATGCGCTCTCGGCGCGGCAAATTCGAAATTTAAAACGAAACATTAAAGTATTTCCCCACGAGACATAAAAATATTTCTCCACGAGACAAAATATATTTCCCCACGAGACAAAATATATTTCCCCACGAGACAAAATATATTTCCCCACGAGACAAAAAAATATTTCTCCACGAGACAAAATATATTTCCCCACGAGACAAAAAAATATTTCTCCACGAGACAAAATATATTTCCCCACGAGACAAAATATATTTCCCCACGAGACAAAAAAATATTTCTCCACGAGACAAAAAATATTTCTCCACGAGACAAAATATATTTCCCCACGAGACAAAATATATTTCCCCACGAGACAAAATATATTTCCCCACGAAACAAAATATATTTCCCCACGAGACAAAAAAATATTTCTCCACGAGACAAAATATATTTCCCCACGAGACAAAAAAATATTTCTCCACGAGACAAAATATATTTCCCCACGAGACAAAATATATTTCCCCACGAGACAAAATATATTTCCCCACGAGACAAAATATATTTCCCCACGAAACAAAATATATTTCCCCACGAGACAAAAAAATATTTCTCCACGAGACAAAATATATTTCCCCACGAGACAAAAAAATATTTCTCCACGAGACCAAATATATTTCTCCACGAGACCAAATATATTTCTCCACGAGACCAAATATATTTCTCCACGAGACAATAAAACATCTCCCCACGAGACAAAGACATCTCCCCACGAGACAAAGACATCTCCCCACGAGACTAAAACATCTCCCCACGAGACTAAAACATCTCCCCACGAGACTAAAACATCTCCCCACGAGACTAAGACATCTCCCCACGAGACTAAAACATCTCCCCACGAGACTTCGACATCTCCCCACAAGACTAAAACATCTCCCCACAAGACTAAAACATCTCCCCACGAGACTAAAACATCTCGCCACGAGACTTCGACATCTCCCCACGAGACTAAAACATCTCCCCACGAGACTAAAACATCTCCCCACGAGACTTCGACATCTCCCCACGAGACTTCGACATCTCCCCACGAGACTAAAACATCTCCCCACGAGACTAAAACATCTCCCCACGAGACTAAGACATCTCCCCACGAGAGAAAAGCATATCTCCACCAGACGGTTTATAATTTTGTCCCGTTTGGCGTGCCATAGCAAACAAGCACACGCGTAGCAGCTTTCTCGGCAGTTACAGAGTAGGGATGAAACGGCGTTGCGCTAAGACTTTACCCTCGCCGTATGCGTTATGAGAAATGCCTTTTTAAACTACAAATATGTCCGATAATATCTGAGTATACTTTTTTGTAATTTATATAGAAATGAGAACGATAACTGGATGTTTGCATATAAGATAAGAAAATAGAAGTTTTACCACACTATCAAATCTATTCTGATTTTCTTCTGTACAAGCTAATTTCCATACAAAAGCTGTACCTAGGTTCAAGCATTTTTTTCTTCAATATCGTTAACTAGCAGTGTTTTCGAAAATGTAAACTCGTCATAACGAATTTATTAATAACTTTCTTTTTAAAGGTAGGCTACATTTCGTTAACAAATTAAAAAACTAATGTCTAAATAAATTGAACATTTTTCGTAAGTTATCTCCTGGGGGAAAGGTGTAACGGATACTTAGAGCATACCATTTTTATAAAATGTATACAAGGTAGAACGTCCACAAACTTGGCTCTATGTGAGAAAATGATTTTGAAGCATATTTTTTAATATTTTTATTTTTGATAATTTGAATTTGATTTATGGGTTGGCGATCAAATTTATTATTACAACAATTTATTTACCAACAACGTATTTGTGCAATTGTAATCTACGATGCTTTTTGTACTTCACACTTTTAAATGATACTATTATTCAAAAAATGTTTTTGGGGATTTTTCTCAAGTTTCTTAATTGGGCTGAACTCAACTTTTCTTGCAACATCTTACACTCAAGGGTGAAATTCAAACAATGAATAAAAATGTAGTTTAAAAAATAATTTAATTCTAACATTGTCAACAAAGGATGTTAGCGTGTTATTCTTACGTCAAACATTTTTGGTTTAGAAAATAAAGAATAAGGATTCTAGCAAAAATGCAAAAAAGGAAACAATTATGCCCACATAGAAGATTTTAAAGACTGGTTCCAGAAAATCAATAATCATCGGTTTAGCTTTGTTGAAATCGTCTGCTGAAATTTCCAAGGCTTCTCTAACTTTCCAAGCGTCATGCCTTTCTTTGGGTTTTCCCTGAGCAGTGGCTACAAATCGCAAAATCCTGCAATTATTCAAACAATTAAAAAAATACCAATTAGTTATTGATAATTCACTTCTATTTAATAGTTATTTGATCTAGGAATCAGATCTAACTGTTCATTCAATGGAGAAACGAAAGATTTAACAGAATTTAAAAATTTCACCATAACAATTTTTAGACGTAATCTCGAATTCAGCTGCTTATTTTTAAAGCTATTAAATGATTCCTTAAACATCTAGTTATTAAACGGTTTTAAATAAATTCAGCGACAATTTAAGAATACACTTACGAGGAGTGTACCCGAGGTGTAAATCACCGATTTTGATGAAACTCGGGGGGTATGTAGACCTTGGGGTAACATGAGTTTTCACCAAGGGAAAAGTTACGCTGGGCTTCCGTTTTGCTATGGCAACCGAAATTTTTTTTGACAACTTAAAATGAAAAATCTACATTTAAAAAAGGATGGGAAAACTCAAAAAAATAAAAAAATTAAATTTTAACTAAAATGCTAAATTTAAACAATTTTGAGTGAAATTCATCAAGTTTGGGTACACTTAAACCAAATTTGGGTAAAATTGAGAAAAGTTCATTGAATTTGATAAATAAAGGAATATTGGCAAATTTTACCTAAATAGGGTATAGTCAAATATTTTTTTTGAAATCGACCAAAATTGGGTAAAATGACCTAAAATGTTTAAAATTGGATAAAATCGGATTTAACCAACTAATATCGTCTAAAATGGGGTAAAATGATAAAATTTGGGTAAAATAATCAAAATTCGTCCAAATGACAGAAATTGAGTAAAATTGTGTTAAAACAACTAATAAATCGGCTACAATTGGGTAAAATGATAAATTTTTGGGAAAAAAAACTAAATTTGGGTATAACGACCTAAAATGTTTAAAATTGGATTAAATCGTGTTAAACAACTAATATCTATAATTCATAGCATAGGTGACGTAGGCCTCATAGTTGGGCAAACCTCCGGAGAGCTGGAGGGCTCCATTGAAATTATCATTATGCCCTCCAGCTCTCCGGATGTTTGTCCATCTATGAGGCCTACGTCACCTATGCTATAAATTATAGATATTGTTAAAAGTTCAAACACCGATGTGTAAATTAGCTAATTTCACCATCTAAATGACGGAAAATGCCATTATAATGCTTGATAAAAAAATCAATGGCGTTTGACTTTTTAACAATATCTTCGTTTTGAGAGCTTAGGATTATACCAGGGGTGCTCAAACTGGTGATCTTGGTCAAATTGTAATCTCGACCTTGGAAAAGGCGATCTCGGCCTTCAAAATGTTGATCTTTGAGATCATAGATTTGTGCAAATCGAAAAATAATGACTCTTTTATGACCAATTTTGGTTAATAGTTTTATTGGCAGTTTACTAAAGGCGACATGATTTCATCGATCTATAACAATCATCGCTGTAAGAAAAGTTGCTCTTTTAAACAATGTATTCATTCGCGTTTTACCGCCAAAATCCATGAAAACGACGCCTTGTCAAAGCCGCCTAGATCTTTAGGTGTGTAATTTCATTTCAATAGGTGGGGAAGTTTCTGACAAAACACAAGTAAAATTTTTTTGCAAGTTGTAATTAACGAACTATAATATAGAAAACGTTGAAGTATGTTTTTTTCATAATTGGGGTATTTTGGATGTGAACGAAAGAGAGGTTTTTTAACGAAAAAATCTTTAAGTTATAGTAGTTTTCGTTATTAATTAGTGTTTACGAAATTACAACGAAATCGATAACCTTTTAGTTTCTACTTCACTTTATTTTGTAGGTTTTCTTCAGTTTACCTACTTTCGGTCCTTCATCACTTTTTGGTAGTTTGACAGATTTATTTTAGCCAATTTCAATTGATTTAAGACGATTCTAGTCGAAACTTATTTAATTTAAGTATTATCCAATTTCGTTCATTTCAATTAACTCAACGCGATTCTAGTCAAATTCATTTATTTAATCCCAATTCCGGTTGTTTAACCAAATTTCATTCATTTTATTCAATTTTAATCATTTTTAGCTACGTGTTTGGCTGTTTTACCCCGATATTAGTAGTTTTAACACAATTCTACCCAATTTTTGTCATTTGGGCGAATTCTGATTATTTTACCAAAATTTTATCATTTTACCCAATTTTATCCGATAGTAGTTGGATTAACACAATTTTATTCAATTTTATTATTTTTTGCCTGTTTTACTCAATTTTCTCAAATTATCCCCAAAATTTTATAATTTTACCGCACTTTAGACGATATTAGTTGTTTAACACGATTTAATCATATTTTAAACATTTTAGGTCATTATACCCAAATTTCGTTTTTTTACCCAAAAATTTATAATTTTACAAAACTGTAGCCGATATATTAGTTGTTTTAACACAATTTTACTCAATTTCTGTCATTTGGACAAATTTTGATTATTTTACCCAAATTTTATCATTTTACCCCATTTTAGACGATATTATAGTTGGTTAAATCTGATTTTATCCAATTTTAAACATTTTAGGTCATTTTACCCAATTTTGGTCAATTTAGCCAATTTTGGTTGATTTCAAAAAAAAAAATATTTGACTATACCCTATTTAGGTAAAATTTGCCAATATTCCTTTATTTATCAAATTCAATGAACTTTTCTCAATTTTACCCAAATTTGGTTTAAGTTTACCCAAAATTGATGAATTTCACCCAAAATTGTTTAAATTTAGCATTTTAGTTAAAATTTAAATTATTTATTTTTTTTTGAGTTTTCAAAATTTTTCACAGGGTACCCCTGTGAAACCGAGAAAATCCCATGCTTTTTCAAATGTAGATTTTTAAGTTGTCAAAAAAAATTTCGGTTGCCATAGCAAAACGGAAGCCCTGCGTTACTTTTCCCTTGGTGAAAATTCATGTTACCCCAAGGTCTACATACCCTCAGAGTTTAATCAAAATCGGTGATTTACACCTCGGGTACACTCCTCATTAGTTTAGTTAAACCAACAGTTTTGTTCTTTCCAAAGAAACTTACAGATAGTTAATCCTTTCAATTGTGTTTGAACTAAGATTCCTGTTCAGATATAAATGAACGGTTTCCCAACCGTATCCTTCCTTTCCGATGTACAGCGTCTTCGTTTCGTCTTTAGAACCAGCCTCGTAAATCAAGGCAAACTGTGGAATCACATTATCTGAACTAAGAAATACACCAGCCTTCCCGTTAAAAAATGTTTCTGATATTTCATTGAAGTCTTGTGCATATTCTCCATCAAGTTCAAGTCTTTTGTACAAATTGTCATAGTTCTGTTAATAGAACAAAATCATAATTAGTCAGTTGAATGCGGAGTTACGCCATATGTTTATTTCGGCTTGTAAAGCAATATATAAAAAATCTTTAATTCCAAATTTTTATATTTAACTAAGCCTCAAACTTTGTTGCTAGATAATAGCTACAGTAAAATATTTTGAAGAACTATTGATTTTTATTTAATTTCCCACCAAAGAATAAGATTCGTTTCTTTTTTCACCGCTGTGAAGCGATGTGATGTAGGTCCAACATAGAATCCCGGGAACCTCATAATTGGCTAAATCTCGAAAGAGTTTGTTTTGATTGGCTAACTATTCAGCCGCGCATAATTTCTGTCTAGGCAATGTCGTTTTCTTACATGGAGTGACTCTAATCTTGGTTTCGGTAAGTTAATTTCGAACTGGGCCGGACTCCAGATAGGTAGTTGCTGCTAACGCTCTTCAGAAGGGTAATAGAAAACGTGTTTAAATCGGGCTGGTTTTCTTTTATATCAGAAGATAATTGATAAAGAATTTTCGTGGACAGGTACGACGCCTCTGCTATGCTGTTGGTGACCACTAAAAGTCGGTATTCTTTTAGAAGGTTCGAAGAATCTGTTCACCAGATGATTTTATGCCCGTTTTGTATCGTCTGCAATAAGCCATATTTGCTAGTTCGTTTTAGCTGTTATGACGATCGGAAAGGACAGAAAGAAGATTGTCTAGGACAGCTTGCAGCTTTGGCCCAACCAGCAGAGCGTCATAAAGAGAATGGTCACCCGACGTTTCCCCAAAGTGTCGAAAATGACAAGAAATATCGTATATTGATGATTATTGCATTAATTTGATTGAAACGTTATTACGATTAAGTTTACGTTTTCATTTACAAAACTTTAAAGTTGGGCTAATTTAGATCTATTATTTTCCAATTTTGGTCAAGTTTGATCAAATTGACCAAAATAAGTACTTTGTTTTTCGAAAAATCGTGCAATTTATCTATACATTAATCCAATTTTACAAAACTTATAATTTTCCGTTAATTCCTATGAATTTTGATCGAAACTACTGTTTTTGATCAATATTGTTTCAATTTTATATTTTTTTTATATTTTGAAAAAGAATTATTTTAATCAATTTTGAAATTTTTTTTTCAATGTTTGTATTTTTTTTTTCTCACATTTTTTCCAATTTAAGCCATATCGGTTCATTTTCACCCATTTGGTTAAAATTGATCAAAATGTTATCAATTTTGATTTTTTCGTAAATTTTTATCAATTTTTTATAATTCTTCACAGGGGGACCCTTGGAAACGGTCAACATCCCATGTTATTTTCAAAAGGAAAATTTCCATTTCATGTTGTCAAAAACATTTTTCGTTGCCATGGCAAAACCGTTGCCAATTGAATAAATTCCCTTTAGGATTTTTCGAGTTACATGAAGGTCTACCAATCCCCCGAGTTTGAACGAAATCAGTGTGTAACACCTCGGGTCGTCTCCTTGTTAGCTGACTAAACATTTTAAAAATCCCTTTTCTTTAACCGAATTCATAACCTGTTTCTTATACGAGCTATAAAATCAGCCAGGTAATGGTATACGAAGCTTAACGTTGAGAAAAGTAGCTTTCTATTAATGTTTTTATTGTTTATTAATACAATATATTATTGTTATTTAACCCCAACTTTCTTGGTCAATTGGCAACGACCGCGCAGACCAAGCTATCTATCCCCAATAGCCGGGCTATGCAATTTCGGGGTTAATAGTCTGGTCCGCCTCGACTCTCCCCGATCGTTTATTCCCGGGGGTAAATAGCTTCAACCTTGCGATCGAAACTATTTAACCCTGTGTTGAAAAAGCCTAGAATATCAGGAGAAAATAGAAGTATCAGGCGTAAAAGGTTAATTTACCAATAAATTTTGTTGTAACTGTTTTGGTGGTAAATTGTTTTGGCCGCGCGTACTGTTCTATTTACCCCCGAAATTCGGGGCTTGGATTTTCAGCGGTAAATAGTATATATTATTGGTATTACGCAATGAGGTAGAACAAATAGAGATCCAAACAAATCTGGGATTCGCGGGACACGTTTTATTTGAATAGGATAATTAGGCTTAAGTTTCAACTTTATCCAATCGTGTTGGCGCCATCTGTTTCTATAAGCAGACAGTTTTGCAAAATATGTTAAGGTTTAGTTTTCCAATAACACGATAGATGGCGCCAACACGATTTGATTAAGTTCATATATTAGGCCTAACTCTCCAACTCAACAAATATTGTCCCGCGAAACGGTAGTTCCTGGAAGGCGGATTTGGATCTCTATTTATTCTACCTCATTGGTATTACGTTAATTTAGAACCAATTTCATCTCCATTTTATTATTGATTTTCTGTCCAATGATTGTGGTTTAACCTAGGAGTCGTATATAAAAGCTGAAATATCATATTAAAAAGGATTAATTTTAGATTACATTTTTTTTCTAGTCTGTTTTGTCGCGGTTTTATTTTTATTTTAAGAGACAATTAGGGTAGTCTATAAAGGTAGAAATGTTACGTAATTATTATTACCTTCAAACCGGAGACATATCACATTTCATTATAATTTTTATTTTTTTTAAACACATTAAAAGAGTTTGTCTATTAAGGTGGATATGTTTTGTTACGTATAATTTGTAGAAATTTCACTTTCCATGTTTTTTTAGATTGTGTTTCTGTGGGATAATCCTTTTATGGTAGGAAATACGGTAGTTAATTATGGTTATAATGTTCCAATGACAATCAAATAATTAGAGATGATGAAGTTTCGTCTCTTAAATGTAATAACTATCATAAGTTTCCATTCTAATAACAATTATAATAAGTTTTGACCTTTATAGAATTCCCCCAATTGTTTGCACAGATAATCACTGAAAATGAAAGCCACAACTTTCGGGGGTAATTAGCATGATCATCGAAACCGAGATATCAATTATTTTGGGGTGGAAATAGCCGACAACTTTCGACGTTACTATTTACTCCTGACTTTTGGGGCTTCGTTTTGGTTGGGGTTAAATTGATGATATTAACCCCCGAGCAGGCACGTCTTAAGACCTTTTGGGTCCCTGGGCTATATTATTTATATATACAGGGTGGAAGCCTCAGCCGTGGTTCAGCCTCGGTACTTCTCCTAGTACACCAGAGTGCTGCGGGTGAAATGCTTCTACAAGCGCTGCCTCGGCTATTTATTCCGTTATTTAATTATTTGTAGAAATTCTAGCTGAATTTTACTCGGTCTTTATTTTCATTTTCGGTTTTAAATCGTTGTCTGCTATTGCGGAAACCAAGTGCGTAACTTTGTTCTTACCAAAATTAGTTAACCGATAATTAAATAACGGATTAAATGGCCGAAGCGGCGCCTGTAAAAGTGTTCCACCCGCACCACTCTGGTGTACTAGGAGAAGTATAACATAGGCTTACTGAAAATAAGATTTTTACTGACATGAAGTCACTGTTAGGTGTTATAAATTGTTGGTACCGTATGATACGTGATGTGGCGATTAGTCAAATAACTTTAGACGTAACTAAAAGATACATAATATTAAATGAGCATAAATAATATTTAACCAACTAAACCTTTCCGGGGCCCCTAAACTGGCTGGGGGCCCTGGGCTGTAGCCCATTTAGCCCGTGCCTTAAGACGGCCCTGCCCCCGAGCACTTGAAGTGGGGGGTAAATAGCAACCACCACGCGAAACAAACTATATACCATCGAAATAGCGTAGCTCTGACTTTCAGGGGTAAATAGTCTAGCCCTAGTGGCCTTGGCTATTTACCCCCGAAAGTTACGGGTAAATAGCCATAATCCGAGACTCTATTATTTATCCTTTAAAGTTGGGGAAAATAGTCTGGGACTATTTACACCTTAAAGTTGGGGGTAAATCGACAATCCGAATTTTTTGGCCATACATCAAGGGTGGCCTATGTTTATTAGTTTACTGATATCGGCATATTTCCAAGAAAAGCCAGAGTTCCTACACAGTACTTATGAGCCCCAAAGGTTGAATAAGGTCTACTGTAGTAATATCTGGCTAATATAATATTATTTTAATATCTTTAGCGGATATCGGTTGAATTAACTGATTTTTCACTTACAAATCTGAACCGTTAACAAATTCGGATAAGACCAACAGATTAAATCTCTTAAGATAAAAGAAACGGCATCTTATATGAATATAACAAGAGTATGATAATCAAATACAGATATTCTATAACAAATAGAAATTAAATGAAATTTTTCTTACTTTATCAATATCGTGTTTGCTGGTTCTACGTAAGTATACCCATACTAAAACCGGACTTTTATTCAAGGGTAACGTATTTATAAAATAGCATTGCGTTTTATTTAAGGAATAACGTGTATTAAATAATTTTTAACCAAAATTGTTTCATAAGACAGAATTAAATAAATGCCATTTAAGTAGGTTTTCAGAACAACATTATGCGTTTAAATAAAACACAATTAAATATTATTATATAAGATATACATAAAAAACCGACAATCTTTATTTAACTCTGTCTGAAAAGATATAGCACAGACTATTTTTCTTTCATCTAGGGTTATTAAGTATCTCTTTTTAAACCGACTTCAAACTTAAATGGAATATAACCTGGAAAGTAATCTTCATGGCAGATCTCTTCAATTGATCAAATTTCCGCACCAAATACCTGAGGTTATATTCGCTTAAAGCAGATGCCTTTGCTATCTAATTAAGACTGTTTTAGAGGATTGACAATGTCCTCTGAGATATAGACAAGAAACAATTTCACACTTACGCCTACAGTAGCAAAGAATGATGTTGGAATAATTACGATGGGAATCATTTCAGGAGTGTTTAACAAATCTTCGATTGAATCGATGAATGAGGAACGGGCAATCATGAGGTCGCTTTTCAAATTTCCAGTGTAGGCGTACGTTAGAACCAACGATGCCAAAAGCCAAGAACCAATGACTATTCTTGCCGACGCTTCTTTGTCAGAAGTAGCTTCGCCTTTGTAATTGCACAACGAAAATCATTTATTTATTATTAGTTTAGCCAAACCATAAGCAATGTTTAACTAGCAACTCTCAACAGATTTTTAGTCTACCCTGACTACTCAATATATTAAGAAGTTAGCGGCTGGTCAGTCTCTTTACTGACAATTATTTTTGCTTAAAGGTAATTTTAATAAGAATTTTTCCATACATATTTTCTCGACAAATAGATCGTCTATCAGTTTTTGACGCTTCTAGTGGGTGTTCAAATTTCTACCGGTCGGTTGGCCACTGTGAAAGATAACGAAAACTAGGCCAAGGTTAGTGTCTATTTTGTCTTTAAAACCCAAAAATATTATCAGCTATTAAAGTTAGTTAGGTGATGTTATGTGTTAATGTGCTAGTTCTCAACTTCGACCTCGCACTAAGGTTCTGGTAATAAAATTTTAATTTTTCTTTAATAAACATACGTTTGATTATATTTATTACGCGCACATCGGAGCATTATATGCACTGAAAGAAAAATGTACTGTCACAATTACAGAAATTTAGTGGAAACCCCTAGAGAAATAGGCCTGGACAAGGATAAGTAAATTATAGATCTATTTTATAGATAATCAGAGTTATAGATAAGGCTCCATGATTCCCTTATCCATAACCACATTTTTTTATAGATACCAAAATTATAGAGCGATTTTTATAGAGCCACCGAATTATAGATACTTAACCTCGCTTTTTTTTGCCTCCGGCGTTTTTACGAAGCCTCGCTTACCACCCGTCGTTTATGGATAATAACAATGACCATTCAAGCCGCTGACTTCTGCGCACCAGGGTCCCCCCTCTTTTTTTCCCGACAATAGCAAGTCAAGAATGTTGCTCGCTCGCTCTTTTTTCCGTAGGAATAAGCCTCTTTCACGACGCGCGTTCAATTGCCTAATATTAGTTGAATAACAAGACATATATTTTTTTCATTTTTTATTTTAATTTTGATAATACACCAGATTTGGTAACTGCGTAATACACAAGAAGAACAAGTTATACGCTTGAGGGCAGATGTCAGGTTACGCCTCTCAATTAGATTAGTATAATCGCTTATAATGTTAAACGGACTCGAATAACAACCAAATTTACGCATTACGTCCTGAAATATATCAGAATCTCCTTGACCGAAATGGATCTCTTCAAAATCTTCGCTGTCAGGGTAGCCTGCGACTCGCTGGACGTGAAGTTTGAGAACTTCGAACATGGCTTCAATACAAGGCCTCTCCTTTTCAATTTCAGTCAAATGTTTGTCGACGGCGTGGATACATAAATTTAAAGCTAGGATACCCGCTTCGCCAAGTTAGAATTCCTTTTTTTCCCCGAAACTTTTATACGCCAAAAGAGTAACGTTTCCTTTATTAGCTAAAAGTTCAAAAGTACGACCCCCAATTTTGGCAAGCTCGAGACTAAATTTATTTTTTTCAACTTCTCTGGTATGTGATTCAATGAGATACCATTTTTGATACATCTTATTAAAAGCTACAGGCGGGAGGCATATCGAGGATTGGAAAGTAACGTCGTTGAAAAAGAATATTTCCAGGTCCTCACCTTTTAAGCCAATTGATAGACACGAATTTTTTCCTAAACGCCAGCAAAAATTGATTTTCCGCTGAAAGTTTGCATCTTATTTTCTGTTACCCAAATCGTAAGACATCTTAACGCTTCGAAACCCGAATACGAAATGACGCCAATCCGGGAGCTCCCCCGGTATTAATATCCCTCGGATGACTCATGCACCCCGGGGAAAAAATATATCACGCCCGGACAAGATTTCTTTTATTATCCTTAAAAAGTTCCGAAATATACTGCTGAAATATAGAACCGAAATTTCAAAAAAAGAATCTAGTATAACTACTAAAGGTTTTAAGGGGGGGTTTCTAACTATACTAGGGGGCTACTTTTTTACCCTTCCATCACTGATTATATCAAAAAATTATATGTGGAATAAGAACGACTATTTGATTTTTTTTGAAAAAATTTTACCTGGAAAAAAGAAATAGGTTTTAATAAAATTTCCGGAGCAGCGATTAAAAAGTAAGACATACTCAAGACATTATTTTTTAGTTTAATGGGTCCTCTCGGCCACCGCCGCGGCTAGTATCGCGTGGACCGCGTCTATAACGACGTCGGGTTACTCGGCTGTAGGCTAAAGAAATATTTTTTCATTATTATTATTATAGATTAACTAAATTTCTTCTTACGCATCTATGATGCCAACCGCGCCCAATGGAGGGTTGACAGAACGCGGTAGACTAAAGAAATATATTTTTCATTATTATTATTATTATTATTTTAGATTAACTAAATTTCTTCTTACACATATATGATGCCCAATGGAGGGTTGACAGGCGCTAGTGATAAAAGATATTTTAAAAAAATATCGCGATATCGTTTAGGAAAACAAAAAAACTTACGGCGCGCCGATGTTCATGTCACGGGGGGCGACAGGTCGGCCGCGCGCGCGCCCGTACCTCGCTGTCCCCAGAAGTGAGGGACCCCCCGCGGGACTATGAAATTTCATATTTTTTAAAAATAATTGTAAAAAATTAGACCAAATGCGACTCACGCTTCTGCCGGAATTGCGATGGGGGCAATACCTCACTATTCCCCCGCGTATTCGACCTCCAGCGGGGCTATGGTATTTCATTTTTTTAAAGAATTGTAAAAAAATATGACCAATTTCAACTTACACTACCGCCGGAATTGGGGGAGGGGGGATAACATTTCCCACTTCCCGAGAATGTGATCGGTCTTCCTCGGGACTAACGAAAATCATTTTTTTAAGAAATGTAAAATAAAAATAGACCAAATTTTAGCTTACATTGACTCTAGCGGAATCGCTCGCCGATCGTCTTGAGATGACATTTTGGAAATGAAGCCAGAGAATTCTAGCACTCACGGTCAAAAAAGATGACAATGAGCAAGTCGAGAGAAGGGGGTCCCCGCAGGGGTTGAATCACCCACACCTGCAAGTAGAAACTGCCGCAAGCCAAACGGCGGGGGGACAATACTCGGCTTTTTTCCATAGAAAGGAGTAAAATGGTGAAAATAGATGAAAAAATAAGCTTACTGAGAATTATTTAAAGACACTTTTTTGGAAAAAACATTTTTTTATTGAGAAAAATTTATAAAAATATACAAGAAAATATACAATAAATAAATAAACGTTTTTTTAAATCCGGGGGTGGAAAAAACGACGGGGAGGCGAAACAGGCGGTGAATTGAGGAGGACGGAGCTGTAAAAAACATTTAGTTTAAAAAAAGCTATACTTTTTCTAAAAAACGAACTTACGAAGGCATAATAGGAGGAGAAGGAATGGCGACTTCGGGGTCGTTTAGGAAATCAGGGATAGGCGGCGGTACAATTAAACTGATTTCGAAAAAAAATGTTAGAGCCCTAATTTATATCTGAAAATTATTATTAAATACCCCATATCGGCGGCGAAAGCGGTTTCAGCGAAATCTCCAGTTATCACCGAGGTGATATGGGAAATTGCGGCGTTTTGGGCCGCCCAGGCATGCCCCACAACCACCTGAAAGTCAAGGGCCGTGGCTTGGAGAGAAGGCGAATCATAATGATCAAGGGAAAAAGTCGAAGAGAGTCTCCCATGTTACGGGCTGCGTGAAAGGCACCACGTAACACGGCGGCCAGAGAGATTAAAGACGACACATAGCGGTGGTCGCCCTGAATAACAGCCGGGAGAGCGAGGAGTTCAGGCGGCGGTGAAGGTGTTGAAAGTGGGCTTTAGAAAAACAAAATGATTTAGGATATTTTTTAAAAAGGGGTTAAAGATTTTATAAAAAACCTACTTGGGAGAAATAATCACCACATCAGGTGATGAAGGAAGGAGAAGGTTCTCGTTCTAATGAGAAAAGCCCGGAACAGGGCTTGCAGGGGAATAACTAGGTAAAAAATATAAATTACAATAACGAAAATATATAAAATATCAAAACTCACGAAATAGAGGTAAGAGTCTCTAGCTCTTCCCTAGAGGAGGAATCGAAGGAATCCGATGATGAAGAGGGTTGATGGCTAAATAATTTTTTTTAAAGTTAGAATTAAAATAATCAAGCGAAATAAAATTTAAAAAAAACTTACAAGCGTTTTCGGGAATTCCCAGAGGCCATGTTTTTTCTTGGACTTGTTCTGACTATCGGTAAATTCGCGAGGTTAGATATACCGGTCATTTTAAGGGGCGGGGTCGAAACCCGGATGACCTTTAGGGGGGTTAACCCCCTAAGGAGTTTCATTGGACCCACGCGTAATTTACCGCTAGAGATTGTCACGAAATCTAGACAGTTTTTTTCACCAAATAAAAGCGCCTCCAAGTTATTTTAGACAACCGGGGGAGTTTACGACTTAAGGTTAACTTCCAATAAAAGAAGGAATTTTTATATCGGACGGGGCAAAAAAAAAAACAAACAAAAACAGGAATGTTACTTTTTTACAATGTGAAAAATCCGACGATTTTTGTTTCTAAAGCGAGATTTTACGAATCAGAAAAGCTGTCGATGAATTTAGGGGGATAATACGAGCGGACCCTCTTCAAATTGTGATTAATGGGATTGTTTTTCAAAAAACCGTGGGAAATATTTTACCTTAATAATATTATGCGTTGGATAGACACGATTCATTTTTTCACCCCCCTACATGTCTGGAATACCATCCCCCGATGGGGAGGGGGTCTTAAAAACGAGACCATAAATAGACCCGGGACCCGATTAAAAATTCCCATTCGATATTTTTACCCGAAAAATATGGAACTAAATTTCCTTAACGCACTGCGCGATTTTAAATCGGATATAAGACCGGTAAGCATTAATTTCTTATATAGGTTATTTTTCTATTTGACTTCGTTAACCCTTTGCCCTCACGAATTACCGCGTGAATTACCTAAATACCTGAAAGAAAGATAATTGGAATCGCTAATCGTTAATGCCCCATCCGAGATTAAAACATCGACCTTCTTAGCCGAATGCGAGAAACAACGCGACGTATTAAATGAATTCGGGGAATATGATGACTTCGATTACATCTGGTCTAACCAATCAAACGATCCAGCGGCCAGTCAATCACGCGAATTACCGGTTAACCCCAGCCCCGTTAGCTCACTTGATGACAATTCGCTAGACGCAGATTTCCCGTTCTCAAATAATTTATGGATGCCCCCAGTTGAAAAGATATCAGGCGCGACTCTAAACGACAGCTCTTCCATTTCCGAGTGACGAGATAAAATTCATAAAATGTTTTAACCCTTCGGAAAAATCACCTAGTCCCGAATTAAATAACCCCGAAAAAGAGATTACGAATTCCGAAATATTTACGGATGATTTTTCACTCCCCCCCGAATATTCTCAGTATGAAAAAACTTTACTAATCAGGTCTAGTCCCGCGACGCCCCCTCTAGAAATTACTCAACTTTCCCCGGAAAAAAGCCCAGAATGGGGGCACTCCAGCCTCCTCTCCCAATTTTCCCAACTTGAAAAAGCATTACTAATTAACAACAAACCCGAAACCAGCGGACATTCGGTAGACCTCAAAAATATTATCCCTAACGCTAGCGCGCCCGATATATGTCCTTCAACACGGGGCCTTAAGCCCCCAAAGACTTCCCTACTAGCGGATATTATCAGGGAAACAATCGGGGCTGAACTCGAAGGAACGAATATTTTTAAAAACAATGATGAAAGTGGAGCCCCTGATCTTCCCTCGATTACCCCCGAAAACCATATAGACTCCCTTATCGACGATTTATATTTACCTTCTGAAGAAGAAAATTGGCTAGCGGAATTCCCTTTAGACGAAACGTCAAAACTCCCAGCTGACAGTTCCACGAATAGCGAGACACGTGGGCTAGCTACAGCGGTCGCTTCGCTCGGAGCCTCGGCGGGCCGAGACGAGAGGAGAGACTCGCTCCTTCCTCCGCCACGTGAGTTAGCTACAGCTGTCGGTTCACCCGGGGCCTCGGCGCGCCGAGAGGAGAGGAGAGACTCGCTCCTTGCCCCGCCAAATATAGGAGCGCTATCGCCATCTGGTGTCGATGGCGTTAACTATTCTAATAAGGCGGAAAATAAAAATAGACATTTGAATCCGGGAGCAGATACTTCTATTATCCCACCCCCCGATTTGAATATCACGTCAGAATTTCACGATGGTTCAACCGTTAATAACCTATTTCCTTCTAGAAAAAGGAGATCTTTCTCGCAACTTCTACCTCATAATAACGCGGTTCCTGAAGCGGATTTAGGGGTAGATTCATCCCCGACCCCGGGGACTTTCCCTCAAACTAACGCGCTATTTCTTAGAGACACTTTTTCTCCCGTCTTTACTCGTAAAATTAGGCGTCTGAATCCGGAAGTAGACACTTCAATTATCTCACCCCCCGATTTGGATATTACGCCAGAATTTCACGAGGGTTCAATCGTTAATAACCTAGTTCCTTCTAGAAAAAGGAGATCTTCATCGCAACTTTTACCGCTTAATTTAGCGGTTCCTGAAGCGGATTCCGGGGAAGTTTCATCCCCGAACCCGGGGACTTCCCCTCAAACTAACGCGATATTTCTTAGAGACAGTTTTTCTCGCGGCGATTCCCCATGCCCCGTATTTTCTCCTTCTCCTCGTAAGAATCCCGACACTTTTCTAGATCAAGCGGGGCCCTCGCATAAAATTTTAAAGTGGGGCAGTGAAAGTTCAATTTCATCTTTCAACTGGTATTCGAGCGAAGATATTCCTCCTCTTTTAACGCCTCTCCCCGCGGACAATGATGAAGTTCCGCCCCCTGAACCATTTCCACTCGATGAATTAGAGATCGACCAACCACCCCCGAATCAAGTTGGAGGTAATCAACCGGAAATCGCTCAGCCTCTTCAAGCACCCCAGCCTGAAGACGCACCTGCTCTTCAAGAAGAGGAGCCTCTACAGCTCGCAGTCACCCCGCCACTTCCGCTTCAAGTCATCGAGGCTCCGCCCGTTCAACAAGATGGCCAGGGTCTTCAGCTGGAACTACCCGCGAATTTCAAAATTATACAAGACGGAACGAAAGAATATCCGCTATTCAATCTTGCGGGTAGATACGTCGAAGGCGAAAGCGGGAACTCCGATAATAAACTTTATTTAATTTATAATCAGAAACATTATGACGTAATCGCGAAATTGACGTCATTCTTCGCCACTAATTATGCCTGTTCCATCTGCTTGGTCGGATACGATTAAATGAAACGCCACAAATGCGCTATTTTCTGTAAATCCTGTTTCAGACTACAGAAATGCTCCGGTGAGCTCGTCAAATGCGCCGATTGTTTTCGCTCCTTTCACGGACTGGAATGCTTCCAAAGCCATCGCGAATCGGTCCCCTCCCTCTGTAGTCTGTTTAAAGTCTGTAAAGACTGTTACAAATACGTGGAAACTATCCATTCTTGTTCGGAAGTTTTCTGCCGTATTTGTAAAAAGCACGTGACGCATCCTCACCTTTGCTTCGTCCAGCGAATTAAAGACCGCCCCGAGCCTGACATGACCAAACGAAGATTAGCACTAGGGGGCGTGCCTTCTTATCTTTTTGTTTTTTATGACATCGAGTCGATTCAGAATAAACAACACTTAAATAAAAAGGGGGCGTATCCCAAATTGTATGCCCCGCGTGTATCGATGAGCGAGACTCGAACTTCGATTGCGGGGTATGCATCCGCTTTAGCTCGCGACAAAAAATTTTTTACGGGGGAAATGTAGTGGGGAAGTTTGTGGATTCTATCAGAACTCTAGCGGATATTAAAAAAATTTACTTATTCGCTCACGCCGCGAAATGTTATGATCTCCAATTCGTTTTCAAAGCCGTTCTATCAATCGACGAGACCTTTGTGCCCTTCGTGATAGTAAACGGGACTAAAATTATTTTCTTTAACTGCTTTAATTTCAATTTTCTCGATTCCTATTCTTGCATTACCATGGGACTCGCCGCGTTTAGGAAGACGTTTGGACTAGGGCCTTCCATGGATAAGGGTAGATTCCCTCACCTATTGTTTAATTTTGTCGAAAATATTTTCGATCCTGCTGACCCCATAACCACTAATTATTCGACCGAGAAGGGGGATAAATTTCCGCCCCTTGAAGCGTACGGGGCTAACTATCTAGGGCTAAAGGAAAGAGCGGCTCTTCTTTAATGGCACGGGGAGCAAATAGCCGCCGGCGGTCACTTTGACTTTCTAAAAGATGCGATTTCGTATTGTACGGCGGATGTCAATATACTCCGACTGGGATGCGCAACGTTTAGACGTGAATTCATGGAAATCTGTGACACTGACCCTTTCCGCGCCGCCATCACGCTTCCGGGCGCCTGCAATTACGTCTTTAGGAAACGCCTCCTCATTCCGGATACGATAGGGATACTCCCCCCGGGGGGATGAGAAATAGGGACCGACAATCAACCGCGGCCTTTGAATGGCTCGCCTGGGAAGAAAAATGCAGGGGTATACGAATAGTGTCAGCTATGCGGGGGTGGGAGGCTATGGTTGGTAAATTTAAAGTCGACGGTCTAGACGGAAATGACGTTTATGTTTCAGGGTTGCTATTTCCATGGGTGCGTTCGCTGTCAAGTAGTGCGAAGAGACAGACCTCTATGGTCAGATCCCTCGCAAACGTTTAACCTCCTTTACCAACAAACAGTCAGGGTCGTTGCTCAACTCCGGAAACTTAAGAAAAACGTCATAGAGATCTGGGAATGCGATTATTACGATCTAAGGCGCCAAGTGAAGGATAAGGCTTTTATCGTAAAAGTACGCGCCAAGTTAATTTCACCCTTGAATCCCCGAGACGCGTTTTTCGGAGGGAGAGTTAACGCGACAGTTCTTTACTACAAGGCCAAAGCGATGAACGCGCGTTTAACGTCGACATGCTTTCACTTTATCCGACTGTCAACCTTCTAGATAAAATACCCGTCGGCCACCCAAAAGTTTTATTAGACCCGGATGATTTACGAGATCTCGATTCGCTGGACGGGTTAATTCCGTGCCACGTTCTCGCCCCTCCTAGACTTTTTCATCCTATCCTACCCATGCACCGTAATTCGCAACTTCTTTTCGTCTTATGCGGTACATGCGCGCGTCTAAGATTTCACGACGGTGTCCTCATTCAGACCCCGAGCGGGCATTCGTGGGGACATTCGTTTCCGACGAATTGAAACTAGCCGTTTCCAGAGGTTACAAGGTGATTGAAATGTGCGAAGCTTGGCATTATCAAACAACGCAGTATAACAAGGAGACCCAGGAGGGGGGCTTGTTTTCGGACTACATCAAGACAATGTACAAAATGAAGGCCGAGGCTTCGGGGTTTCCAGCGGGGATCACTACCCCCGACGAAAAAAACAAATACGTCTCGTATTTCGAGGACCACGAAGGCGTTAAACTCTATCCCGCGAAGATCGCGTTAAACCCCGGTAAACGTGCCGTCGCGAAGTTAATGTTAAATAGTTTTTACGGTAAGTGGGGACAACGGAATAACCTCGTAAAAACTGAGATCATTAAGGACCGCGAACAATTCTTTAAACTATTTAACGATCCGAATATCGAAAGGAAAAGTGTCTTGGCGATAAACGATAAGACGTTGCTTGTCAAATGGGTATATCTCAAGGAAATCGATCCGGCTTTGGCTCATGTAAACGTAGTTTTAGCCTGTTATACCACCGCTTTTGCCCGAATGAGGCTCTATAGTCACCTAGAGGCTCTAGGGAATAGTATATTATACCACGATACGGACAGCTTAACTTATAGATCACGTGATGGAATCAACTAGTGCAGGAAGGAACCTTTCTAGGGGATATGACGGCCCAATTATCCGAATTTGGTCCAAATTGTCATATTACTGAATTTTGCTCGGCCGGTCCGAAAAATTACGCCTTCCGCGTACTCAACCGCGATACTGGTGAAATTAAGGAGGTCGTTAAGGCTAAAGGTCTCAGACAGAACTATTCCACTAGGAATTCCATCTTTATGGACTCGTTGAAAGGGATGCTCGGAATCGACGTAGACGCGCCCACTCTCGAGAAAGAAATCGAAATTCCCCACCATATTTGTCGGTTAAATGATCATACAGTGGTAACTGTAAAACAAAAATATCGACCAGTTGTAAATAAATTACGCGTTATCGATAATTTCGAAACATTACCGTTCGGATATAAAGAATAATATATTTTTTTTTAAATGACGGGTTCAGAATGAGAATGAAAACATATCCTAATATTCAGGTATAACCCGCTTATAGAATGCCCGTAAAAGGAATTATTGATTAATAACCCTTATACGCGAAGTTTCGGTATTAACTCTTTATCCAGCATATTCAAAAGATAAGTCGTTATGGCTTTAAAACTATTAACCTATAATGTAACTCATATTAGACGATAAGTCGCCTTAAAATGGCAGCATCAGTATTAAGTAAAGAACACCGCTAAACTCATTTATATTTTTTTTACCCGAACAGTTTGTTTTTTAAATATCGATGTAGTTTAACTTAGAGGCCTCATTTAATAAAGCGTGTTACCACTGTATGGTCCTTTCTCCGCTCTTCTGAGCGGACCGAGCGGTAGCGGGAAGTCCGTTTTGATGGCGCGAATTATAAAAAATAAAGATGAAATGATTTCCCCTCCGCCGACTAAAATATTTTGGCATTATAGCGAGCGGCAAACACTTTATGACACTTTAAAAGACTCCGTAGTATTCCGAGAAGGAGTCCCCAATCTCGATGATTACCCCGGTGAAGAAGGTGAACACATTCTCCTCATCGCCGACGATATAATGAACGAGAAGAATGGTCAAATCGGGGCTTTCCTACGAAAGGCGTTCACGACCGTAATATAAGTTTCGTATTTATAACCCAGATCATTTTCCCAAAAACAAAGGATGCGCGCGATTGTTCATTGAACGCGAATTACATTGTTTTGTTTAAGAACCCTCGTGATCAACTTCAACCCGCTATATTATTCCGTCAACTTAGAGGCGCCAATTACCGATTCGCTATCGAGGCCTATCTCGACGCGACCAAACGTCCTCAAGGCTATATTCTTATCGACAACAGGCAGAAGTGCCCCGATGACTTCGGTTTAAGAACGGATAATTTCCCCGACGAAACCGAAATGGTTTATATCCCTAAGAAAAAAAAGTAGGGAGTATAAAGTCAGCGGAGAGCAAGAAGTCCCTAACCAGTTCGAAAATGCCGGCCCTGGTTGCCGGACACAAAGATTTTCTCTCGGCCCTAGGTAGATCAAATTTTAAACAACGACGCGCTATTCTCCATCACGCTAAAAAACCGTTATTTGATGCTATTGCTGAATGCTGCGTAAAACTTTGAAAGGGAATTTAAAGTTAAACCCATGTCAGAAACGAAAACTAGCTAAACAAAAGAAATTCACTAGACAGATAGCTCAAAAGGGTCACGGGATTCTAAATATTCTCATCCCCACCGTTATTTCAGCCCTCAGTGGGATTTTAGGTCGTTCTTAAGGGAAAAAAAATGTACGCTCAAAAGTTAGCCTTAGTCCCCCTCGACTCGTTAGGAAAAAATATTAATAATAATAATAATAATAATAAAAATGTTCTCATCCCCCCTCGAGATACCCCTCAATTTTCGTTTCCCCATCCGTTAGGGTCCTCCGTGGATGAATTAAATAAAAGCATGACCGACGTACTCAATTCCAATCTTGACATTAGGGATAAAGTTAAATTATTCGAGCAGATGTTCCATCGATATCAAAACATGAAGGATATAGCGACGAAGCCTAAAAATAGAAAAGAAACCGGACAGGACACGGCCTTCTTAAATGTCGTACCGATTCAGTTTAGGGCGAGTGCGAAGGACTTAATTAACCGACTGATTAGCTTAGGCGATAAAGTTTCGTGGTTGAGTGAAGGCGAGTTGTTTATAGATCAAACGCGCGTGCCCGGGTCAGACATCGCTACGCTCGTAAGTTACGCCGTTGGGGCTATAAATAGAAAACGAACGCCTCCCCCCACCGGCTGGAACGAGTTCGACGCCTTGTTCACGCCTACGGTATCATTTAAGAAAACCATCCCGCGAGTGAAGAAGAAAAAATTGCATTTTCGGCGAAACCTAGAAAATCATCAGTCGTTCGGACACCGCTCGAATTTTAACCCCAGGTCTTATCGAAAGGGGTTATCAATAGAGGCGCGAAAAAAGTAAAACGACACAGCCCGAGGCAGCCTTGAAAAAAATTGATTACGATCCAAAACACCCCGCGAGTTTCGACGGATTGGAAAAACTTTATCAGGCCGTGAAAGACAGAGGTATCCCCCGGGAAACGGTAGAAAAATGGTTAACGAAGCAAGAATCGTACACGTTACATAAGACCGCCTATCGTAAATTTAAAAGGAGCAAGGTTTTTGTCACAAATATAGGCGATCAGTTTCAAATGGACCTAGCGGACATGAGAGACATTTCCGAACACAATTCGGGCTTTAATTACCTACTAGTATGTATCGATACATTCTCGCGACGCGCGTGGGCCATCCCTATAAAAAGTAAGAAAGCCGAAGACGTAATCGCGGCGACCGAGAAAATATTCGAGGATCTCACGCCTCTTAAAGTCCAAACCGATGAAGGGGGGGGGGGAGTTCACGGGGAAAAAATAACTTTTTTCTTTTAAGGAAATCCTGATAAATTCTTTACTAGCGAAAACGATACAATCAAAGCGTGTATCGTCGAGCGACTAAATTGCACGCTAAAGGCTAAAATGTATAAATATTTCCCCGCCAATAACACCTATCGATACTTGGACATTCTCCCTGATTTAATTCGTAGCTACAATACCACAAAACATTCTACGATAAAAATGTCACCCCTAGACGTGCAACCGAATAATATCCTGAAAGTATTTAAAACAATTTACAAGGAAATCCCCGTGAAAAGCCGGCGTCAACCTAAAATTAAAGTCGGCGGATTTTGTCGTATCAGAAAATACAGAGGGGTCTTTGATAAAGCCTATCCCGGTACTTGGTCAAAGGAAGTCTTTAAAATCACCCGTCTCGTAAATTTAGACCCGCCCCTTTACACGATCGAAGATTTAACGGGGGAGGCAATAAAGGGACGTTACTATCAGGAAGCACTGCAATTAGCCGCTAAACCTCGACTATACAAGATCGATAAAATTCTCAAGTCTCGGAAACGCAAAAATCAGGTCGAATACTTTGTCAGTTTCGTAGGATATCCGCCGAACGCGAACTCGTGGGTCAAGAAAAAAAATGTATCTGACATTACCTTCAAACGCTAGCATGTGGGTTTACGTCGACAATACGATGGCCTCCTATACCTCCACGTTACCGAAACCCGTCGAATTGGCGGTGTCTTGGGAGTGCGGACTAGCTGAGATAAATTACACTAGCGCGTTCTTCAACGTTCTCGAGGGACAAAACACTATCGTTTTCATGGTTGTCGACGAAATCCCTCCTGTCGAATGTAACCCGTCTCCAATCGAAGTCAAACAAAATGAACCGGAGACTAGCATCGAAAAAAACCTAGAGCCGCCTCAAGCCGATCAACCTAGTTTGGGAATAACGCTTAAAATTACCACGCCGGGGAAAAAAATACGAAAGGGAAAAAAACGGAGCAGATTTTCGATGTCACCAAAAACGGTGAAACTCTTACGGGTGAAGCTCAGATCGCCGAATGCGCAGCTCAGCCTAGAAGACCCAGAGGGACCTACCACGTTTATAGGGTACCCATAGGATACTATTCTTCTATCGAACATTTAATTAAGGTAATAAATGAAATTATTAAAGATATGAAGACGTCTCTTCAATATAACGAGATCACGTGACGAGTTCGAATAACCCCCTTTCGCCATAACGTACTAGTGCAATTTCATTTTGGCCTAGCCATGACATTAGGCTTCGATCCCGGGATTCAATCTTTGGAAAGGAGTTACCGCGGCGTTAGACCGGCCCTTATAGGCTTTCAAACTAATATCGTTGAAGATCAAATGGTAGGTGACACTCTCGTTCCTCTCGTTAGGATTGTCCCCGTAGAAGGCTCGTTTGGGGATAACGTCGGGAAAATATATGACGTGCCTCATTACGTGCGAGTCTCCAAACGCTATTTCGACACGATCCAAGTATATATAATGAACCCTCAGGGAAATCCAGCGCCATTTGCCTTCGGGTCTCTGACGGTTAAACTGCATCTACGGAAACAAGATGCCTAAGCCGGATGTCCTCGACGCGCGGGGGTCCTGTCCCTATAAAAATTATTATCTTAATCAAGCGCAAACTGGGGGGTCTAATTTCTATCAAGGAGCGGCTTATCAGAAAGGACACGGTCTCGGGAGTCTGTTCTCGGGGCTCTTCCGCTGGGCCTCCCCTCTTTTAGTTACAGGGGCGAAGTATATAGGAAAACAAGCGTTGGGGGTCGGCAGTAAAATTCTCAATGACGCCGTTGCGGGGGAAAATATAAAATCTTCGGCGAGGAAACGTTTCGGTGAAGCTCTAGAAGGGATAACCGGACAAAGCGGTTCGGGGCGGAAAAAGCGTAGGAGAACTAAAACGAGAAGCAAGAAGAAGAAAACAATAAGCAGAAGGAAAACTAGAAAAAGGACCGTTAAACGTAGGATTGGGGCAGTAGCTCGTCGGAAGTCCACGAAACACGTTCGTGACATTTTTTCCCTCAACTAAAAGAACAAAATGTACCAAGTTGAAGCCTTGAAATTGGAATTGGATCTGTTCTCGGTCACCCCCGTGCAAACTAGCGTCGAAAGCGCGACTCCAACTTTCTACCAACCGATCTCTACGCTACGAGATGATTCCCAAATTGAATTTTGTATCCCTAAAAGCCCCGAGTATACGGATCTCGCGATGAGTCTCCTTCACGTTAAATGTAAAGTAACGCAGGAGAATGGGGCTTATTTAGACCCCGACGTTAAATTATCAACTTGTAATAACCTAATGCATAGTCTCTTCGGTCAAATTGAAATTTACTTGAACGACAATTTAATCACGCCCTCGGCAAGTCGATATTCATACCGAGCCTATTTAGAATCGCTCTTGAACTATTCCGGTGAGGCTAAAACATCTCACCTGACTTCGTGTCTCTACGCCAAAGACGCTGCTGGAAAGTTTGACGATATAATTACAGACTCGGGGAGCAAGATTCGTCAAGCAGCTATTAAGGATTCAAAGGAAATTTCCTTAGTAGGGGCAATATACGCCGACCTTTTCAACATTCCGAAATACCTTCTAAGCGGGGTGGAAATTAAAGTTCGACTTTCTAGGAGTAAAACGGCCTTCGTCCTTATGGGAGACCCCTCGTTAAACGTGGGAAATTTTTAGACCGCTATAACGGACGCTACTTTGGAAATACGGAAATGTAAGATAAGTCCTCAAATCATTCTGGCTCACGAAAACGCTCTCTTAAGCGCCACCGCGAAGTACCCCTTTACCCGAACCGGAGTGAAAAGCCACGTACTGCTCACCGGCGTTTCAAATACGAGTCTCGACAATAAGTGGCTGGGACCGCTTCCTCAACGCGTTATAATCGGCCTAGTCTCGCATAAGGCTTGCGCGGGTGATTTTCATAAAAATCCTTATAACTTCCAACCATTCGGGTTAAATTTCTTATTTATCTTAGTTGATTCGGACGCGGTTCCGAGTAAACCTCTCCAGCCCAAGTTTTCCCAGAATCAATTTGCCCGTGAATATTACACCTTGTTTACGGGGACGAATATACATTTTAAAGATGATGGGAATAATATATCGCACTCAGAATATCCGAGGGGGTACACTCTATATGCCTTTGATATCACGCCTGAACTTTCCGCAAGTGACAACTCTCATTGGAACCTCGTAAGACGGGGGCAGTTACGTATCGAATTGGGATTCGAAACTCCGCTCACTGAATCGGTTTCGGTCGTTATTAACAGGGAATTCCATAGTTTAATGCAAATAGATAAAGACCGCAACGTGGTGATTGATTATTAAAAAAAATGAACACATTAGAAATAAACAAGATCCTCGGGCATTTACCCGGGTATCAAGGTGCCTTTGCTTCCTCACGATGGGCCCGGGACTCATTGGGTAGCTATTTACCTAGACGCTTTCAGGAGGGCCGGGTACTTTGACTCGGCGGGTCGTCCGGTGACCCTTCCCACGATAAAAAAGTTCCTGAGAAAAAATTCCTCGAAAATACTCTACAATAGACGTCGTCTACAGGCCGTGGGGAGCAAAGTTTGCGGACAATACTGCGTGCTCTATCTGGAACATCGCTATAGGGGGCGGAGTTTGACCTCCTTCGCTGATAGGTTCACGAGGAACCAATCGCGTGGAGACCCTATTTAAGAAGCGGATTTAACCTACCTCGAGTCAGAGGGGGTAGCAGCCAACAGAAACATCATGGAAAGACCGCTGGTAGTTGTCGATTTTGAATTCTTACTCGGCGCGAAATACGAACCGGTCGTTAAAGAAGTTGCCGTCGCGTTCGTCGGGGAGTTTCCCCTAGTTAAAAGTTTATTCGTTAAACCTCCGTACCACGGTAGCGGTCTTTCTCATCACGTAGCCCGGCAAAATCAATGGGTCTTTACCCACATCAACGGTTACCTGTGGAACCCCGGAGATACCCCCTACATCGAGCTACAACATCGGCTCAAGGCCTTAACCGAGGACTCCGAATTCGTTTACTGCAAGGGAGAGGAGAAATGCCACGTCCTCAGGAAACTCATCCCCCAAGAGGTGATCGAACTCGGGGAAATCGGTTGCCCCAAGGCCAAGGACATCAGCATCGACCAGAACTATCGGTGTCGATTTCATCGACGAGGAAGCCCGACGCTTCACCGCGCGCGGGAGAAGGCCTGCCGCTTTGTCAAGTGGTTGGAGACCCATCACCAGATGGAACCCTCGCCGCTCTTCGAGGAAGACGAAGGATTCTTTTAAAACTTTTCTTTTTAAAAAAACAATTAATTCTTTTTCGAACTCTAATGTTTTTAAAAAACCATTACGTAATTTTCTCAATTCGCGCTAGTATTTTCATTTCGTATCATTTTTCTTATATTGAATGTTATCATTTTTTGTAATATCTTCCTTTGTATTAATAAATGTTTCGTTCGAATTTATGTTTTCTTATTTCAACATACACGCCTAAACTCGTAAGTGGGGGGGGGGGGGAAGAGAGAGTCAAGGGTTATTTTAGCCGTCTAGTACCGGATCATTCCCGAAGTCGGTGAAGTAAGAGGTAGACGTTTTTTTCTTAAGCTACAGATGAATTTTGAGAAAAACAGAATCGCTAGTTTCAAGGGTTTTCCTTGTACGTTTTTAAACGTGAGGGAGATAACGAAAGCGGGTTTTTTCTACGTCGGTCACCGGGACAGCGTAATGTGCTTCTCCTGTCAGTGTGTCGTCAAGGACTGGACGGCCGACGACGTCCCGTTACTAAGACACGAAAAAGAGTGTAACTTTTGTCCGTTCATAAGAAATGATTTTTCGGGGGATGTCCCAGCCGTGTCGATGGAGCTTGAAGGGACAGGGTCAAAGCCGATGCGGTATGAGATCGCGCGAATTCGTTCCTTTACTAGAGGATTTAATAATAATTATATTAAGAATAATATTAATAATAAGGAAGGTTTGCCGATTGATCCTTTAAGGGAAGCTAGGCATTTATCCAAAGCTGGTTTTTATTATACGAATTTCAAAGATTGCGTAAAATGCTTTTCCTGTTCTGGGGAACTAATGAACTGGGATAAGGAAGATAGTCCGTTCGAGAAACATTGGGAAAATTTTCCTCATTGTAAATTTCTTATTTCAAGGGCAAGAAGTGGAAAT